>NW_026622830.1:63673390-63973390 GCF_023065955.2 Ursus arctos | reverse complement strand
GGCATTTTGTTGAGCTGGCTACCTCCACTTGGGATAGGAGTTCCACAGCAAGCACCTATTGTTCGTCTGAAGACGTTTTTGCCCCAGGGGTCTCCGGGCTGTGTTCGTTGGGGTTGAACTCCTGCTAGCAAAACCGCCGGGTTGAGGGAAGGGTTCAGACTGTGCCTGGGCCCTGTGGTCTCTTCCAGGTCAGTGTATGGCATTTCCTTCCCCTTGCCCCAGGCACCTGGGGGCATGTCTGCACGTGGAGAAAGACTTTCCCGTGGGAAGCCGGGTTTTCTCAAACGGGTCCCAGTGCTCTGCTCCTCTCTTTTCACTCCTGCTGTCAGAAGCCCAGGGAGGATGGGAGGGCTTAGAACATGGCTGGGCACTGTGGTTTCTTCCAGAGAAGTGGAGGGCATTTGCTTTACCTTGCCACAACCAGTTGGGATAGGGTCTGCACCTCAGGAAAACTGTCTCCGTGGGAAGCCGGCTTTTTGCAAAGGGGTCTCAGGGCCGTGGGCCTCGGCTGTCCCTCCGGCTCCCCAAAGCACAGGGACGAGGTGAGGGGCTTAGACCATGCCTGCGCAATGTTGGTTCTTACACCTGGGTGTGTGGCATTTTGTTGAGCTGGCTAACCCCACTTGGGATAGGAGTTCCACAGCAAGCACCTATTGTTTGTCGGAAGCCGTTTTTGCCCCAGGGGTCTCCGGGCTGTGTTCGTTGGGGTTGAACTCCTGCTAGCAAATCCGCCGGGTTGAGGGAAGGGTTCAGACTGTGCCTGGGCCCTGTGGTCTCTTCCAGGTCAGTGTATGGCATTTCCTTCCCCTTGCCACAGGCACCTGGGAGCATGTCTGCACGTGGAGAAAGACTTTCCCGTGGGAAGCCGGGTTTTGTCAAACGGGTCCCAGTGCTCTGCTCCTCTCTTTTCACTCCTGCTGCCAGAAGCCCAGGGAGGATGGGAGGGCTTAGAACATGGCTGGGCACTGTGGTTTCTTGCAGAGAAGTGGAGGGCATTTGCATTACCTTGCCACAACCACTTGGGATAGGGTCTGCACCTCAGGAAAACTGTCTCCGTGGGAAGCCGGCTTTTTGCAAAGGGGTCTCAGGGCCGTGGGCCTCGGCTGTCCCTCCGGCTCCCCAAAGCACAGGGACGAGGTGAGGGGCTTAGACCATGCCTGGGCAATGTTGTTTCTTACACCTGGCTGTGTGGCATTTTGTTGAGCTGGCTACCCCCACTTGGGATAGGAGTTCCACAGCAAGCACCTATTGTTCGTCGGAAGCCGTTTTTGACCCAGGGGTCTCCGGGCTGTGTTCGTTGGGGTTGAACTCCTGCTAGCAAAACCGCCGGGTTGAGGGAAGGGCTCAGACTGTGCCTGGGCCCTGTGGTCTCTTCCAGGTCAGTGTATGGCATTTCCTTCCCCTTGCCACAGGCACCTGGGAGCATGTCTGCACGTGGAGAAAGACTTTCCCGTGGGAAGCCGGGTTTTGTCAAACGGGTCCCAGTGCTCTGCTCCTCTCTTTTCACTCCTGCTACCAGAAGCCCAGGGAGGATGGGAGGGCTTAGAACATGGCTGGGCACTGTGGTTTCTTCCAGAGAAGTGGAGGGCATTTGCTTTACCTTGCCACAACCACTTGGGATAGGGTCTGCACCTCAGGAAAACGGTCTCCGTGGGAAGCCGGCTTTTTGCAAAGGGGTCTCAGGGCCGTGGGCCTCGGCTGTCCCTCCGGCTCCCCAAAGCACAGGGACGAGGTGAGGAGCTTAGACCATGCCTGGGCAATGCTGTTTCTTACATCTGGGTGTGTGGCATTTTGTTGAGCTGGCTACCCCCTCTTGGGATTGGTGTTCCACAGCAAGCGCCTATTGTTCGTCGGAAGCCGTTTTTGCCTCAGGGCTATCCGGGCTGTGTTCGTTGGGGTTGAACTCCTGCTAGCAAAACCGCCGGGTTGAGGGAAGGGTTCAGACTGTGCCTGGGCCCTGTGGTCTCTTCCAGGTCAGTGTATGGCATTTCCTTCCCCTTGCCACAGGCACCTGGGAACATGTCTGCACGTGGAGAAAGACTTTCCCGTGGGAAGCCGGGTTTTGTCAAACGGGTCCCAGTGCTCTGCTCCTCTCTTTTCACTCCTGCTTTCAGAAGCCCAGGGAGGATGGGAGGGCTTAGAACATGGCTGGGCACTGTGGTTTCTTCCAGAGAAGTGGAGGGCATTTGCTTTACCTTGCCACAACCACTTGGGATAGGGTCTGCACCTCAGGAAAACACTCTCCGCGGGAAGCCGGCTTTTTGCAAAGGGGTCTCAGGGCCGTGGGCCTCGGGTGTCCCTCCGGCTCACCAAAGCACAGGGACGAGGTGAGGGGCTTAGACCATGCCTGCGCAACGTTATTTCTTACACCTGGGTGTGTGGCATTTTGTTGAGCTGGCTACCCCCACTTGGGATAGGAGTTCCACAGCAAGCACCTATTGTTCGTCGGAAGCCGTTTTTGCCCCTGGGGTCTCCGGGCTGTGTTCGTTGGGGTTGAACTCCTGCTAGCAAAACCGCCGGGTTGAGGGAAGGGTTCAGACTGTGCCTGGGCCCTGTGGTCTCTTCCAGGTCAGTGTATGGCATTTCCTTCCCCTTGCCCCAGGCACCTGGGAGCATGTCTGCACGTGGAGAAAGACTTTCCCGTGGGAAGCCGGTTTTTGTCAAACGGGTCCCAGTGCTCTGCTCCTCTCTTTTCACTCCTGCTGCCAGAAGCCCAGGGAGGATGGGAGGGCTTAGAACATGGCTGGGCACTGTGGTTTCTTCCAGAGAAGTGGAGGGCATTTGCTTTACCTTGCCACAACCACTTGGGATAGGGTCTGCACCTCAGGAAAACTGTTTCCGTGGGAAGCCGGCTTTTTGCAAAGGGGTCTCAGGGCCGTGGGCCTCGGGTGTCCCTCCGGCTCCCCAAAGCACAGGGACGAGGTGAGGGGCTTAGACCATGCCTGGGCAATGTTGTTTCTTACACCTGGGTGTGTGGCATTTTGTTGAGCTGGCTACCCCCCCTTGGGATTGGTGTTCCACAGCAAGCGCCTATTATTCGTCGGAAGCCGTTTTTGCCTCAGGGGTCTCCGGGCTGTGTTCGTTGGAGTTGAACTCCTGCTAGCAAAACCGCCGGGTTGAGGGAAGGGTTCAGACTGTGCCTGGGCCCTGTGGTCTCTTCCAGGTCAGTGTATGGCATTTCCTTCACCTTGCCACAGGCACCTGGGAGCATGTCTGCACGTGGAGAAAGACTTTCCCGTGGGAAGCCGGTTTTTGTCAAACAGGTCCCAGTGCTCTGCTCCTCTCTTTTCACTCCTGCTGCCACAAGCCCAGGGAGGATGGGAGGGCTTAGAACATGGCTGGGCACTGTGGTTTCTTCCAGAGAAGTGGAGGGCATTTGCTTTACCTTGCCACAACCACTTGGGATAGGGTCTGCACCTCAGGAAAAATGTTTCCGTGGGAAGCCGGCTTTTTGCAAAGGGGTCTCAGGGCCGTGGGCCTCGGCTGTCCCTCCGGCTCCCCAAAGCACAGGGACGAGGTGAGGGGCTTAGACCATGCCTGCGCAATGTTGTTTCTTACACCTGGGTGTGTGGCATTTTGTTGAGCTGGCTAACCCCACTTGGGATAGGAGTTCCACAGCAAGCACCTATTGTTCGTCGGAAGCCGTTTTTGCCCCAGGGGTCTCCGGGCTGTGTTCGTTGGGGTTGAACTCCTGCTAGCAAAACCGCCGGGTTGAGGGAAGGGTTCAGACAGTGCCTGGGCCCTGTGGTCTCTTCCAGGTCAGTGTATGGCATTTCCTTCCCCTTGCCCCAGGCACCTGGGAGCATGTCTGCACGTGGAGAAAGACTTTCCCGTGGGAAGCCGGGTTTTCTCAAACGGGTCCCAGTGCTCTGCTCCTCTCTTTTCATTCCTGCTGCCAGAAGCCCAGGGAGGATGGGAGGACTTAGAACACGGCTGGGCACTGTGGTTTCTTCCAGAGAAGTGGAGGGCATTTGCTTTACCTTGCCACAACCACTTGGGATAGGGTGTGCACCTCAGGAAAACTGTCTCCGTGGGAAGCCGGCTTTTTGCAAAGGGGTCTCAGGGCCGTGGGCCTCGGGTGTCCCTCCGGCTCCCCAAAGCACAGGGACGAGGTGAGGGGCTGAGACCATGCCTGGGCAATGTTGTTTCTTACTCCTTTTTGTGTGGCATTTTGTTGAGCTGGCTACCCCCTCTTGGGATTGGTTTTCCACAGCAAGCGCCTATTGTTCGTCGGAAGCCGTTTTTGCCTCAGGGGTCTCCGGGCTGTGTTCGTTGGGGTTGAACTCCTGTTAGGAAAACCGCCGGGTTGAGGGAAGGGTTCAGACTGTGCCTGGGCCCTGTGGTCTCTTCCAGGTCAGTGTATGGCATTTCCTTCCCCTTGCCACAGGCACATGGGAGCATGTCTGCACGTGGAGAAAGACTTTCCCGTGGGAAGCCGGGTTTTGTCAAACGGGTCCCAGTGCTCTGCTCCTCTCTTTTCACTCCTGCTGTCAGAAGCCCAGGGAGGATGGGAGGGCTTAGAACATGGCTGGGCACTGTGGTTTCTTCCAGAGAAGTGGAGGGCATTTGCTTTACCTTGCCACAACCACTTGGGATAGGGTCTGCACCTCAGGAAAACTGTCTCCGTGGGAAGCCGGCTTTTTGCAAAGGGGTCTCAGGGCCGTGGGCCTCGGCTATCCCTCCGGCTCCCCAAAGCACAGGGACGAGGTGAGGGGCTTAGACCATGCCTGCGCAATGTTGTTTCTTACACCTGGGTGTGTGGCATTTTGTTGAGCTGGCTAACGCCACTTGGGATAGGAGTTCCACAGCAAGCACCTATTGTTCGTCGGAAGCCGTTTTTGCCCCAGGGGTCTCCGGGCTGTGTTCGTTGGGGTTGAACTCCTGCTAGCAAAACCGCCGGGTTGAGGGAAGGGTTCAAACTGTGACTGGGCCCTGTGGTCTCTTCCAGGTCAGTGTATGGCATTTCCTTCCCCTTGCCCCAGGCACCTGGGAGCATGTCTGCACGTGGAGAAAGACTTTCCCGTGGGAAGCCGGGTTTTCTCAAACGGGTCCCAGTGCTCTGCTCCTCTCTTTTCACTCCTGCTGCCAGAAGCCCAGGGAGGATGGGAGGGCTTAGAACATGGCTGGGCACTGTGGTTTCTTCCAGAGAAGTGGAGGGCATTTGCTTTACCTTGCCACAACCACTTGGGATAGGGTCTGCACCTCAGGAAAACTGTCTCCGTGGGAAGCCGGCTTTTTGCAAAGGGGTCTCAGGGCCGTGGGCCTCGGCTGTCCCTCCGGCTCCCCAAAGCACAGGGACGAGGTGAGGGGCTTAGACCATGCCTGGGCAATGTTGTTTCTTACACCTGGGTGTGTGGCATTTTGTTGAGCTGGCTACCCCCTCTTGGGATTGGTTTTCCACAGCAAGCGCCTATTGTTCGTCGGAAGCCGTTTTTGCCTCAGGGGTCTCCGGGCTGTGTTCGTTGGGGTTGAACTCCTGCTAGCAAAACCGCCGGGTTGAGGGAAGGGTTCAGACTGTGCCTGGGCCCTGTGGTCTCTTCCAGGTCAGTGTATGGCATTTCCTTCCCCTTGCCACAGGCACCTGGGAGCATGTCTGCACGTGGAGAAAGACTTTCCCGTGGGAAGCCGGGTTTTGTCAAACGGGTCCCAGTGCTCTACTCCTCTCTTTTCACTCCTGCTGTCAGAAGCCCAGGGAGGATGGGAGGGCTTAGAACATGGCTGGGCACTGTGGTTTCTTCCAGAGAAGTGGAGGGCATTTGCTTTACCTTGCCACAACCACTTGGGAGAGGGTCTGCACCTCAGGAAAACTGTCTCCGTGGGAAGCCGGCTTTTTGCAAAGGGGTCTCAGGGCCGTGGGCCTCGGCTGTCCCTCCGGCTCCCCAAAGCACAGGGACGAGGTGAGGGGCTTAGACCATGCCTGGGCAATGTTGTTTCTTACACCTGGGTGTGTGGCATTTTGTTGAGCTGGCTACCCCCACTTGGGATAGGAGTTCCACAGCAAGCACCTATTGTTCGTCGGAAGCCGTTTTTGCCCCAGGGGTCTCCGGGCTGTGTTCGTTGGGGTTGAACTCCTGCTAGCAAAACCGCCGGGTTGAGGGAAGGGTTCAGACTGTGCCTGGGCCCTGTGGTCTCTTCCAGGTCAGTGTATGGCATTTCCTTCCCCTTGCCCCAGGCACCTGGGAGCATGTCTGCACGTGGAGAAAGACTTTCCCGTGGGAAGCCGGTTTTTGTCAAACGGGTCCCAGTGCTCTGCTCCTCTCTTTTCACTCCTGCTGCCAGAAGCCCAGGGAGGATGGGAGGGCTTAGAACATGGCTGGGCACTGTGGTTTCTTCCAGAGAAGTGGAGGGCATTTGCTTTACCTTGCCACAACCACTTGGGATAGGGTCTGCACCTCAGGAAAACTGTTTCCGTGGGAAGCCGGCTTTTTGCAAAGGGGTCTCAGGGCCGTGGGCCTCGGGTGTCCCTCCGGCTCCCCAAAGCACAGGGACGAGGTGAGGGGCTTAGACCATGCCTGGGCAATGTTGTTTCTTACACCTGGGTGTGTGGCATTTTGTTGAGCTGGCTACCCCCTCTTGGGATTGGTGTTCCACAGCAAGCGCCTATTATTCGTCGGAAGCCGTTTTTGCCTCAGGGGTCTCCGGGCTGTGTTCGTTGGAGTTGAACTCCTGCTAGCAAAACCGCCGGGTTGAGGGAAGGGTTCAGACTGTGCCTGGGCCCTGTGGTCTCTTCCAGGTCAGTGTATGGCATTTCCTTCACCTTGCCCCAGGCACCTGGGAGCATGTCTGCACGTGGAGAAAGACTTTCCCGTGGGAAGCCGGTTTTTGTCAAACAGGTCCCAGTGCTCTGCTCCTCTCTTTTCACTCCTGCTGCCACAAGCCCAGGGAGGATGGGAGGGCTTAGAACATGGCTGGGCACTGTGGTTTCTTCCAGAGAAGTGGAGGGCATTTGCTTTACCTTGCCACAACCACTTGGGATAGGGTCTGCACCTCAGGAAAAATGTTTCCGTGGGAAGCCGGCTTTTTGCAAAGGGGTCTCAGGGCCGTGGGCCTCGGCTGTCCCTCCGGCTCCCCAAAGCACAGGGACGAGGTGAGGGGCTTAGACCATGCCTGCGCAATGTTGTTTCTTACACCTGGGTGTGTGGCATTTTGTTGAGCTGGCTAACCCCACTTGGGATAGGAGTTCCACAGCAAGCACCTATTGTTCGTCGGAAGCCGTTTTTGCCCCAGGGGTCTCCGGGCTGTGTTCGTTGGGGTTGAACTCCTGCTAGCAAAACCGCCGGGTTGAGGGAAGGGTTCAGACTGTGCCTTGGCCCTGTGGTCTCTTCCAGGTCAGTGTATGGCATTTCCTTCCCCTTGCCACAGGCACCTGGGAGCATGTCTGCACGTGGAGAAAGACTTTCCCGTGGGAAGCCGGGTTTTGTCAAACGGGTCCCAGTGCTCTGCTCCTCTCTTTTCACTCCTGCTGCCAGAAGCCCAGGGAGGATGGGAGGGCTTAGAACATGGCTGGGCACTGTGGTTTCTTCCAGAGAAGTGGAGGGCATTTGCTTTACCTTGCCACAACCACTTGGGATAGGGTCTGCACCTCAGGAAAACTGTCTCCGTGGGAAGCCGGCTTTTTGCAAAGGGGTCTCAGGGCCGTGGGCCTCGGCTGTCCCTCCGGCTCCCCAAAGCACAGGGACGAGGTGAGGGGCTTAGACCATGCCTGGGCAATGTTGTTTCTTACACCTGGGTGTGTGGCATTTTGTTGAGCTGGCTACCCCCACTTGGGATAGGAGTTCCACAGCAACCACCTATTGTTCGTAGGAAGCCGTTTTTGCCCCAGTGGTCTCCGGGCTGTGTTCGTTGGGGTTGAACTCCTGCTAGCAAAACCGCCGGGTTGAGGGAAGGGTTCAGACTGTGCCTGGGCCCTGTGGTCTCTTCCAGGTCAGTGTATGGCATTTCCTTCCCCTTGCCCCAGGCACCTGGGAGCATGTCTGCACGTGGAGACTTTCCCGTGGGAAGCCGGTTTTTGTCAAACGGGTCCCAGTGCTCTGCTCCTCTCTATTCACTCCTGCTGCCAGAAGCCCAGGGAGGATGGGAGGGCTTAGAACTTGGCTGGGCACTGTGGTTTCTTCCAGAGAAGTGGAGGGCATTTGCTTTACCTTGCCACAACCACTTGGGATAGGGTCTGCACCTCAGGAAAACTGTTTCCGTGGGAAGCCGGCTTTTTGCAAAGGGGTCTCAGGGCCGTGGGCCTCGGGTGTCCCTCCGGCTCCCCAAAGCACAGGGACGAGGTGAGGGGCTTAGACCATGCCTGGGCAATGTTGTTTCTTACACCTGGGTGTGTGGCATTTTGTTGAGCTGGCTACCCCCTCTTGGGATTGGTGTTCCACAGCAAGCGCCTATTGTTCGTCGGAAGCCGTTTTTGCCTCAGGGGTCTCCGGGCTGTGTTCGTTGGGGTTGAACTCCTGCTAGCAAAACCGCCGGGTTGAGGGAAGGGTTCAGACTGTGCCTGGGCCCTGTGGTCTCTTCCATGTCAGTGTATGGCATTTCCTTCCCCTTGCCCCAGGCACCTGGAAGCATGTCTGCACGTGGAGAAAGACTTTCCCGTGGGAAGCCGGGTTTTGTCAAACGGGTCCCAGTGCTCTGCTCCTCTCTTTTCACTCCTGCGGCCAGAAGCCCAGGGAGGATGGGAGGGCTTAGAACATGGCTGGGCACTGTGGTTTCTTCCAGAGAAGTGGAGGGCATTTGCTTTACCTTGCCACAACCACTTGGGATAGGGTGTGCACCTCAGGAAATCTGTCTCCGTGGGAAGCCGGCTTTTTGCAAAGGGGTCTCAGGGCCGTGTGCCTCGGCTGTCCCTCCGGCTCCCCAAAGCACAGGGACGAGGTGAGGGGCTTAGACCATGCCTGGGCAATGTTGTTTCTTACTGCTTTTTGTGTGGCATTTTGTTGAGCTGGCTACCCCCTCTTGGGATTGGTTTTCCACAGCAAGCGCCTATTGTTCGTCGGAAGCCGTTTTTGCCTCAGGGGTCTCCGGGCTGTGTTCGTTGGGGTTGAACTCCTGCTAGGAAAACCGCCGGGTTGAGGGAAGGGTTCAGACTGTGCCTGGGCCCTGTGGTCTCTTCCAGGTCAGTGTATGGCATTTCCTTCCCCTTGCCACAGGCACCTGGGAGCATGTCTGCACGTGGAGAAAGACTTTCCCGTGGGAAGCCGGGTTTTGTCAAACGGGTCCCAGTGCTCTGCTCCTCTCTTTTCACTCCTGCTGTCAAAAGCCCAGGGAGGATGGGAGGGCTTAGAACATGGCTGGGCACTGTGGTTTCTTCCAGAGAAGTGGAGGGCATTTGCTTTACCTTGCCACAACCACTTGGGATAGGGTCTGCACCTCAGGAAAACTGTCTCCGTGGGAAGCCGGCTTTTTGCAAGGGGGTCTCAGGGCCGTGGGCCTCGGCTGTCCCTCCGGCTCCCCAAAGCACAGGGACGAGGTGAAGGGCTTAGACCATGCCTGCGCAATGTTGTTTCTTACACCTGGGTGTGTGGCATTTTGTTGAGCTGGCTAACGCCACTTGGGATAGGAGTTCCACAGCAAGCACCTATTGTTCGTCGGAAGCCGTTTTTGCCCCAGGGGTCTCCGGGCTGTGTACGTTGGGGTTGAACTCCTGCTAGCAAAACCGCCGGGTTGAGGGAAAGGTTCAGACTGTGCCTGGGCCCTGTGGTCTCTTCCAGGTCAGTGTATGGCGTTTCCTTCCCCTTGCCCCAGGCACCTGGGAGCATGTCTGCACGTGGAGAAAGACTTTCCCGTGGGAAGCCGGGTTTTGTCAAACGGGTCCCAGTGCTCTGCTCCTCTCTTTTCACTCCTGCTGCCAGAAGCCCAGGGAGGATGGGAGGGCTTAGAACATGGCTGGGCACTGTGGTTTCTTCCAGAGAAGTGGAGGGCATTTGCTTTACCTTGCCACAACCACTTGGGATAGGGTCTGCACCTCAGGAAACTGTTTCCGTGGGAAGCCGGCTTTTTGCAAAGGGGTCTCAGGGCCGTGGGCCTCGGGTGTCCCTCCGGCTCCCCAAAGCACAGGGACGAGGTGAGGGGCTTAGACCATGCCTGGACAATATTGTTTCTTACACCTGGGTGTGTGGCATTTTGTTGAGCTGGCTACCCCCTCTTGGGATTGGTTTTCCACAGCAAGCGCCTATTGTTCGTCGGAAGCCGTTTTTGCCCCAGGGGTCTCCGGGCTGTGTTCGTTGGGGTTGAACTCCTGCTAGCAAATCCGCCGGGTTGAGGGAAGGGTTCAGACTGTGCCTGGGCCCTGTGGTCTCTTCCAGGTCAGTGTATGGCATTTCCTTCCCCTTGCCACAGGCACCTGGGAGCATGTCTGCACGTGGAGAAAGACTTTCCCGTGGGAAGCCGGGTTTTGTCAAACGGGTCCCAGTGCTCTGCTCCTCTCTTTTCACTCCTGCTGCCAGAAGCCCAGGGAGGATGGGAGGGCTTAGAACATGGCTGGGCACTGTGGTTTCTTCCAGAGAAGTGGAGGGCATTTGCTTTACCTTGCCACAACCACTTGGGATAGGGTCTGCACATCAGGAAAACTGTTTCCGTGGGAAGCCGGCTTTTTGCAAAGGGGTCTCAGGGCCGTGGGCCTCGGCTGTCCCTCCGGCTCCCCAAAGCACAGGGACGAGGTGAGGGGCTTAGACCATGCCTGGGCAATGTTGTTACTTACACCTGGGTGTGTGGCATTTTGTTGAGCTGGCTACCCCCACTTGGGATTGGTTTTCCACAGCAAGCGCCTATTGTTCGTCGGAAGACGTTTTTGCCCCAGGGGTCTCCGGGCTGTGTTCGTTGGGGTTGAACTCCTGCTAGCAAAACCGCCGGGTTGAGGGAAGGGTTCAGACTGTGCCTGGGCCCTGTGGTCTCTTCCAGGTCAGTGTATGGCATTTCCTTCCCCTTGCCCCAGGCACCTGGGAGCATGTCTGCACGTGGAGAAAGACTTTCCCGTGGGAAGTCGGGTTTTGTCAAACGGGTCCAAGTGCTCTGCTCCTCTCTTTTCACTCCTGCTGCCAGAAGCCCAGGGAGGATGGGAGGGCTTAGAACATGGCTGGGCACTGTGGTTTCTTCCAGAGAAGTGGAGGGCATTGGCTTTACCTTGCCACAACCACTTGGGATAGGGTGTGCACCTCAGGAAAACTGTCTCCGTGGGAAGCCGGCTTTTTGCAAAGGGGTCTAGGGCCGTGTGCCTCGGCTGTCCCTCCGGCCCCCCAAAGCACAGGGACGAGGTGAGGGGCTTAGACCAAGCCTGGGCAATGTTGTTACTTACACCTGGGTGTGTGGCATTTTGTTGAGCTGGCTACCCCCACTTGGAATAGGTGTTCCACAGCAAGCACCTATTGTTCGTCTGAAGCCGTTTTTGCCCCAGGGGTCTCCGGGCTGTGTTCGTTGGGGTTGAACTCCTGCTAGCAAAACCGCCGGGTTGAGGGAAGGGTTCAGACTGTGCCTGGGCCCTGTGGTCTCTTCCAGGTCAGTGTATGGCATTTCCTTCCCCTTGCCCCAGGCACCTGGGAGCATGTCTGCACGTGGAGAAAGACTTTCCCGTGGGAAGCCGGGTTTTGTCAAACGGGTCCCAGTGCTCTGCTCCTCTCTTTTCACTCCTGCTGCCAGAAGCCCAGGGAGGATGGGAGGGCTTAGAACATGGCTGGGCACTGTGGTTTCTTCCAGAGAAGTGGAGGGCATTTGCTTTACCTTGCCACAACCACTTGGGATAGGGTCTGCACCTCAGGAAAACTGTCTCCGTGGGAAGCCGGCTTTTTGCAAAGGGGTCTCAGGGCCGTGGGCCTCGGGTGTCCCTCCGGCTCCCCAAAGCACAGGGACGAGGTGAGGGGCTTAGACCATGCCTGGGCAATGTTGTTTCTTACACCTGGGTGTGTGGCATTTTGTTGAGCTGGCTACCCCCTCTTGGGATTGGTGTTCCACAGCAAGCGCCTATTGTTCGTCGGAAGCCGTTTTTGCCTCAGGGGTCTCCGGGCTGTGTTCGTTGGGGTTGAACTCCTGCTAGCAAAACCGCCGGGTTGAGGGAAGGGTTCAGACTGTGCCTGGGCCCTGTGGTCTCTTCCAGGTCAGTGTATGGCATTTCCTTCCAATTGCCACAGGCACCTGGGAGCATGTCTGCACGTGGAGAAAGACTTTCCCGTGGGAAGCCGGGTTTTGTCAAACGGGTCCCAGTGCTCTACTCCTCTCTTTTCACTCCTGCTGTCAGAAGCCCAGGGAGGATGGGAGGGCTTAGAACATGGCTGGGCACTGTGGTTTCTTCCAGAGAAGTGGAGGGCATTTGCTTTACCTTGCCACAACCACTTGGGATAGGGTCTGCACCTCAGGAAAACTGTCTCCGTGGGAAGCCGGCTTTTTGCAAAGGGGTCTCAGGGCCATGGGCCTCGGCTGTCCCTCCGGCTCCCCAAAGCACAGGGACGAGGTGAGGGGCTTAGACCATGCCTGGGCAATGTTGTTTCTTACACCTGGGTGTGTGGCATTTTGTTGAGCTGGCTACCCCCACTTGGGATAGGAGTTCCACAGCAAGCACCTATTGTTCGTCGGAAGCCGTTTTTGCCCCAGGGGTCTCCGGGCTGTGTTCGTTGGGGTTGAACTCCTGCTAGCAAAACCGCCGGGTTGAGGGAAGGGTTCAGACTGTGCCTGGGCCCTGTGGTCTCTTCCAGGTCAGTGTATGGCATTTCCTTCCCCTTGCCCCAGGCACCTGGGAGCATGTCTGCACGTGGAGAAAGACTTTCCCGTGGGAAGCCGGTTTTTGTCAAACGGGTCCCAGTGCTCTGCTCCTCTCTTTTCACTCCTGCTGCCAGAAGCCCAGGGAGGATGGGAGGGCTTAGAACATGGCTGGGCACTGTGGTTTCTTCCAGAGAAGTGGAGGGCATTTGCTTTACCTTGCCACAACCACTTGGGATATGGTCTGCACCTCAGGAAAACTGTTTCCGTGGGAAGCCGGCTTTTTGCAAAGGGGTCTCAGGGCCGTGGGCCTCTGCTGTCCCTCCGGCTCCCCAAAGCACAGGGACGAGGTGAGGGGCTTAGACCATGCCTGGGCAATGTTGTTTCTTACACCTGGGTGTGTGGCATTTTGTTGAGCTGGCTACCCCCACTTGGGATAGGAGTTCCACAGCAAGCACCTATTGTTCGTCGAAAGCCGTTTTTGCCCCAGGGGTCTCCGGGCTGTGTTCGTTGGGGTTGAACTCCTGCTAGCAAAACCGCCGGGTTGAGGGAAGGGTTCAGACTGTGCCTGGGCTCTGTGGTCTCTTCCAGGTCAGTGTATGGCATTTCCTTCCCCTTGCGCCAGGCACCTGGGAGCATGTCTGCACGTGGAGAAAGACTTTCCCGTGGGAAGCCGGTTTTTGTCAAACGGGTCCCAGTGCTCTGCTCCTCTCTTTTCACTCCTGCTGCCAGAAACCCAGGGAGGATGGGAGGGCTTAGAACATGGCTGGGCACTGTGGTTTCTTCCAGAGAAGTGGAGGGCATTTGCTTTACCTTGCCACAACCAGTTGGGATAGGGTCTGCACCTCAGGAAAACTGTTTCCGTGGGAAGCCGGCTTTTTGCAAAGGGGTCTCAGGGCCGTGGGCCTCGGGTGTCCCTCCGGCTCCCCAAAGCACAGGGACGAGGTGAGGGGCTTAGACCATGCCTGGGCAATGTTGTTTCTTACACCTGGGTGTGTGGCATTATATTGAGCTGGCTACCCCCTCTTGGGATTGGTGTACCACAGCAAGCGCCTATTGTTCGTCGGAAGCCGTTTTTGCCTCAGGGGTCTCCGGGCTGTGTTCGTTGGGGTTGAACTCCTGCTAGCAAAACCGCCGGGTTGAGGGAAGGGTTCAGACTGTGCCTGGGCCCTGTGGTCTCTTCCAGGTCAGTGTATGGCATTTCCTTCCCCTTGCCACAGGCACCTGGGAGCATGTCTGCACGTGGAGAAAGACTTTCCCGTGGGAAGCCGGGTTTTGTCAAACGGGTCCCAGTGCTCTGCTCCTCTCTTTTCACTCCTGCTCTCAGAAGCCCAGGGAGGATGGGAGGGCTTAGAACATGGCTGGGCACTGTGGTTTCTTCCAGAGAAGTGGAGTGCATTTGTTTTACCTTGCCACAACCAGTTGGGATAGGGTCTGCACCTCAGGAAAACTGTCTCCGTGGGAAGCCGGCTTTTTGCAAAGGGGTCTCAGGGCCGTGGGCCTCGGGTGTCCCTCCGGCTCCCCAAAGCACAGGGACGAGTTGAGGGGCTTAGACCATGCCTGCGCAATGTTGTTTCTTACACCTGGGTGTGTGGCATTTTTTGAGCTGGCTACCCCCCCTTGGGATGATTGGTGTTCCACAGCAAGCGCCTATTGTTCGTCGGAAGCCGTTTTTGCCTCAGGGGTCTCCGGGCTGTGTTCGTTGGGGTTGAACTCCTGCTAGCAAAACCGCCGGGTTGAGGGAAGGGTTCAGACTGTGCCTGGGCCCTGTGGTCTCTTCCAGGTCAGTGTATGGCATTTCCTTCCAATTGCCACAGGCACCTGGGAGCATGTCTGCACGTGGAGAAAGACTTTCCCGTGGGAAGCCGGGTTTTGTCAAACGGGTCCCAGTGCTCTACTCCTCTCTTTTCACTCCTGCTGTCAGAAGCCCAGGGAGGATGGGAGGGCTTAGGACATGGCTGGGCACTGTGGTTTCTTCCAGAGAAGTGGAGGGCATTTGCTTTACCTTGCCACAACCACTTGGGATAGGGTCTGCACCTCAGGAAAACTGTCTCCGTGGGAAGCCGGCTTTTTGCAAAGGGGTCTCAGGGCCATGGGCCTCGGCTGTCCCTCCGGCTCCCCAAAGCACAGGGACGAGGTGAGGGGCTTAGACCATGCCTGGGCAATGTTGTTTCTTACACCTGGGTGTGTGGCATTTTGTTGAGCTGGCTACCCCCACTTGGGATAGGAGTTCCACAGCAAGCACCTATTGTTCGTCGGAAGCCGTTTTTGCCCCAGGGGTCTCCGGGCTGTGTTCGTTGGGGTTGAACTCCTGCTAGGAAAACCGCCGGGTTGAGGGAAGGGTTCAGACTGTGCCTGGGCCTTGTGGTCTCTTCCAGGTCAGTGTATGATATTTCCTTCCCCTTGCCCCAGGCACCTGGGAGCATGTCTGCACGTGGAGAAAGACTTTCCCGTGGGAAGCCGGTTTTTGTCAAACGGGTCCCAGTGCTCTGCTCCTCTCTTTTCACTCCTGCTGTCAGAAGCCCAGGGAGGATGGGAGGGCTTAGAACATGGCTGGGCACTGTGGTTTCTTCCAGAGAAGTGGAGGGCATTTGCTTTACCTTGCCACAACCACTTGGGATAGGGTCTGCACCTCAGGAAAACTGTCTCCGTGGGAAGCCGGCTTTTTGCAAAGGGGTCTCAGGGCCGTGGGCCTCGGCTGTCCCTCCGGCTCCCCAAAGCACAGGGACGAGGTGAGGGGCTTAGACCATGCCTGCGCAATGTTGTTTCTTACACTTGGGTGTGTGGCATTTTGTTGAGCTGGCTAACGCCACTTGGGATAGGAGTTCCACAGCAAGCACCTATTGTTCGTCGGAAGCCGTTTTTGCCCCAGGGGTCTCCGGGCTGTGTTCGTTGGGGTTGAACTCCTGCTAGCAAAACCGCCGGGTTGAGGGAAGGGTTCAAACTGTGCCTGGGCCCTGTGGTCTCTTCCAGGTCAGTGTATGGCATTTCCTTCCCCTTGCCCCAGGCACCTGGGAGCATGTCTGCACGTGGAGAAAGACTTTCCCGTGGGAAGCCGGTTTTTGTCAAACGGGTCCCAGTGCTCTGCTCCTCTCTTTTCACTCCTGCTGCCAGAAGCCCAGGGAGGATGGGAGGGCTTAGAACATGGCTGGGCACTGTGGTTTCTTCCAGAGAAGTGGAGGGCATTTGCTTTACCTTGCCACAACCACTTGGGATAGGGTCTGCACCTCAGGAAAACTGTTTCCGTGGGAAGCCGGCTTTTTGCAAAGGGGTCTCAGGGCCGTGGGCCTCGGGTGTCCCTCCGGCTCCCCAAAGCACAGGGACGAGGTGAGGGGCTTAGACCATGCCTGGGCAATGTTGTTTCTTACACCTGGGTGTGTGGCATTTTGTTGAGCTGGCTACCCCTCTTGGGATTGGTGTTCCACAGCAAGCGCCTATTATTCGTCGGAAGCCGTTTTTGCCTCAGGGGTCTCCGGGCTGTGTTCGTTGGAGTTGAACTCCTGCTAGCAAAACCGCCGGGTTGAGGGAAGGGTTCAGACTGTGCCTGGGCCCTGTGGTCTCTTCCAGGTCAGTGTATGGCATTTCCTTCACCTTGCCCCAGGCACCTGGGAGCATGTCTGCACGTGGAGAAAGACTTTCCCGTGGGAAGCCGGTTTTTGTCAAACAGGTCCCAGTGCTCTGCTCCTCTCTTTTCACTCCTGCTGCCACAAGCCCAGGGAGGATGGGAGGGCTTAGAACATGGCTGGGCACTGTGGTTTCTTCCAGAGAAGTGGAGGGCATTGGCTTTACCTTGCCACAACCACTTGGGATAGGGTCTGCACCTCAGGAAAAATGTTTCCGTGGGAAGCCGGCTTTTTGCAAAGGGGTCTCAGGGCCGTGGGCCTCGGCTGTCCCTCCGGCTCCCCAAAGCACAGGGACGAGGTGAGGGGCTTAGACCATGCCTGCGCAATGTTGTTTCTTACACCTGGGTGTGTGGCATTTTGTTGAGCTGGCTAACCCCACTTGGGATAGGAGTTCCACAGCAAGCACCTATTGTTCGTCGGAAGCCGTTTTTGCCCCAGGGGTCTCCGGGCTGTGTTCGTTGGGGTTGAACTCCTGCTAGCAAAACCGCCGGGTTGAGGGAAGGGTTCAGACTGTGCCTGGGCCCTGTGGTCTCTTCCAGGTCAGTGTATGGCATTTCCTTCCCCTTGCCACAGGCACCTGGGAGCATGTCTGCACGTGGAGAAAGACTTTCCCGTGGGAAGCCGGTTTTTGTCAAACGGGTCCCAGTGCTCTGCTCCTCTCTTTTCACTCCTGCTGCCAGAAGCCCAGGGAGGATGGGAGGGCTTAGAACATGGCTGGGCACTGTGGTTTCTTGCAGAGAAGTGGAGGGCATTTGCATTACCTTGCCACAACCACTTGGGATAGGGTCTGCACCTCAGGAAAACTGTCTCCGTGGGAAGCCGGCTTTTTGCAAAGGGGTCTCAGGGCCGTGGGCCTCGGCTGTCCCTCCGGCTCCCCAAAGCACAGGGACGAGGTGAGGGGCTTAGACCATGCCTGGGCAATGTTGTTTCTTACACCTGGCTGTGTGGCATTTTGTTGAGCTGGCTACCCCCACTTGGGATAGGAGTTCCACAGCAAGCACCTATTGTTCGTCGGAAGCCGTTTTTGACCCAGGGGTCTCCGGGCTGTGTTCGTTGGGGTTGAACTCCTGCTAGCAAAACCGCCGGGTTGAGGGAAGGGTTCAGACAGTGCCTGGGCCCTGTGGTCTCTTCCAGGTCAGTGTATGGCATTTCCTTCCCCTTGCCCCAGGCACCTGGGAGCATGTCTGCACGTGGAGAAAGACTTTCCCGTGGGAAGCCGGGTTTTCTCAAACGGGTCCCAGTGCTCTGCTCCTCTCTTTTCATTCCTGCTGCCAGAAGCTCAGGGAGGATGGGAGGACTTAGAACACGGCTGGGCACTGTGGTTTCTTCCAGAGAAGTGGAGGGCATTTGCTTTACCTGGCCACAACCACTTGGGATAGGGTGTGCACCTCAGGAAAACTGTCTCCGTGGGAAGCCGGCTTTTTGCAAAGGGGTCTCAGGGCCGTGGGCCTCGGGTGTCCCTCCGGCTCCCCAAAGCACAGGGACGAGGTGAGGGGCTGAGACCATGCCTGGGCAATGTTGTTTCTTACTCCTTTTTGTGTGGCATTTTGTTGAGCTGGCTACCCCCACTTGGAATTGGTTTTCCACAGCAAGCGCCTATTTTTCGTCGGAAGCCGTTTTTGCCTCAGGGGTCTCCGGGCTGTGTTCGTTGGGGTTGAACTCCTGTTAGGAAAACCGCCGGGTTGAGGGAAGGGTTCAGACTGTGCCTGGGCCCTGTGGTCTCTTCCAGGTCAGTGTATGGCATTTCCTTCCCCTTGCCACAGGCACATGGGAGCATGTCTGCACGTGGAGAAAGACTTTCCCGTGGGAAGCCGGGTTTTGTCAAACGGGTCCCAGTGCTCTGCTCCTCTCTTTTCACTCCTGCTGTCAGAAGCCCAGGGAGGATGGGAGGGCTTAGAACATGGCTGGGCACTGTGGTTTCTTCCAGAGAAGTGGAGGGCATTTGCTTTACCTTGCCACAACCACTTGGGATAGGGTCTGCACCTCAGGAAAACTGTCTCCGTGGGAAGCCGGCTTTTTGCAAAGGGGTCTCAGGGCCGTGGGCCTCGGCTGTCCCTCCGGCTCCCCAAAGCACAGGGACGAGGTGAGGGGCTTAGACCATGCCTGCGCAATGTTGTTTCTTACACCTGGGTGTGTGGCATTTTGTTGAGCTGGCTAACGCCACTTGGGATAGGAGTTCCACAGCAAGCACCTATTGTTCGTCGGAAGCCGTTTTTGCCCCAGGGGTCTCCGGGCTGTGTTCGTTGGGGTTGAACTCCTGCTAGCAAAACCGCCGGGTTGAGGGAAGGGTTCAAACTGTGCCTGGGCCCTGTGGTCTCTTCCAGGTCAGTGTATGGCATTTCCTTCCCCTTGCCCCAGGCACCTGGGAGCATGTCTGCACGTGGAGAAAGACTTTCCCGTGGGAAGCCGGGTTTTCTCAAACGGGTCCCAGTGCTCTGCTCCTCTCTTTTCACTCCTGCTGCCAGAAGCCCAGGGAGGATGGGAGGGCTTAGAACATGGCTGGGCACTGTGGTTTCTTCCAGAGAAGTGGAGGGCATTTGCTTTACCTTGCCACAACCACTTGGGAGAGGGTCTGCACCTCAGGAAAACTGTCTCCGTGGGAAGCCGGCTTTTTGCAAAGGGGTCTCAGGGCCGTGGGCGTCGGCTGTCTCTCCGGCTCCCCAAAGCACAGGGAGGAGGTGAGGGGCTTAGACCATGCCTGGGCAATGTTGTTTCTTACACCTGGGTGTGTGGCATTTTGTTGAGCTGGCTACCCCCTCTTGGGATTGGTTTTCCACAGCAAGCGCCTATTGTTCGTCGGAAGCCGTTTTTGCCTCAGGGGTCTCCGGGCTGTGTTCGTTGGGGTTGAACTCCTGCTAGCAAAACCGCCGGGTTGAGGGAAGGGTTCAGACTGTGCCTGGGCCCTGTGGTCTCTTCCAGGTCAGTGTATGGCATTTCCTTCCCCTTGCCCCAGGCACCTGGGAGCATGTCTGCACGTGGAGAAAGACTTTCCCGTGGGAAGCCGGTTTTTGTCAAACGGGTCCCAGTGCTCTGCTCCTCTCTTTTCACTCCTGCTGCCAGAAACCCAGGGAGGATGGGAGGGCTTAGAACATGGCTGGGCACTGTGGTTTCTTCCAGAGAAGTGGAGGGCATTTGCTTTACCTTGCCACAACCACTTGGGATAGGGTCTGCACCTCAGGAAAACTGTTTCCGTGGGAAGCCGGCTTTTTGCAAAGGGGTCTCAGGGCCGTGGGCCTCGGGTGTCCCTCCGGCTCCCCAAAGCACAGGGACGAGGTGAGGGGCTTAGAACATGCCTGGGCAATGTTGTTTCTTACACCTGGGTGTGTGGCATTATATTGAGCTGGCTACCCCCTCTTGGGATTGGTGTACCACAGCAAGCGCCTATTGTTCGTCGGAAGAAGTTTTTGCCTCAGGGGTCTCCGGGCTGTGTTCGTTGGGGTTGAACTCCTGCTAGCAAAACCGCCGGGTTGAGGGAAGGGTTCAGACTGTGCCTGGGCCCTGTGGTCTCTTCCAGGTCAGTGTATGGCATTTCCTTCCCCTTGCCACAGGCACCTGGGAGCATGTCTGCACGTGGAGAAAGACTTTCCCGTGGGAAGCCGGGTTTTGTCAAACGGGTCCCAGTGCTCTGCTCCTCTCTTTTCACTCCTGCTGTCAGAAGCCCAGGGAGGATGGGAGGGCTTAGAACATGGCTGGGCACTGTGGTTTCTTCCAGAGAAGTGGAGGGCATTTGCTTTACCTTGCCACAACCAGTTGGGATAGGGTCTGCACCTCAGGAAAACTGTCTCCGTGGGAAGCCGGCTTTTTGCAAAGGGGTCTCAGGGCCGTGGGCCTCGGCTGTCCCTCCGGCTCCCCAAAGCACAGGGACGAGGTGAGGGGCTTAGACCATGCCTGCGCAATGTTGTTTCTTACACCTGGGTGTGTGGCATTTTGTTGAGCTGGCTAACCCCACTTGGGATAGGAGTTCCACAGCAAGCACCTATTGTTCGTCGGAAGCCGTTTTTGCCCCAGGGGTCTCCGGGCTGTGTTCGTTGGGGTTGAACTCCTGCTAGCAAAACCGCCGGGTTGAGGGAAGGGTTCAGACTGTGCCTGGGCCCTGTGGTCTCTTCCAGGTCAGTGTATGGCATTTCCTTCCCCTTGCCCCAGGCACCTGGGAGCATGTCTGCACGTGGAGAAAGACTTTCCCGTGGGAAGCCGGGTTTTGTCAAACGGGTCCCAGTGCTCTGCTCCTCTCTTTTCACTCCTGCTGCCAGAAGCCCAGGGAGGATGGGAGGGCTTAGAACATGGCTGGGCACTGTGGTTTCTTGCAGAGAAGTGGAGGGCATTTGCATTACCTTGCCACAACCACTTGGGATAGGGTCTGCACCTCAGGAAAACTGTCTCCGTGGGAAGCCGGCTTTTTGCAAAGGGGTCTCAGGGCCGTGGGCCTCGGCTGTCCCTCCGGCTCCCCAAAGCACAGGGACGAGGTGAGGGGCTTAGACCATGCCTGGGCAATGTTGTTTCTTACACCTGGCTGTGTGGCATTTTGTTGAGCTGGCTACCCCCACTTGGGATAGGAGTTCCACAGCAAGCACCTATTGTTCGTCGGAAGCCGTTTTTGACCCAGGGGTCTCCGGGCTGTGTTCGTTGGGGTTGAACTCCTGCTAGCAAAACCGCCGGGTTGAGGGAAGGGCTCAGACTGTGCCTGGGCCCTGTGGTCTCTTCCAGGTCAGTGTATGGCATTTCCTTCCCCTTGCCACAGGCACCTGGGAGCATGTCTGCACGTGGAGAAAGACTTTCCCGTGGGAAGCCGGGTTTTGTCAAACGGGTCCCAGTGCTCTGCTCCTCTCTTTTCACTCCTGCTGCCAGAAGCCCAGGGAGGATGGGAGGGCTTAGAACATGGCTGGGCACTGTGGTTTCTTCCAGAGAAGTGGAGGGCATTTGCTTTACCTTGCCACAACCACTTGGGATAGGGTCTGCACCTCAGGAAAACTGTCTCCGTGGGAAGCCGGCTTTTTGCAAAGGGGTCTCAGGGCCGTGGGCCTCGGCTGTCCCTCCGGCTCCCCAAAGCACAGGGACGAGGTGAGGGGCTTAGACCATGCCTGGGCAATGCTGTTTCTTACATCTGGGTGTGTGGCATTTTGTTGAGCTGGCTACCCCCTCTTGGGATTGGTGTTCCACAGCAAGCGCCTATTGTTCGTCGGAAGCCGTTTTTGCCTCAGGGCTATCCGGGCTGTGTTCGTTGGGGTTGAACTCCTGCTAGCAAAACCGCCGGGTTGAGGGAAGGGTTCAGACTGTGCCTGGGCCCTGTGGTCTCTTCCAGGTCAGTGTATGGCATTTCCTTCCCCTTGCCACAGGCACCTGGGAGCATGTCTGCACGTGGAGAAAGACTTTCCCGTGGGAAGCCGGTTTTTGTCAAACGGGTCCCAGTGCTCTGCTCCTCTCTTTTCACTCCTGCTGCCAGAAGCCCAGGGAGGATGGGAGGGCTTAGAACATGGCTGGGCACTGTGGTTTCTTGCAGAGAAGTGGAGGGCATTTGCATTACCTTGCCACAACCACTTGGGATAGGGTCTGCACCTCAGGAAAACTGTCTCCGTGGGAAGCCGGCTTTTTGCAAAGGGGTCTCAGGGCCGTGGGCCTCGGCTGTCCCTCCGGCTCCCCAAAGCACAGGGACGAGGTGAGGGGCTTAGACCATGCCTGGGCAATGTTGTTTCTTACACCTGGCTGTGTGGCATTTTGTTGAGCTGGCTACCCCCACTTGGGATAGGAGTTCCACAGCAAGCACCTATTGTTCGTCGGAAGCCGTTTTTGACCCAGGGGTCTCCGGGCTGTGTTCGTTGGGGTTGAACTCCTGCTAGCAAAACCGCCGGGTTGAGGGAAGGGTTCAGACAGTGCCTGGGCCCTGTGGTCTCTTCCAGGTCAGTGTATGGCATTTCCTTCCCCTTGCCCCAGGCACCTGGGAGCATGTCTGCACGTGGAGAAAGACTTTCCCGTGGGAAGCCGGGTTTTCTCAAACGGGTCCCAGTGCTCTGCTCCTCTCTTTTCATTCCTGCTGCCAGAAGCCCAGGGAGGATGGGAGGACTTAGAACACGGCTGGGCACTGTGGTTTCTTCCAGAGAAGTGGAGGGCATTTGCTTTACCTGGCCACAACCACTTGGGATAGGGTGTGCACCTCAGGAAAACTGTCTCCGTGGGAAGCCGGCTTTTTGCAAAGGGGTCTCAGGGCCGTGGGCCTCGGGTGTCCCTCCGGCTCCCCAAAGCACAGGGACGAGGTGAGGGGCTGAGACCATGCCTGGGCAATGTTGTTTCTTACTCCTTTTTGTGTGGCATTTTGTTGAGCTGGCTACCCCCTCTTGGGATTGGTTTTCCACAGCAAGCGCCTATTGTTCGTCGGAAGCCGTTTTTGCCTCAGGGGTCTCCGGGCTGTGTTCGTTGGGGTTGAACTCCTGTTAGGAAAACCGCCGGGTTGAGGGAAGGGTTCAGACTGTGCCTGGGCCCTGTGGTCTCTTCCAGGTCAGTGTATGGCATTTCCTTCCCCTTGCCACAGGCACATGGGAGCATGTCTGCACGTGGAGAAAGACTTTCCCGTGGGAAGCCGGGTTTTGTCAAACGGGTCCCAGTGCTCTGCTCCTCTCTTTTCACTCCTGCTGTCAGAAGCCCAGGGAGGATGGGAGGGCTTAGAACATGGCTGGGCACTGTGGTTTCTTCCAGAGAAGTGGAGGGCATTTGCTTTACCTTGCCACAACCACTTGGGATAGGGTCTGCACCTCAGGAAAACTGTCTCCGTGGGAAGCCGGCTTTTTGCAAAGGGGTCTCAGGGCCGTGGGCCTCGGCTGTCCCTCCGGCTCCCCAAAGCACAGGGACGAGGTGAGGGGCTTAGACCATGCCTGGGCAATGTTGTTTCTTACACCTGGGTGTGTGGCATTTTGTTGAGCTGGCTACCCCCTCTTGGGATTGGTTTTCCACAGCAAGCGCCTATTGTTCGTCGGAAGCCGTTTTTGCCTCAGGGGTCTCCGGGCTGTGTTCGTTGGGGTTGAACTCCTGCTAGCAAAACCGCCGGGTTGAGGGAAGGGTTCAGACTGTGCCTGGGCCCTGTGGTCTCTTCCAGGTCAGTGTATGGCATTTCCTTCCCCTTGCCACAGGCACCTGGGAGCATGTCTGCACGTGGAGAAAGACTTTCCCGTGGGAAGCCGGGTTTTGTCAAACGGGTCCCAGTGCTCTACTCCTCTCTTTTCACTCCTGCTGTCAGAAGCCCAGGGAGGATGGGAGGGCTTAGAACATGGCTGGGCACTGTGGTTTCTTCCAGAGAAGTGGAGGGCATTTGCTTTACCTTGCCACAACCACTTGGGAGAGGGTCTGCACCTCAGGAAAACTGTCTCCGTGGGAAGCCGGCTTTTTGCAAAGGGGTCTCAGGGCCGTGGGCCTCGGCTGTCCCTCCGGCTCCCCAAAGCACAGGGACGAGGTGAGGGGCTTAGACCATGCCTGGGCAATGTTGTTTCTTACACCTGGGTGTGTGGCATTTTGTTGAGCTGGCTACCCCCACTTGGGATAGGAGTTCCACAGCAAGCACCTATTGTTCGTCGGAAGCCGTTTTTGCCCCAGGGGTCTCCGGGCTGTGTTCGTTGGGGTTGAACTCCTGCTAGCAAAACCGCCGGGTTGAGGGAAGGGTTCAGACTGTGCCTGGGCCCTGTGGTCTCTTCCAGGTCAGTGTATGGCATTTCCTTCCCCTTGCCCCAGGCACCTGGGAGCATGTCTGCACGTGGAGAAAGACTTTCCCGTGGGAAGCCGGTTTTTGTCAAACGGGTCCCAGTGCTCTGCTCCTCTCTTTTCACTCCTGCTGCCAGAAGCCCAGGGAGGATGGGAGGGCTTAGAACATGGCTGGGCACTGTGGTTTCTTCCAGAGAAGTGGAGGGCATTTGCTTTACCTTGCCACAACCACTTGGGATAGGGTCTGCACCTCAGGAAAACTGTTTCCGTGGGAAGCCGGCTTTTTGCAAAGGGGTCTCAGGGCCGTGGGCCTCGGGTGTCCCTCCGGCTCCCCAAAGCACAGGGACGAGGTGAGGGGCTTAGACCATGCCTGGGCAATGTTGTTTCTTACACCTGGGTGTGTGGCATTTTGTTGAGCTGGCTACCCCCTCTTGGGATTGGTGTTCCACAGCAAGCGCCTATTATTCGTCGGAAGCCGTTTTTGCCTCAGGGGTCTCCGGGCTGTGTTCGTTGGAGTTGAACTCCTGCTAGCAAAACCGCCGGGTTGAGGGAAGGGTTCAGACTGTGCCTGGGCCCTGTGGTCTCTTCCAGGTCAGTGTATGGCATTTCCTTCACCTTGCCCCAGGCACCTGGGAGCATGTCTGCACGTGGAGAAAGACTTTCCCGTGGGAAGCCGGTTTTTGTCAAACAGGTCCCAGTGCTCTGCTCCTCTCTTTTCACTCCTGCTGCCACAAGCCCAGGGAGGATGGGAGGGCTTAGAACATGGCTGGGCACTGTGGTTTCTTCCAGAGAAGTGGAGGGCATTTGCTTTACCTTGCCACAACCACTTGGGATAGGGTCTGCACCTCAGGAAAAATGTTTCCGTGGGAAGCCGGCTTTTTGCAAAGGGGTCTCAGGGCCGTGGGCCTCGGCTGTCCCTCCGGCTCCCCAAAGCACAGGGACGAGGTGAGGGGCTTAGACCATGCCTGCGCAATGTTGTTTCTTACACCTGGGTGTGTGGCATTTTGTTGAGCTGGCTAACCCCACTTGGGATAGGAGTTCCACAGCAAGCACCTATTGTTCGTCGGAAGCCGTTTTTGCCCCAGGGGTCTCCGGGCTGTGTTCGTTGGGGTTGAACTCCTGCTAGCAAAACCGCCTGGTTGAGGGAAGGGTTCAGACTGTGCCTGGGCCCTGTGGTCTCTTCCAGGTCAGTGTATGGCATTTCCTTCCCCTTGCCACAGGCACCTGGGAGCATGTCTGCACGTGGAGAAAGACTTTCCCGTGGGAAGCCGGTTTTTGTCAAACGGGTCCCAGTGCTCTGCTCCTCTCTTTTCACTCCTGCTGCCAGAAGCCCAGGGAGGATGGGAGGGCTTAGAACATGGCTGGGCACTGTGGTTTCTTGCAGAGAAGTGGAGGGCATTTGCATTACCTTGCCACAACCACTTGGGATAGGGTCTGCACCTCAGGAAAACTGTCTCCGTGGGAAGCCGGCTTTTTGCAAAGGGGTCTCAGGGCCGTGGGCCTCGGCTGTCCCTCCGGCTCCCCAAAGCACAGGGACGAGGTGAGGGGCTTAGACCATGCCTGGGCAATGTTGTTTCTTACACCTGGCTGTGTGGCATTTTGTTGAGCTGGCTACCCCCACTTGGGATAGGAGTTCCACAGCAAGCACCTATTGTTCGTCGGAAGCCGTTTTTGACCCAGGGGTCTCCGGGCTGTGTTCGTTGGGGTTGAACTCCTGCTAGCAAAACCGCCGGGTTGAGGGAAGGGTTCAGACAGTGCCTGGGCCCTGTGGTCTCTTCCAGGTCAGTGTATGGCATTTCCTTCCCCTTGCCCCAGGCACCTGGGAGCATGTCTGCACGTGGAGAAAGACTTTCCGGTGGGAAGCCGGGTTTTCTCAAACGGGTCCCAGTGCTCTGCTCCTCTCTTTTCATTCCTGCTGCCAGAAGCCCAGGGAGGATGGGAGGACTTAGAACACGGCTGGGCACTGTAGTTTCTTCCAGAGAAGTGGAGGGCATTTGCTTTACCTGGCCACAACCACTTGGGATAGG
Organism: Ursus arctos; assembly: GCF_023065955.2. Taxonomy (NCBI): domain Eukaryota; kingdom Metazoa; phylum Chordata; class Mammalia; order Carnivora; family Ursidae; genus Ursus; species Ursus arctos. The sequence continues at coordinate 63,947,376 of NW_026622830.1, read as the reverse complement.
GTGTGCACCTCAGGAAAACTGTCTCCGTGGGAAGCCGGCTTTTTGCAAAGGGGTCTCAGGGCCGTGGGCCTCGGGTGTCCCTCCGGCTCCCCAAAGCACAGGGACGAGGTGAGGGGCTGAGACCATGCCTGGGCAATGTTGTTTCTTACTCCTTTTTGTGTGGCATTTTGTTGAGCTGGCTACCCCCTCTTGGGATTGGTTTTCCACAGCAAGCGCCTATTGTTCGTCGGAAGCCGTTTTTGCCTCAGGGGTCTCCGGGCTGTGTTCGTTGGGGTTGAACTCCTGTTAGGAAAACCGCCGGGTTGAGGGAAGGGTTCAGACTGTGCCTGGGCCCTGTGGTCTCTTCCAGGTCAGTGTATGGCATTTCCTTCCCCTTGCCACAGGCACATGGGAGCATGTCTGCACGTGGAGAAAGACTTTCCCGTGGGAAGCCGGGTTTTGTCAAACGGGTCCCAGTGCTCTGCTCCTCTCTTTTCACTCCTGCTGTCAGAAGCCCAGGGAGGATGGGAGGGCTTAGAACATGGCTGGGCACTGTGGTTTCTTCCAGAGAAGTGGAGGGCATTTGCTTTACCTTGCCACAACCACTTGGGATAGGGTCTGCACCTCAGGAAAACTGTCTCCGTGGGAAGCCGGCTTTTTGCAAAGGGGTCTCAGGGCCGTGGGCCTCGGCTGTCCCTCCGGCTCCCCAAAGCACAGGGACGAGGTGAGGGGCTTAGACCATGCCTGCGCAATGTTGTTTCTTACACCTGGGTGTGTGGCATTTTGTTGAGCTGGCTAACGCCACTTGGGATAGGAGTTCCACAGCAAGCACCTATTGTTCGTCGGAAGCCGTTTTTGCCCCAGGGGTCTCCGGGCTGTGTTCGTTGGGGTTGAACTCCTGCTAGCAAAACCGCCGGGTTGAGGGAAGGGTTCAAACTGTGCCTGGGCCCTGTGGTCTCTTCCAGGTCAGTGTATGGCATTTCCTTCCCCTTGCCCCAGGCACCTGGGAGCATGTCTGCACGTGGAGAAAGACTTTCCCGTGGGAAGCCGGGTTTTCTCAAACGGGTCCCAGTGCTCTGCTCCTCTCTTTTCACTCCTGCTGCCAGAAGCCCAGGGAGGATGGGAGGGCTTAGAACATGGCTGGGCACTGTGGTTTCTTCCAGAGAAGTGGAGGGCATTTGCTTTACCTTGCCACAACCAGTTGGGATAGGGTCTGCACCTCAGGAAAACTGTCTCCGTGGGAAGCCGGCTTTTTGCAAAGGGGTCTCAGGGCCGTGGGCCTCGGCTGTCCCTCCGGCTCCCCAAAGCACAGGGACGAGGTGAGGGGCTTAGACCATGCCTGGGCAATGTTGTTTCTTACACCTGGGTGTGTGGCATTTTGTTGAGCTGGCTACCCCCTCTTGGGATTGGAGTTCCACAGCAAGCGCCTATTGTTCGTCGGAAGCCGTTTTTGCCCCAGGGGTCTCCGGGCTGTGTTCGTTGGGGTTGAACTCCTGCTAGCAAAACCGCCGGGTTGAGGGAAGGGTTCAGACTGTGCCTGGGCCCTGTGGTCTCTTCCAGGTCAGTGTATGGCATTTCCTTCCCCTTGCCCCAGGCACCTGGGAGCATGTCTGCACGTGGAGAAAGACTTTCCCGTGGGAAGCCGGTTTTTGTCAAACGGGTCCCAGTGCTCTGCTCCTCTCTTTTCACTCCTGCTGCCAGAAACCCAGGGAGGATGGGAGGGCTTAGAACATGGCTGGGCACTGTGGTTTCTTCCAGAGAAGTGGAGGGCATTTGCTTTACCTTGCCACAACCACTTTGGATAGGGTCTGCACCTCAGGAAAACTGTCTCCGTGGGAAGCCGGCTTTTTGCAAAGGGGTCTCAGGGCCGTGGGCCTCGGCTGTCCCTCCGGCTCCCCAAAGCACAGGGACGAGGTGAGGGGCTTAGACCATGCCTGCGCAATGTTGTTTCTTACACCTGGGTGTGTGGCATTTTGTTGAGCTGGCTAACCCCACTTGGGATAGGAGTTCCACAGCAAGCACCTATTGTTCGTCGGAAGCCGTTTTTGCCCCAGGGGTCTCCGGGCTGTGTTCGTTGGGGTTGAACTCCTGCTAGCAAAACCGCCGGGTTGAGGGAAGGGTTCAGACTGTGCCTGGGCCCTGTGGTCTCTTCCAGGTCAGTGTATGGCATTTCCTTCCCCTTGCCCCAGGCACCTGGGAGCATGTCTGCACGTGGAGAAAGACTTTCCCGTGGGAAGCCGGGTTTTGTCAAACGGGTCCCAGTGCTCTGCTCCTCTCTTTTCACTCCTGCTGCCAGAAGCCCAGGGAGGATGGGAGGGCTTAGAACATGGCTGGGCACTGTGGTTTCTTGCAGAGAAGTGGAGGGCATTTGCATTACCTTGCCACAACCACTTGGGATAGGGTCTGCACCTCAGGAAAACTGTCTCCGTGGGAAGCCGGCTTTTTGCAAAGGGGTCTCAGGGCCGTGGGCCTCGGCTGTCCCTCCGGCTCCCCAAAGCACAGGGACGAGGTGAGGGGCTTAGACCATGCCTGGGCAATGTTGTTTCTTACACCTGGCTGTGTGGCATTTTGTTGAGCTGGCTACCCCCACTTGGGATAGGAGTTCCACAGCAAGCACCTATTGTTCGTCGGAAGCCGTTTTTGACCCAGGGGTCTCCGGGCTGTGTTCGTTGGGGTTGAACTCCTGCTAGCAAAACCGCCGGGTTGAGGGAAGGGCTCAGACTGTGCCTGGGCCCTGTGGTCTCTTCCAGGTCAGTGTATGGCATTTCCTTCCCCTTGCCACAGGCACCTGGGAGCATGTCTGCACGTGGAGAAAGACTTTCCCGTGGGAAGCCGGGTTTTGTCAAACGGGTCCCAGTGCTCTGCTCCTCTCTTTTCACTCCTGCTGCCAGAAGCCCAGGGAGGATGGGAGGGCTTAGAACATGGCTGGGCACTGTGGTTTCTTCCAGAGAAGTGGAGGGCATTTGCTTTACCTTGCCACAACCACTTGGGATAGGGTCTGCACCTCAGGAAAACTGTCTCCGTGGGAAGCCGGCTTTTTGCAAAGGGGTCTCAGGGCCGTGGGCCTCGGCTGTCCCTCCGGCTCCCCAAAGCACAGGGACGAGGTGAGGGGCTTAGACCATGCCTGGGCAATGTTGTTTCTTACACCTGGGTGTGTGGCATTTTGTTGAGCTGGCTACCCCCTCTTGGGATTGGTTTTCCACAGCAAGCGCCTATTGTTCGTCGGAAGCCGTTTTTGCCTCAGGGGTCTCCGGGCTGTGTTCGTTGGGGTTGAACTCCTGCTAGCAAAACCGCCGGGTTGAGGGAAGGGTTCAGACTGTGCCTGGGCCCTGTGGTCTCTTCCAGGTCAGTGTATGGCATTTCCTTCCCCTTGCCACAGGCACCTGGGAGCATGTCTGCACGTGGAGAAAGACTTTCCCGTGGGAAGCCGGGTTTTGTCAAACGGGTCCCAGTGCTCTACTCCTCTCTTTTCACTCCTGCTGTCAGAAGCCCAGGGAGGATGGGAGGGCTTAGAACATGGCTGGGCACTGTGGTTTCTTCCAGAGAAGTGGAGGGCATTTGCTTTACCTTGCCACAACCACTTGGGAGAGGGTCTGCACCTCAGGAAAACTGTCTCCGTGGGAAGCCGGCTTTTTGCAAAGGGGTCTCAGGGCCGTGGGCCTCGGCTGTCCCTCCGGCTCCCCAAAGCACAGGGACGAGGTGAGGGGCTTAGACCATGCCTGGGCAATGTTGTTTCTTACACCTGGGTGTGTGGCATTTTGTTGAGCTGGCTACCCCCACTTGGGATAGGAGTTCCACAGCAAGCACCTATTGTTCGTCGGAAGCCGTTTTTGCCCCAGGGGTCTCCGGGCTGTGTTCGTTGGGGTTGAACTCCTGCTAGCAAAACCGCCGGGTTGAGGGAAGGGTTCAGACTGTGCCTGGGCCCTGTGGTCTCTTCCAGGTCAGTGTATGGCATTTCCTTCCCCTTGCCACAGGCACCTGGGAGCATGTCTGCACGTGGAGAAAGACTTTCCCGTGGGAAGCCGGTTTTTGTCAAACGGGTCCCAGTGCTCTGCTCCTCTCTTTTCACTCCTGCTGCCAGAAACCCAGGGAGGATGGGAGGGCTTAGAACATGGCTGGGCACTGTGGTTTCTTCCAGAGAAGTGGAGGGCATTTGCTTTACCTTGCCACAACCACTTGGGATAGGGTCTGCACCTCAGGAAAACTGTTTCCGTGGGAAGCCGGCTTTTTGCAAAGGGGTCTCAGGGCCGTGGGCCTCGGGTGTCCCTCCGGCTCCCCAAAGCACAGGGACGAGGTGAGGGGCTTAGACCATGCCTGGGCAATGTTGTTTCTTACACCTGGGTGTGTGGCATTATATTGAGCTGGCTACCCCCTCTTGGGATTGGTGTACCACAGCAAGCGCCTATTGTTCGTCGGAAGAAGTTTTTGCCTCAGGGGTCTCCGGGCTGTGTTCGTTGGGGTTGAACTCCTGCTAGCAAAACCGCCGGGTTGAGGGAAGGGTTCAGACTGTGCCTGGGCCCTGTGGTCTCTTCCAGGTCAGTGTATGGCATTTCCTTCCCCTTGCCACAGGCACCTGGGAGCATGTCTGCACGTGGAGAAAGACTTTCCCGTGGGAAGCCGGGTTTTGTCAAACGGGTCCCAGTGCTCTGCTCCTCTCTTTTCACTCCTGCTGTCAGAAGCCCAGGGAGGATGGGAGGGCTTAGAACATGGCTGGGCACTGTGGTTTCTTCCAGAGAAGTGGAGGGCATTTGCTTTACCTTGCCACAACCAGTTGGGATAGGGTCTGCACCTCAGGAAAACTGTCTCCGTGGGAAGCCGGCTTTTTGCAAAGGGGTCTCAGGGCCGTGGGCCTCGGCTGTCCCTCCGGCTCCCCAAAGCACAGGGACGAGGTGAGGGGCTTAGACCATGCCTGCGCAATGTTGTTTCTTACACCTGGGTGTGTGGCATTTTGTTGAGCTGGCTAACCCCACTTGGGATAGGAGTTCCACAGCAAGCACCTATTGTTCGTCGGAAGCCGTTTTTGCCCCAGGGGTCTCCGGGCTGTGTTCGTTGGGGTTGAACTCCTGCTAGCAAAACCGCCGGGTTGAGGGAAGGGTTCAGACTGTGCCTGGGCCCTGTGGTCTCTTCCAGGTCAGTGTATGGCATTTCCTTCCCCTTGCCCCAGGCACCTGGGAGCATGTCTGCACGTGGAGAAAGACTTTCCCGTGGGAAGCCGGGTTTTGTCAAACGGGTCCCAGTGCTCTGCTCCTCTCTTTTCACTCCTGCTGCCAGAAGCCCAGGGAGGATGGGAGGGCTTAGAACATGGCTGGGCACTGTGGTTTCTTGCAGAGAAGTGGAGGGCATTTGCATTACCTTGCCACAACCACTTGGGATAGGGTCTGCACCTCAGGAAAACTGTCTCCGTGGGAAGCCGGCTTTTTGCAAAGGGGTCTCAGGGCCGTGGGCCTCGGCTGTCCCTCCGGCTCCCCAAAGCACAGGGACGAGGTGAGGGGCTTAGACCATGCCTGGGCAATGTTGTTTCTTACACCTGGCTGTGTGGCATTTTGTTGAGCTGGCTACCCCCACTTGGGATAGGAGTTCCACAGCAAGCACCTATTGTTCGTCGGAAGCCGTTTTTGACCCAGGGGTCTCCGGGCTGTGTTCGTTGGGGTTGAACTCCTGCTAGCAAAACCGCCGGGTTGAGGGAAGGGCTCAGACTGTGCCTGGGCCCTGTGGTCTCTTCCAGGTCAGTGTATGGCATTTCCTTCCCCTTGCCACAGGCACCTGGGAGCATGTCTGCACGTGGAGAAAGACTTTCCCGTGGGAAGCCGGGTTTTGTCAAACGGGTCCCAGTGCTCTGCTCCTCTCTTTTCACTCCTGCTGCCAGAAGCCCAGGGAGGATGGGAGGGCTTAGAACATGGCTGGGCACTGTGGTTTCTTCCAGAGAAGTGGAGGGCATTTGCTTTACCTTGCCACAACCACTTTGGATAGGGTCTGCACCTCAGGAAAACTGTCTCCGTGGGAAGCCGGCTTTTTGCAAAGGGGTCTCAGGGCCGTGGGCCTCGGCTGTCCCTCCGGCTCCCCAAAGCACAGGGACGAGGTGAGGGGCTTAGACCATGCCTGGGCAATGCTGTTTCTTACATCTGGGTGTGTGGCATTTTGTTGAGCTGGCTACCCCCTCTTGGGATTGGTGTTCCACAGCAAGCGCCTATTGTTCGTCGGAAGCCGTTTTTGCCTCAGGGCTATCCGGGCTGTGTTCGTTGGGGTTGAACTCCTGCTAGCAAAACCGCCGGGTTGAGGGAAGGGTTCAGACTGTGCCTGGGCCCTGTGGTCTCTTCCAGGTCAGTGTATGGCATTTCCTTCCCCTTGCCACAGGCACCTGGGAGCATGTCTGCACGTGGAGAAAGACTTTCCCGTGGGAAGCCGGGTTTTGTCAAACGGGTCCCAGTGCTCTGCTCCTCTCTTTTCACTCCTGCTTTCAGAAGCCCAGGGAGGATGGGAGGGCTTAGAACATGGCTGGGCACTGTGGTTTCTTCCAGAGAAGTGGAGGGCATTTGCTTTACCTTGCCACAACCACTTGAGATAGGGTCTTCACCTCAGGAAAACTGTCTCCGTGGGAAGCCGGCTTTTTGCAAAGGGGTCTCAGGGCCGTGGGCCTCGGGTGTCCCTCCGGCTCACCAAAGCACAGGGACGAGGTGAGGGGCTTAGACCATGCCTGGGCAATGTTGTTTCTTACACCTGGGTGTGTGGCATTTTGTTGAGCTGGCTACCCCCACTTGGGATAGGAGTTCCACAGCAAGCACCTATTGTTCGTCGGAAACCGTTTTTGCCCCTGGGGTCTCCGGGCTGTGTTCGTTGGGGTTGAACTCCTGCTAGCAAAACCGCCGGGTTGAGGGAAGGGTTCAGACTGTGCCTGGGCCCTGTGGTCTCTTCCAGGTCAGTGTATGGCATTTCCTTCCCCTTGCCCCAGGCACCTGGCAGCATGTCTGCATGTGGAGAAAGACTTTCCCGTGGGAAGCCGGTTTTTGTCAAACGGGTCCCAGTGCTCTGCTCCTCTCTTTTCACTCCTGCTGCCAGAAGCCCAGGGAGGATGGGAGGGCTTAGAACATGGCTGGGCACTGTGGTTTCTTCCAGAGAAGTGGAGGGCATTTGCTTTACCTTGCCACAACCACTTGGGATAGGGTCTGCACCTCAGGAAAACTGTTTCCGTGGGAAGCCGGCTTTTTGCAAAGGGGTCTCAGGGCCGTGGGCCTCGGGTGTCCCTCCGGCTCCCCAAAGCACAGGGACGAGGTGAGGGGCTTAGACCATGCCTGGGCAATGTTGTTTCTTACACCTGGGTGTGTGGCATTTTGTTGAGCTGCCTACCCCCTCTTGGGATTGGTGTTCCACAGCAAGCGCCTATTATTCGTCGGAAGCCGTTTTTGCCTCAGGGGTCTCCGGGCTGTGTTCGTTGGGGTTGAACTCCTGCTAGCAAAACCGCCGGGTTGAGGGAAGGGTTCAGACTGTGCTTGGGCCCTGTGGTCTCTTCCAGGTCAGTGTATGGCATTTCCTTCCCCTTGCCACAGGCACCTGGGAGCATGTCTGCACGTGGAGAAAGACTTTCCCGTGGGAAGCCGGGTTTTGTCAAACGGGTCCCAGTGCTCTACTCCTCTCTTTTCACTCCTGCTGTCAGAAGCCCAGAGAGGATGGGAGGGCTTAGAACATGGCTGGGCACTGTGGTTTCTTGCAGAGAAGTGGAGGGCATTTGCATTACCTTGCCACAACCACTTGGGATAGGGTCTGCACCTCAGGAAAACTGTCTCCGTGGGAAGCCGGCTTTTTGCAAAGGGGTCTCAGGGCCGTGGGCCTCGGCTGTCCCTCCGGCTCCCCAAAGCACAGGGACGAGGTGAGGGGCTTAGACCATGCCTGGGCAATGTTGTTTCTTACACCTGGCTGTGTGGCATTTTGTTGAGCTGGCTACCCCCACTTGGGATAGGAGTTCCACAGCAAGCACCTATTGTTCGTCGGAAGCCGTTTTTGCCCCAGGGGTCTCCGGGCTGTGTTCGTTGGGGTTGAACTCCTGCTAGCAAAACCGCCGGGTTGAGGGAAGGGTTCAGACTGTGCCTGGGCCCTGTGGTCTCTTCCAGGTCAGTGTATGGCATTTCCTTCCCCTTGCCCCAGGCACCTGGGAGCATGTCTGCACGTGGAGAAAGACTTTCCCGTGGGAAGCCGGTTTTTGTCAAACGGGTCCCAGTGCTCTGCTCCTCTCTTTTCACTCCTGCTGCCAGAAACCCAGGGAGGATGGGAGGGCTTAGAACATGGCTGGGCACTGTGGTTTCTTCCAGAGAAGTGGAGGGCATTTGCTTTACCTTGCCACAACCACTTGGGATAGGGTCTGCACCTCAGGAAAACTGTCTCCGTGGGAAGCCGGCTTTTTGCAAAGGGGTCTCAGGGCCGTGGGCCTCGGCTGTCCCTCCGGCTCCCCAAAGCACAGGGACGAGGTGAGGGGCTTAGACCATGCCTGCGCAATGTTGTTTCTTACACCTGGGTGTGTGGCATTTTGTTGAGCTGGCTAACCCCACTTGGGATAGGAGTTCCACAGCAAGCACCTATTGTTCGTCGGAAGCCGTTTTTGCCCCAGGGGTCTCCGGGCTGTGTTCGTTGGGGTTGAACTCCTGCTAGCAAAACCGCCGGGTTGAGGGAAGGGTTCAGACTGTGCCTGGGCCCTGTGGTCTCTTCCAGGTCAGTGTATGGCATTTCCTTCCCCTTGCCCCAGGCACCTGGGAGCATGTCTGCACGTGGAGAAAGACTTTCCCGTGGGAAGCCGGGTTTTGTCAAACGGGTCCCAGTGCTCTGCTCCTCTCTTTTCACTCCTGCTGCCAGAAGCCCAGGGAGGATGGGAGGGCTTAGAACATGGCTGGGCACTGTGGTTTCTTGCAGAGAAGTGGAGGGCATTTGCATTACCTTGCCACAACCACTTGGGATAGGGTCTGCACCTCAGGAAAACTGTCTCCGTGGGAAGCCGGCTTTTTGCAAAGGGGTCTCAGGGCCGTGGGCCTCGGCTGTCCCTCCGGCTCCCCAAAGCACAGGGACGAGGTGAGGGGCTTAGACCATGCCTGGGCAATGTTGTTTCTTACACCTGGCTGTGTGGCATTTTGTTGAGCTGGCTACCCCCACTTGGGATAGGAGTTCCACAGCAAGCACCTATTGTTCGTCGGAAGCCGTTTTTGACCCAGGGGTCTCCGGGCTGTGTTCGTTGGGGTTGAACTCCTGCTAGCAAAACCGCCGGGTTGAGGGAAGGGCTCAGACTGTGCCTGGGCCCTGTGGTCTCTTCCAGGTCAGTGTATGGCATTTCCTTCCCCTTGCCACAGGCACCTGGGAGCATGTCTGCACGTGGAGAAAGACTTTCCCGTGGGAAGCCGGGTTTTGTCAAACGGGTCCCAGTGCTCTGCTCCTCTCTTTTCACTCCTGCTGCCAGAAGCCCAGGGAGGATGGGAGGGCTTAGAACATGGCTGGGCACTGTGGTTTCTTCCAGAGAAGTGGAGGGCATTTGCTTTACCTTGCCACAACCACTTGGGATAGGGTCTGCACCTCAGGAAAACTGTCTCCGTGGGAAGCCGGCTTTTTGCAAAGGGGTCTCAGGGCCGTGGGCCTCGGCTGTCCCTCCGGCTCCCCAAAGCACAGGGACGAGGTGAGGGGCTTAGACCATGCCTGGGCAATGTTGTTTCTTACACCTGGGTGTGTGGCATTTTGTTGAGCTGGCTACCCCCTCTTGGGATTGGTTTTCCACAGCAAGCGCCTATTGTTCGTCGGAAGCCGTTTTTGCCTCAGGGGTCTCCGGGCTGTGTTCGTTGGGGTTGAACTCCTGCTAGCAAAACCGCCGGGTTGAGGGAAGGGTTCAGACTGTGCCTGGGCCCTGTGGTCTCTTCCAGGTCAGTGTATGGCATTTCCTTCCCCTTGCCACAGGCACCTGGGAGCATGTCTGCACGTGGAGAAAGACTTTCCCGTGGGAAGCCGGGTTTTGTCAAACGGGTCCCAGTGCTCTACTCCTCTCTTTTCACTCCTGCTGTCAGAAGCCCAGGGAGGATGGGAGGGCTTAGAACATGGCTGGGCACTGTGGTTTCTTCCAGAGAAGTGGAGGGCATTTGCTTTACCTTGCCACAACCACTTGGGAGAGGGTCTGCACCTCAGGAAAACTGTCTCCGTGGGAAGCCGGCTATTTGCATAGGGGTCTCAGGGCCGTGGGCCTCGGCTGTCCCTCCGGCTCCCCAAAGCACAGGGACGAGGTGAGGGGCTTAGACCATGCCTGGGCAATGTTGTTTCTTACACCTGGGTGTGTGGCATTTTGTTGAGCTGGCTACCCCCACTTGGGATAGGAGTTCCACAGCAAGCACCTATTGTTCGTCGGAAGCCGTTTTTGCCCCAGGGGTCTCCGGGCTGTGTTCGTTGGGGTTGAACTCCTGCTAGCAAAACCGCCGGGTTGAGGGAAGGGTTCAGACTGTGCCTGGGCCCTGTGGTCTCTTCCAGGTCAGTGTATGGCATTTCCTTCCCCTTGCCCCAGGCACCTGGGAGCATGTCTGCACGTGGAGAAAGACTTTCCCGTGGGAAGCCGGTTTTTGTCAAACGGGTCCCAGTGCTCTGCTCCTCTCTTTTCACTCCTGCTGCCAGAAACCCAGGGAGGATGGGAGGGCTTAGAACATGGCTGGGCACTGTGGTTTCTTCCAGAGAAGTGGAGGGCATTTGCTTTACCTTGCCACAACCACTTGGGAGAGGGTCTGCACCTCAGGAAAACTGTTTCCGTGGGAAGCCGGCTTTTTGCAAAGGGGTCTCAGGGCCGTGGGCCTCGGGTGTCCCTCCGGCTCCCCAAAGCACAGGGACGAGGTGAGGGGCTTAGACCATGCCTGGGCAATGTTGTTTCTTACACCTGGGTGTGTGGCATTATATTGAGCTGGCTACCCCCTCTTGGGATTGGTGTACCACAGCAAGCGCCTATTGTTCGTCGGAAGAAGTTTTTGCCTCAGGGGTCTCCGGGCTGTGTTCGTTGGGGTTGAACTCCTGCTAGCAAAACCGCCGGGTTGAGGGAAGGGTTCAGACTGTGCCTGGGCCCTGTGGTCTCTTCCAGGTCAGTGTATGGCATTTCCTTCCCCTTGCCACAGGCACCTGGGAGCATGTCTGCACGTGGAGAAAGACTTTCCCGTGGGAAGCCGGGTTTTGTCAAACGGGTCCCAGTGCTCTGCTCCTCTCTTTTCACTCCTGCTGCCAGAAGCCCAGGGAGGATGGGAGGGCTTAGAACATGGCTGGGCACTGTGGTTTCTTCCAGAGAAGTGGAGGGCATTTGCTTTACCTTGCCACAACCAGTTGGGATAGGGTCTGCACCTCAGGAAAACTGTCTCCGTGGGAAGCCGGCTTTTTGCAAAGGGGTCTCAGGGCCGTGGGCCTCGGCTGTCCCTCCGGCTCCCCAAAGCACAGGGACGAGGTGAGGGGCTTAGACCATGCCTGCGCAATGTTGTTTCTTACACCTGGGTGTGTGGCATTTTGTTGAGCTGGCTAACCCCACTTGGGATAGGAGTTCCACAGCAAGCACCTATTGTTCGTCGGAAGCCGTTTTTGCCCCAGGGGTCTCCGGGCTGTGTTCGTTGGGGTTGAACTCCTGCTAGCAAAACCGCCGGGTTGAGGGAAGGGTTCAGACTGTGCCTGGGCCCTGTGGTCTCTTCCAGGTCAGTGTATGGCATTTCCTTCCCCTTGCCCCAGGCACCTGGGAGCATGTCTGCACGTGGAGAAAGACTTTCCCGTGGGAAGCCGGGTTTTGTCAAACGGGTCCCAGTGCTCTGCTCCTCTCTTTTCACTCCTGCTGCCAGAAGCCCAGGGAGGATGGGAGGGCTTAGAACATGGCTGGGCACTGTGGTTTCTTGCAGAGAAGTGGAGGGCATTTGCATTACCTTGCCACAACCACTTGGGATAGGGTCTGCACCTCAGGAAAACTGTCTCCGTGGGAAGCCGGCTTTTTGCAAAGGGGTCTCAGGGCCGTGGGCCTCGGCTGTCCCTCCGGCTCCCCAAAGCACAGGGACGAGGTGAGGGGCTTAGACCATGCCTGGGCAATGTTGTTTCTTACACCTGGCTGTGTGGCATTTTGTTGAGCTGGCTACCCCCACTTGGGATAGGAGTTCCACAGCAAGCACCTACTGTTCGTCGGAAGCCGTTTTTGACCCAGGGGTCTCCGGGCTGTGTTCGTTGGGGTTGAACTCCTGCTAGCAAAACCGCCGGGTTGAGGGAAGGGCTCAGACTGTGCCTGGGCCCTGTGGTCTCTTCCAGGTCAGTGTATGGCATTTCCTTCCCCTTGCCACAGGCACCTGGGAGCATGTCTGCACGTGGAGAAAGACTTTCCCGTGGGAAGCCGGGTTTTGTCAAACGGGTCCCAGTGCTCTGCTCCTCTCTTTTCACTCCTGCTGCCAGAAGCCCAGGGAGGATGGGAGGGCTTAGAACATGGCTGGGCACTGTGGTTTCTTCCAGAGAAGTGGAGGGCATTTGCTTTACCTTGCCACAACCACTTTGGATAGGGTCTGCACCTCAGGAAAACTGTCTCCGTGGGAAGCCGGCTTTTTGCAAAGGGGTCTCAGGGCCGTGGGCCTCGGCTGTCCCTCCGGCTCCCCAAAGCACAGGGACGAGGTGAGGGGCTTAGACCATGCCTGGGCAATGCTGTTTCTTACATCTGGGTGTGTGGCATTTTGTTGAGCTGGCTACCCCCTCTTGGGATTGGTGTTCCACAGCAAGCGCCTATTGTTCGTCGGAAGCCGTTTTTGCCTCAGGGCTATCCGGGCTGTGTTCGTTGGGGTTGAACTCCTGCTAGCAAAACCGCCGGGTTGAGGGAAGGGTTCAGACTGTGCCTGGGCCCTGTGGTCTCTTCCAGGTCAGTGTATGGCATTTCCTTCCCCTTGCCACAGGCACCTGGGAGCATGTCTGCACGTGGAGAAAGACTTTCCCGTGGGAAGCCGGGTTTTGTCAAACGGGTCCCAGTGCTCTGCTCCTCTCTTTTCACTCCTGCTTTCAGAAGCCCAGGGAGGATGGGAGGGCTTAGAACATGGCTGGGCACTGTGGTTTCTTCCAGAGAAGTGGAGGGCATTTGCTTTACCTTGCCACAACCACTTGAGATAGGGTCTTCACCTCAGGAAAACTGTCTCCGTGGGAAGCCGGCTTTTTGCAAAGGGGTCTCAGGGCCGTGGGCCTCGGGTGTCCCTCCGGCTCACCAAAGCACAGGGACGAGGTGAGGGGCTTAGACCATGCCTGGGCAATGTTGTTTCTTACACCTGGGTGTGTGGCATTTTGTTGAGCTGGCTACCCCCACTTGGGATAGGAGTTCCACAGCAAGCACCTATTGTTCGTCGGAAACCGTTTTTGCCCCTGGGGTCTCCGGGCTGTGTTCGTTGGGGTTGAACTCCTGCTAGCAAAACCGCCGGGTTGAGGGAAGGGTTCAGACTGTGCCTGGGCCCTGTGGTCTCTTCCAGGTCAGTGTATGGCATTTCCTTCCCCTTGCCCCAGGCACCTGGCAGCATGTCTGCACGTGGAGAAAGACTTTCCCGTGGGAAGCCGGTTTTTGTCAAACGGGTCCCAGTGCTCTGCTCCTCTCTTTTCACTCCTGCTGCCAGAAGCCCAGGGAGGATGGGAGGGCTTAGAACATGGCTGGGCACTGTGGTTTCTTCCAGAGAAGTGGAGGGCATTTGCTTTACCTTGCCACAACCACTTGGGATAGGGTCTGCACCTCAGGAAAACTGTTTCCGTGGGAAGCCGGCTTTTTGCAAAGGGGTCTCAGGGCCGTGGGCCTCGGGTGTCCCTCCGGCTCCCCAAAGCACAGGGACGAGGTGAGGGGCTTAGACCATGCCTGGGCAATGTTGTTTCTTACACCTGGGTGTGTGGCATTTTGTTGAGCTGCCTACCCCCTCTTGGGATTGGTGTTCCACAGCAAGCGCCTATTATTCGTCGGAAGCCGTTTTTGCCTCAGGGGTCTCCGGGCTGTGTTCGTTGGGGTTGAACTCCTGCTAGCAAAACCGCCGGGTTGAGGGAAGGGTTCAGACTGTGCCTGGGCCCTGTGGTCTCTTCCAGGTCAGTGTATGGCATTTCCTTCCCCTTGCCACAGGCACCTGGGAGCATGTCTGCACGTGGAGAAAGACTTTCCCGTGGGAAGCCGGGTTTTGTCAAACGGGTCCCAGTGCTCTGCTCCTCTCTTTTCACTCCTGCTGCCAGAAGCCCAGGGAGGATGGGAGGGCTTAGAACATGGCTGGGCACTGTGGTTTCTTGCAGAGAAGTGGAGGGCATTTGCATTACCTTGCCACAACCACTTGGGATAGGGTCTGCACCTCAGGAAAACTGTCTCCGTGGGAAGCCGGCTTTTTGCAAAGGGGTCTCAGGGCCGTGGGCCTCGGCTGTCCCTCCGGCTCCCCAAAGCACAGGGACGAGGTGAGGGGCTTAGACCATGCCTGGGCAATGTTGTTTCTTACACCTGGCTGTGTGGCATTTTGTTGAGCTGGCTACCCCCACTTGGGATAGGAGTTCCACAGCAAGCACCTATTGTTCGTCGGAAGCCGTTTTTGACCCAGGGGTCTCCGGGCTGTGTTCGTTGGGGTTGAACTCCTGCTAGCAAAACCGCCGGGTTGAGGGAAGGGCTCAGACTGTGCCTGGGCCCTGTGGTCTCTTCCAGGTCAGTGTATGGCATTTCCTTCCCCTTGCCACAGGCACCTGGGAGCATGTCTGCACGTGGAGAAAGACTTTCCCGTGGGAAGCCGGGTTTTGTCAAACGGGTCCCAGTGCTCTGCTCCTCTCTTTTCACTCCTGCTGCCAGAAGCCCAGGGAGGATGGGAGGGCTTAGAACATGGCTGGGCACTGTTGTTTCTTCCAGAGAAGTGGAGGGCATTTGCTTTACCTTGCCACAACCACTTGGGATAGGGTCTGCACCTCAGGAAAACTGTCTCCGTGGGAAGCCGGCTTTTTGCAAAGGGGTCTCAGGGCCGTGGGCCTCGGGTGTCCCTCCGGCTCCCCAAATCACAGGGACGAGGTGAGGGGCTGAGACCATGCCTGGGCAATGTTGTTTCTTACTCCTTTTTGTGTGGCATTTTGTTGAGCTGGCTACCCCCTCTTGGGATTGGTTTTCCACAGCAAGCGCCTATTGTTCGTCGGAAGTCGTTTTTGCCTCAGGGGTCTCCGGGCTGTGTTCGTTGGGGTTGAACTCCTGTTAGGAAAACCGCCGGGTTGAGGGAAGGGTTCAGACTGTGCCTGGGCCCTGTGGTCTCTTCCAGGTCAGTGTATGGCATTTCCTTCCCCTTGCCACAGGCACATGGGAGCATGTCTGCACGTGGAGAAAGACTTTCCCGTGGGAAGCCGGGTTTTGTCAAACGGGTCCCAGTGCTCTGCTCCTCTCTTTTCACTCCTGCTGTCAGAAGCCCAGGGAGGATGGGAGGGCTTAGAACATGGCTGGGCACTGTGGTTTCTTCCAGAGAAGTGGAGGGCATTTGCTTTACCTTGCCACAACCACTTGGGATAGGGTCTGCACCTCAGGAAAACTGTTTCCGTGGGAAGCCGGCTTTTTGCAAAGGGGTCTCAGGGCCGAGGGCCTCGGGTGTCCCTCCGGCTCCCCAAAGCACAGGGACGAGGTGAGGGGCTTAGACCATGCCTGGGCAATGTTGTTTCTTACACCTGGGTGTGTGGCATTATATTGAGCTGGCTACCCCCTCTTGGGATTGGTGTACCACAGCAAGCGCCTATTGTTCGTCGGAAGAAGTTTTTGCCTCAGGGGTCTCCGGGCTGTGTTCGTTGGGGTTGAACTCCTGCTAGCAAAACCGCCGGGTTGAGGGAAGGGTTCAGACTGTGCCTGGGCCCTGTGGTCTCTTCCAGGTCAGTGTATGGCATTTCCTTCCCCTTGCCACAGGCACCTGGGAGCATGTCTGCACGTGGAGAAAGACTTTCCCGTGGGAAGCCGGGTTTTGTCAAACGGGTCCCAGTGCTCTGCTCCTCTCTTTTCACTCCTGCTGTCAGAAGCCCAGGGAGGATGGGAGGGCTTAGAACATGGCTGGGCACTGTGGTTTCTTCCAGAGAAGTGGAGGGCATTTGCTTTACCTTGCCACAACCAGTTGGGATAGGGTCTGCACCTCAGGAAAACTGTCTCCGTGGGAAGCCGGCTTTTTGCAAAGGGGTCTCAGGGCCGTGGGCCTCGGCTGTCCCTCCGGCTCCCCAAAGCACAGGGACGAGGTGAGGGGCTTAGACCATGCCTGCGCAATGTTGTTTCTTACACCTGCGTGTGTGGCATTTTGTTGAGCTGGCTAACCCCACTTGGGATAGGAGTTCCACAGCAAGCACCTATTGTTCGTCGGAAGCCGTTTTTGCCCCAGGGGTCTCCGGGCTGTGTTCGTTGGGGTTGAACTCCTGCTAGCAAAACCGCCGGGTTGAGGGAAGGGTTCAGACTGTGCCTGGGCCCTGTGGTCTCTTCCAGGTCAGTGTATGGCATTTCCTTCCCCTTGCCCCAGGCACCTGGGAGCATGTCTGCACGTGGAGAAAGACTTTCCCGTGGGAAGCCGGGTTTTGTCAAACGGGTCCCAGTGCTCTGCTCCTCTCTTTTCAGTCCTGCTGCCAGAAGCCCAGGGAGGATGGGAGGGCTTAGAACATGGCTGGGCACTGTGGTTTCTTGCAGAGAAGTGGAGGGCATTTGCATTACCTTGCCACAACCACTTGGGATAGGGTCTGCACCTCAGGAAAACTGTCTCCGTGGGAAGCCGGCTTTTTGCAAAGGGGTCTCAGGGCCGTGGGCCTCGGCTGTCCCTCCGGCTCCCCAAAGCACAGGGACGAGGTGAGGGGCTTAGACCATGCCTGGGCAATGTTGTTTCTTACACCTGGCTGTGTGGCATTTTGTTGAGCTGGCTACCCCCACTTGGGATAGGAGTTCCACAGCAAGCACCTATTGTTCGTCGGAAGCCGTTTTTGACCCAGGGGTCTCCGGGCTGTGTTCGTTGGGGTTGAACTCCTGCTAGCAAAACCGCCGGGTTGAGGGAAGGGCTCAGACTGTGCCTGGGCCCTGTGGTCTCTTCCAGGTCAGTGTATGGCATTTCCTTCCCCTTGCCACAGGCACCTGGGAGCATGTCTGCACGTGGAGAAAGACTTTCCCGTGGGAAGCCGTTTTTTGTCAAACGGGTCCTAGTGCTCTGCTCCTCTCTTTTCACTCCTGCTGCCAGAAGCCCAGGGAGGATGGGAGGGCTTAGAACATGGCTGGGCACTGTGGTTTCTTGCAGAGAAGTGGAGGGCATTTGCATTACCTTGCCACAACCACTTGGGATAGGGTCTGCACCTCAGGAAAACTGTCTCCGTGGGAAGCCGGCTTTTTGCAAAGGGGTCTCAGGGCCGTGGGCCTCGGCTGTCCCTCCGGCTCCCCAAAGCACAGGGACGAGGTGAGGGGCTTAGACCATGCCTGGGCAATGTTGTTTCTTACACCTGGCTGTGTGGCATTTTGTTGAGCTGGCTACCCCCACTTGGGATAGGAGTTCCACAGCAAGCACCTATTGTTCGTCGGAAGCCGTTTTTGACCCAGGGGTCTCCGGGCTGTGTTCGTTGGGGTTGAACTCCTGCTAGCAAAACCGCCGGGTTGAGGGAAGGGTTCAGACGGTGCCTGGGCCCTGTGGTCTCTTCCAGGTCAGTGTATGGCATTTCCTTCCCCTTGCCCCAGGCACCTGGGAGCATGTCTGCACGTGGAGAAAGACTTTCCCGTGGGAAGCCGGGTTTTCTCAAACGGGTCCCAGTGCTCTGCTCCTCTCTTTTCATTCCTGCTGCCAGAAGCCCAGGGAGGATGGGAGGACTTAGAACACGGCTGGGCACTGTGGTTTCTTCCAGAGAAGTGGAGGGCATTTGCTTTACCTGGCCACAACCACTTGGGATAGGGTGTGCACCTCAGGAAAACTGTCTCCGTGGGAAGCCGGCTTTTTGCAAAGAGGTCTCAGGGCCGTGGGCCTCGGGTGTCCCTCCGGCTCCCCAAAGCACAGGGACGAGGTGAGGGGCTGAGACCATGCCTGGGCAATGTTGTTTCTTACTCCTTTTTGTGTGGCATTTTGTTGAGCTGGCTACCCCCTCTTGGGATTGGTTTTCCACAGCAAGCGCCTATTGTTCGTCGGAAGCCGTTTTTGCCTCAGGGGTCTCCGGGCTGTGTTCGTTGGGGTTGAACTCCTGCTAGCAAAACCGCCGGGTTGAGGGAAGGGTTCAGACTGTGCCTGGGCCCTGTGGTCTCTTCCAGGTCAGTGTATGGCATTTCCTTCCCCTTGCCACAGGCACCTGGGAGCATGTCTGCACGTGGAGAAAGACTTTCCCGTGGGAAGCCGGGTTTTGTCAAACGGGTCCCAGTGCTCTGCTCCTCTCTTTTCACTCCTGCTGTCAGAAGCCCAGGGAGGATGGGAGGGCTTAGAACATGGCTGGGCACTGTGGTTTCTTCCAGAGAAGTGGAGGGCATTTGCTTTACCTTGCCACAACCAGTTGGGATAGGGTCTGCACCTCAGGAAAACTGTCTCCGTGGGAAGCCGGCTTTTTGCAAAGGGGTCTCAGGGCCGTGGGCCTCGGCTGTCCCTCCGGCTCCCCAAAGCACAGGGACGAGGTGAGGGGCTTAGACCATGCCTGCGCAATGTTGTTTCTTACACCTGGGTGTGTGGCATTTTGTTGAGCTGGCTAACGCCACTTGGGATAGGAGTTCCACAGCAAGCACCTATTGTTCGTCGGAAGCCGTTTTTGCCCCAGGGGTCTCCGGGCTGTGTTCGTTGGGGTTGAACTCCTGCTAGCAAAACCGCCGGGTTGAGGGAAGGGTTCAGACTGTGCCTGGGCCCTGTGGTCTCTTCCAGGTCAGTGTATGGCATTTCCTTCCCCTTGCCCCAGGCACCTGGGAGCATGTCTGCACGTGGAGAAAGACTTTCCCGTGGGAAGCCGGGTTTTGTCAAACGGGTCCCAGTGCTCTGCTCCTCTCTTTTCACTCCTGCTGCCAGAAGCCCAGGGAGGATGGGAGGGCTTAGAACATGGCTGGGCACTGTGGTTTCTTCCAGAGAAGTGGAGGGCATTTGCTTTACCTTGCCACAACCACTTGGGATAGGGTCTGCACCTCAGGAAAACTGTCTCCGTGGGAAGCCGGCTTTTTGCAAAGGGGTCTCAGGGCCGTGGGCCTCGGGTGTCCCTCCGGCTCCCCAAAGCACAGGGACGAGGTGAGGGGCTTAGACCATGCCTGGGCAATGTTGTTTCTTACACCTGGGTGTGTGGCATTTTGTTGAGCTGGCTACCCCCTCTTGGGATTGGTTTTCCACAGCAAGCGCCTATTGTTCGTCGGAAGCCGTTTTTGCCTCAGGGGTCTCCGGGCTGTGTTCGTTGGGGTTGAACTCCTGCTAGCAAAACCGCCGGGTTGAGGGAAGGGTTCAGACTGTGCCTGGGCCCTGTGGTCTCTTCCAGGTCAGTGTATGGCATTTCCTTCCCCTTGCCACAGGCACCTGGGAGCATGTCTGCACGTGGAGAAAGACTTTCCCGTGGGAAGCCGGGTTTTGTCAAACGGGTCCCAGTGCTCTACTCCTCTCTTTTCACTCCTGCTGTCAGAAGCCCAGGGAGGATGGGAGGGCTTAGAACATGGCTGGGCACTGTGGTTTCTTCCAGAGAAGTGGAGGGCATTTGCTTTACCTTGCCACAACCACTTGGGAGAGGGTCTGCACCTCAGGAAAACTGTCTCCGTGGGAAGCCGGCTTTTTGCAAAGGGGTCTCAGGGCCGTGGGCCTCGGCTGTCCCTCCGGCTCCCCAAAGCACAGGGACGAGGTGAGGGGCTTAGACCATGCCTGGGCAATGTTGTTTCTTACACCTGGGTGTGTGGCATTTTGTTGAGCTGGCTACCCCCACTTGGGATAGGAGTTCCACAGCAAGCACCTATTGTTCGTCGGAAGCCGTTTTTGCCCCAGGGGTCTCCGGGCTGTGTTCGTTGGGGTTGAACTCCTGCTAGCAAAACCGCCGGGTTGAGGGAAGGGTTCAGACTGTGCCTGGGCCCTGTGGTCTCTTCCAGGTCAGTGTATGGCATTTCCTTCCCCTTGCCCCAGGCACCTGGGAGCATGTCTGCACGTGGAGAAAGACTTTCCCGTGGGAAGCCGGTTTTTGTCAAACGGGTCCCAGTGCTCTGCTCCTCTCTTTTCACTCCTGCTGCCAGAAGCCCAGGGAGGATGGGAGGGCTTAGAACATGGCTGGGCACTGTGGTTTCTTCCAGAGAAGTGGAGGGCATTTGCTTTACCTTGCCACAACCACTTGGGATAGGGTCTGCACCTCAGGAAAACTGTTTCCGTGGGAAGCCGGCTTTTTGCAAAGGGGTCTCAGGGCCGTGGGCCTCGGGTGTCCCTCCGGCTCCCCAAAGCACAGGGACGAGGTGAGGGGCTTAGACCATGCCTGGGCAATGTTGTTTCTTACACCTGGGTGTGTGGCATTTTGTTGAGCTGGCTACCCCCTCTTGGGATTGGTGTTCCACAGCAAGCGCCTATTATTCGTCGGAAGCCGTTTTTGCCTCAGGGGTCTCCGGGCTGTGTTCGTTGGAGTTGAACTCCTGCTAGCAAAACCGCCGGGTTGAGGGAAGGGTTCAGACTGTGCCTGGGCCCTGTGGTCTCTTCCAGGTCAGTGTATGGCATTTCCTTCACCTTGCCCCAGGCACCTGGGAGCATGTCTGCACGTGGAGAAAGACTTTCCCGTGGGAAGCCGGTTTTTGTCAAACAGGTCCCAGTGCTCTGCTCCTCTCTTTTCACTCCTGCTGCCACAAGCCCAGGGAGGATGGGAGGGCTTAGAACATGGCTGGGCACTGTGGTTTCTTCCAGAGAAGTGGAGGGCATTTGCTTTACCTTGCCACAACCACTTGGGATAGGGTCTGCACCTCAGGAAAAATGTTTCCGTGGGAAGCCGGCTTTTTGCAAAGGGGTCTCAGGGCCGTGGGCCTCGGCTGTCCCTCCGGCTCCCCAAAGCACAGGGACGAGGTGAGGGGCTTAGACCATGCCTGCGCAATGTTGTTTCTTACACCTGGGTGTGTGGCATTTTGTTGAGCTGGCTAACCCCACTTGGGATAGGAGTTCCACAGCAAGCACCTATTGTTCGTCGGAAGCCGTTTTTGCCCCAGGGGTCTCCGGGCTGTGTTCGTTGGGGTTGAACTCCTGCTAGCAAAACCGCCTGGTTGAGGGAAGGGTTCAGACTGTGCCTGGGCCCTGTGGTCTCTTCCAGGTCAGTGTATGGCATTTCCTTCCCCTTGCCACAGGCACCTGGGAGCATGTCTGCACGTGGAGAAAGACTTTCCCGTGGGAAGCCGGTTTTTGTCAAACGGGTCCCAGTGCTCTGCTCCTCTCTTTTCACTCCTGCTGCCAGAAGCCCAGGGAGGATGGGAGGGCTTAGAACATGGCTGGGCACTGTGGTTTCTTGCAGAGAAGTGGAGGGCATTTGCATTACCTTGCCACAACCACTTGGGATAGGGTCTGCACCTCAGGAAAACTGTCTCCGTGGGAAGCCGGCTTTTTGCAAAGGGGTCTCAGGGCCGTGGGCCTCGGCTGTCCCTCCGGCTCCCCAAAGCACAGGGACGAGGTGAGGGGCTTAGACCATGCCTGGGCAATGTTGTTTCTTACACCTGGCTGTGTGGCATTTTGTTGAGCTGGCTACCCCCACTTGGGATAGGAGTTCCACAGCAAGCACCTATTGTTCGTCGGAAGCCGTTTTTGACCCAGGGGTCTCCGGGCTGTGTTCGTTGGGGTTGAACTCCTGCTAGCAAAACCGCCGGGTTGAGGGAAGGGTTCAGACAGTGCCTGGGCCCTGTGGTCTCTTCCAGGTCAGTGTATGGCATTTCCTTCCCCTTGCCCCAGGCACCTGGGAGCATGTCTGCACGTGGAGAAAGACTTTCCCGTGGGAAGCCGGGTTTTCTCAAACGGGTCCCAGTGCTCTGCTCCTCTCTTTTCATTCCTGCTGCCAGAAGCCCAGGGAGGATGGGAGGACTTAGAACACGGCTGGGCACTGTGGTTTCTTCCAGAGAAGTGGAGGGCATTTGCTTTACCTGGCCACAACCACTTGGGATAGGGTGTGCACCTCAGGAAAACTGTCTCCGTGGGAAGCCGGCTTTTTGCAAAGGGGTCTCAGGGCCGTGGGCCTCGGGTGTCCCTCCGGCTCCCCAAAGCACAGGGACGAGGTGAGGGGCTGAGACCATGCCTGGGCAATGTTGTTTCTTACTCCTTTTTGTGTGGCATTTTGTTGAGCTGGCTACCCCCTCTTGGGATTGGTTTTCCACAGCAAGCGCCTATTGTTCGTCGGAAGCCGTTTTTGCCTCAGGGGTCTCCGGGCTGTGTTCGTTGGGGTTGAACTCCTGTTAGGAAAACCGCCGGGTTGAGGGAAGGGTTCAGACTGTGCCTGGGCCCTGTGGTCTCTTCCAGGTCAGTGTATGGCATTTCCTTCCCCTTGCCACAGGCACATGGGAGCATGTCTGCACGTGGAGAAAGACTTTCCCGTGGGAAGCCGGGTTTTGTCAAACGGGTCCCAGTGCTCTGCTCCTCTCTTTTCACTCCTGCTGTCAGAAGCCCAGGGAGGATGGGAGGGCTTAGAACATGGCTGGGCACTGTGGTTTCTTCCAGAGAAGTGGAGGGCATTTGCTTTACCTTGCCACAACCACTTGGGATAGGGTCTGCACCTCAGGAAAACTGTCTCCGTGGGAAGCCGGCTTTTTGCAAAGGGGTCTCAGGGCCGTGGGCCTCGGCTGTCCCTCCGGCTCCCCAAAGCACAGGGACGAGGTGAGGGGCTTAGACCATGCCTGCGCAATGTTGTTTCTTACACCTGGGTGTGTGGCATTTTGTTGAGCTGGCTAACGCCACTTGGGATAGGAGTTCCACAGCAAGCACCTATTGTTCGTCGGAAGCCGTTTTTGCCCCAGGGGTCTCCGGGCTGTGTTCGTTGGGGTTGAACTCCTGCTAGCAAAACCGCCGGGTTGAGGGAAGGGTTCAAACTGTGCCTGGGCCCTGTGGTCTCTTCCAGGTCAGTGTATGGCATTTCCTTCCCCTTGCCCCAGGCACCTGGGAGCATGTCTGCACGTGGAGAAAGACTTTCCCGTGGGAAGCCGGGTTTTCTCAAACGGGTCCCAGTGCTCTGCTCCTCTCTTTTCACTCCTGCTGCCAGAAGCCCAGGGAGGATGGGAGGGCTTAGAACATGGCTGGGCACTGTGGTTTCTTCCAGAGAAGTGGAGGGCATTTGCTTTACCTTGCCACAACCAGTTGGGATAGGGTCTGCACCTCAGGAAAACTGTCTCCGTGGGAAGCCGGCTTTTTGCAAAGGGGTCTCAGGGCCGTGGGCCTCGGCTGTCCCTCCGGCTCCCCAAAGCACAGGGACGAGGTGAGGGGCTTAGACCATGCCTGGGCAATGTTGTTTCTTACACCTGGGTGTGTGGCATTTTGTTGAGCTGGCTACCCCCTCTTGGGATTGGTTTTCCACAGCAAGCGCCTATTGTTCGTCGGAAGCCGTTTTTGCCTCAGGGGTCTCCGGGCTGTGTTCGTTGGGGTTGAACTCCTGCTAGCAAAACCGCCGGGTTGAGGGAAGGGTTCAGACTGTGCCTGGGCCCTGTGGTCTCTTCCAGGTCAGTGTATGGCATTTCCTTCCCCTTGCCACAGGCACCTGGGAGCATGTCTGCACGTGGAGAAAGACTTTCCCGTGGGAAGCCGGGTTTTGTCAAACGGGTCCCAGTGCTCTACTCCTCTCTTTTCACTCCTGCTGTCAGAAGCCCAGGGAGGATGGGAGGGCTTAGAACATGGCTGGGCACTGTGGTTTCTTCCAGAGAAGTGGAGGGCATTTGCTTTACCTTGCCACAACCACTTGGGAGAGGGTCTGCACCTCAGGAAAACTGTCTCCGTGGGAAGCCGGCTTTTTGCAAAGGGGTCTCAGGGCCGTGGGCCTCGGCTGTCCCTCCGGCTCCCCAAAGCACAGGGACGAGGTGAGGGGCTTAGACCATGCCTGGGCAATGTTGTTTCTTACACCTGGGTGTGTGGCATTTTGTTGAGCTGGCTACCCCCACTTGGGATAGGAGTTCCACAGCAAGCACCTATTGTTCGTCGGAAGCCGTTTTTGCCCCAGGGGTCTCCGGGCTGTGTTCGTTGGGGTTGAACTCCTGCTAGCAAAACCGCCGGGTTGAGGGAAGGGTTCAGACTGTGCCTGGGCCCTGTGGTCTCTTCCAGGTCAGTGTATGGCATTTCCTTCCCCTTGCCCCAGGCACCTGGGAGCATGTCTGCACGTGGAGAAAGACTTTCCCGTGGGAAGCCGGTTTTTGTCAAACGGGTCCCAGTGCTCTGCTCCTCTCTTTTCACTCCTGCTGCCAGAAACCCAGGGAGGATGGGAGGGCTTAGAACATGGCTGGGCACTGTGGTTTCTTCCAGAGAAGTGGAGGGCATTTGCTTTACCTTGCCACAACCACTTGGGATAGGGTCTGCACCTCAGGAAAACTGTCTCCGTGGGAAGCCGGCTTTTTGCAAAGGGGTCTCAGGGCCGTGGGCCTCGGCTGTCCCTCCGGCTCCCCAAAGCACAGGGACGAGGTGAGGGGCTTAGACCATGCCTGGGCAATGTTGTTTCTTACACCTGGGTGTGTGGCATTTTGTTGAGCTGGCTACCCCCTCTTGGGATTGGTTTTCCACAGCAAGCGCCTATTGTTCGTCGGAAGCCGTTTTTGCCTCAGGGGTCTCCGGGCTGTGTTCGTTGGGGTTGAACTCCTGCTAGCAAAACCGCCGGGTTGAGGGAAGGGTTCAGACTGTGCCTGGGCCCTGTGGTCTCTTCCAGGTCAGTGTATGGCATTTCCTTCCCCTTGCCACAGGCACCTGGGAGCATGTCTGCACGTGGAGAAAGACTTTCCCGTGGGAAGCCGGGTTTTGTCAAACGGGTCCCAGTGCTCTACTCCTCTCTTTTCACTCCTGCTGTCAGAAGCCCAGGGAGGATGGGAGGGCTTAGAACATGGCTGGGCACTGTGGTTTCTTCCAGAGAAGTGGAGGGCATTTGCTTTACCTTGCCACAACCACTTGGGAGAGGGTCTGCACCTCAGGAAAACTGTCTCCGTGGGAAGCCGGCTTTTTGCAAAGGGGTCTCAGGGCCGTGGGCCTCGGCTGTCCCTCCGGCTCCCCAAAGCACAGGGACGAGGTGAGGGGCTTAGACCATGCCTGCGCAATGTTGTTTCTTACACCTGGGTGTGTGGCATTTTGTTGAGCTGGCTACCCCCACTTGGGATAGGAGTTCCACAGCAAGCACCTATTGTTCGTCGGAAGCCGTTTTTGCCCCAGGGGTCTCCGGGCTGTGTTCGTTGGGGTTGAACTCCTGCTAGCAAAACCGCCGGGTTGAGGGAAGGGTTCAGACTGTGCCTGGGCCCTGTGGTCTCTTCCAGGTCAGTGTATGGCATTTCCTTCCCCTTGCCCCAGGCACCTGGGAGCATGTCTGCACGTGGAGAAAGACTTTCCCGTGGGAAGCCGGTTTTTGTCAAACGGGTCCCAGTGCTCTGCTCCTCTCTTTTCACTCCTGCTGCCAGAAACCCAGGGAGGATGGGAGGGCTTAGAACATGGCTGGGCACTGTGGTTTCTTCCAGAGAAGTGGAGGGCATTTGCTTTACCTTGCCACAACCAGTTGGGATAGGGTCTGCACCTCAGGAAAACTGTCTCCGTGGGAAGCCGGCTTTTTGCAAAGGGGTCTCAGGGCCGTGGGCCTCGGCTGTCCCTCCGGCTCCCCAAAGCACAGGGACGAGGTGAGGGGCTTAGACCATGCCTGCGCAATGTTGTTTCTTACACCTGGGTGTGTGGCATTTTGTTGAGCTGGCTAACCCCACTTGGGATAGGAGTTCCACAGCAAGCACCTATTGTTCGTCGGAAGCCGTTTTTGCCCCAGGGGTCTCCGGGCTGTGTTCGTTGGGGTTGAACTCCTGCTAGCAAAACCGCCGGGTTGAGGGAAGGGTTCAGACTGTGCCTGGGCCCTGTGGTCTCTTCCAGGTCAGTGTATGGCATTTCCTTCCCCTTGCCCCAGGCACCTGGGAGCATGTCTGCACGTGGAGAAAGACTTTCCCGTGGGAAGCCGGGTTTTGTCAAACGGGTCCCAGTGCTCTGCTCCTCTCTTTTCACTCCTGCTGCCAGAAGCCCAGGGAGGATGGGAGGGCTTAGAACATGGCTGGGCACTGTGGTTTCTTGCAGAGAAGTGGAGGGCATTTGCATTACCTTGCCACAACCACTTGGGATAGGGTCTGCACCTCAGGAAAACTGTCTCCGTGGGAAGCCGGCTTTTTGCAAAGGGGTCTCAGGGCCGTGGGCCTCGGCTGTCCCTCCGGCTCCCCAAAGCACAGGGACGAGGTGAGGGGCTTAGACCATGCCTGGGCAATGTTGTTTCTTACACCTGGCTGTGTGGCATTTTGTTGAGCTGGCTACCCCCACTTGGGATAGGAGTTCCACAGCAAGCACCTATTGTTCGTCGGAAGCCGTTTTTGACCCAGGGGTCTCCGGGCTGTGTTCGTTGGGGTTGAACTCCTGCTAGCAAAACCGCCGGGTTGAGGGAAGGGCTCAGACTGTGCCTGGGCCCTGTGGTCTCTTCCAGGTCAGTGTATGGCATTTCCTTCCCCTTGCCACAGGCACCTGGGAGCATGTCTGCACGTGGAGAAAGACTTTCCCGTGGGAAGCCGGGTTTTGTCAAACGGGTCCCAGTGCTCTGCTCCTCTCTTTTCACTCCTGCTGCCAGAAGCCCAGGGAGGATGGGAGGGCTTAGAACATGGCTGGGCACTGTGGTTTCTTCCAGAGAAGTGGAGGGCATTTGCTTTACCTTGCCACAACCACTTGGGATAGGGTCTGCACCTCAGGAAAACTGTCTCCGTGGGAAGCCGGCTTTTTGCAAAGGGGTCTCAGGGCCGTGGGCCTCGGCTGTCCCTCCGGCTCCCCAAAGCACAGGGACGAGGTGAGGGGCTTAGACCATGCCTGGGCAATGCTGTTTCTTACATCTGGGTGTGTGGCATTTTGTTGAGCTGGCTACCCCCTCTTGGGATTGGTGTTCCACAGCAAGCGCCTATTGTTCGTCGGAAGCCGTTTTTGCCTCAGGGCTATCCGGGCTGTGTTCGTTGGGGTTGAACTCCTGCTAGCAAAACCGCCGGGTTGAGGGAAGGGTTCAGACTGTGCCTGGGCCCTGTGGTCTCTTCCAGGTCAGTGTATGGCATTTCCTTCCCCTTGCCACAGGCACCTGGGAGCATGTCTGCACGTGGAGAAAGACTTTCCCGTGGGAAGCCGGGTTTTGTCAAACGGGTCCCAGTGCTCTGCTCCTCTCTTTTCACTCCTGCTTTCAGAAGCCCAGGGAGGATGGGAGGGCTTAGAACATGGCTGGGCACTGTGGTTTCTTCCAGAGAAGTGGAGGGCATTTGCTTTACCTTGCCACAACCACTTGAGATAGGGTCTTCACCTCAGGAAAACTGTCTCCGTGGGAAGCCGGCTTTTTGCAAAGGGGTCTCAGGGCCGTGGGCCTCGGGTGTCCCTCCGGCTCACCAAAGCACAGGGACGAGGTGAGGGGCTTAGACCATGCCTGGGCAATGTTGTTTCTTACACCTGGGTGTGTGGCATTTTGTTGAGCTGGCTACCCCCACTTGGGATAGGAGTTCCACAGCAAGCACCTATTGTTCGTCGGAAACCGTTTTTGCCCCTGGGGTCTCCGGGCTGTGTTCGTTGGGGTTGAACTCCTGCTAGCAAAACCGCCGGGTTGAGGGAAGGGTTCAGACTGTGCCTGGGCCCTGTGGTCTCTTCCAGGTCAGTGTATGGCATTTCCTTCCCCTTGCCCCAGGCACCTGGCAGCATGTCTGCATGTGGAGAAAGACTTTCCCGTGGGAAGCCGGGTTTTGTCAAACGGGTCCCAGTGCTCTGCTCCTCTCTTTTCACTCCTGCTGCCAGAAGCCCAGGGAGGATGGGAGGGCTTAGAACATGGCTGGGCACTGTGGTTTCTTGCAGAGAAGTGGAGGGCATTTGCATTACCTTGCCACAACCACTTGGGATAGGGTCTGCACCTCAGGAAAACTGTCTCCGTGGGAAGCCGGCTTTTTGCAAAGGGGTCTCAGGGCCGTGGGCCTCGGCTGTCCCTCCGGCTCCCCAAAGCACAGGGACGAGGTGAGGGGCTTAGACCATGCCTGGGCAATGTTGTTTCTTACACCTGGCTGTGTGGCATTTTGTTGAGCTGGCTACCCCCACTTGGGATAGGAGTTCCACAGCAAGCACCTATTGTTCGTCGGAAGCCGTTTTTGACCCAGGGGTCTCCGGGCTGTGTTCGTTGGGGTTGAACTCCTGCTAGCAAAACCGCCGGGTTGAGGGAAGGGCTCAGACTGTGCCTGGGCCCTGTGGTCTCTTCCAGGTCAGTGTATGGCATTTCCTTCCCCTTGCCACAGGCACCTGGGAGCATGTCTGCACGTGGAGAAAGACTTTCCCGTGGGAAGCCGGGTTTTGTCAAACGGGTCCCAGTGCTCTGCTCCTCTCTTTTCACTCCTGCTGCCAGAAGCCCAGGGAGGATGGGAGGGCTTAGAACATGGCTGGGCACTGTGGTTTCTTCCAGAGAAGTGGAGGGCATTTGCTTTACCTTGCCACAACCACTTGGGATAGGGTCTGCACCTCAGGAAAACTGTCTCCGTGGGAAGCCGGCTTTTTGCAAAGGGGTCTCAGGGCCGTGGGCCTCGGCTGTCCCTCCGGCTCCCCAAAGCACAGGGACGAGGTGAGGGGCTTAGACCATGCCTGGGCAATGCTGTTTCTTACATCTGGGTGTGTGGCATTTTGTTGAGCTGGCTACCCCCTCTTGGGATTGGTGTTCCACAGCAAGCGCCTATTGTTCGTCGGAAGCCGTTTTTGCCTCAGGGCTATCCGGGCTGTGTTCGTTGGGGTTGAACTCCTGCTAGCAAAACCGCCGGGTTGAGGGAAGGGTTCAGACTGTGCCTGGGCCCTGTGGTCTCTTCCAGGTCAGTGTATGGCATTTCCTTCCCCTTGCCACAGGCACCTGGGAGCATGTCTGCACGTGGAGAAAGACTTTCCCGTGGGAAGCCGGGTTTTGTCAAACGGGTCCCAGTGCTCTGCTCCTCTCTTTTCACTCCTGCTTTCAGAAGCCCAGGGAGGATGGGAGGGCTTAGAACATGGCTGGGCACTGTGGTTTCTTCCAGAGAAGTGGAGGGCATTTGCTTTACCTTGCCACAACCACTTGAGATAGGGTCTTCACCTCAGGAAAACTGTCTCCGTGGGAAGCCGGCTTTTTGCAAAGGGGTCTCAGGGCCGTGGGCCTCGGGTGTCCCTCCGGCTCACCAAAGCACAGGGACGAGGTGAGGGGCTTAGACCATGCCTGGGCAATGTTGTTTCTTACACCTGGGTGTGTGGCATTTTGTTGAGCTGGCTACCCCCACTTGGGATAGGAGTTCCACAGCAAGCACCTATTGTTCGTCGGAAACCGTTTTTGCCCCTGGGGTCTCCGGGCTGTGTTCGTTGGGGTTGAACTCCTGCTAGCAAAACCGCCGGGTTGAGGGAAGGGTTCAGACTGTGCCTGGGCCCTGTGGTCTCTTCCAGGTCAGTGTATGGCATTTCCTTCCCCTTGCCCCAGGCACCTGGCAGCATGTCTGCATGTGGAGAAAGACTTTCCCGTGGGAAGCCGGGTTTTGTCAAACGGGTCCCAGTGCTCTGCTCCTCTCTTTTCACTCCTGCTGCCAGAAGCCCAGGGAGGATGGGAGGGCTTAGAACATGGCTGGGCACTGTGGTTTCTTCCAGAGAAGTGGAGGGCATTTGCTTTACCTTGCCACAACCACTTGGGATAGGGTCTGCACCTCAGGAAAACTGTTTCCGTGGGAAGCCGGCTTTTTGCAAAGGGGTCTCAGGGCCGTGGGCCTCGGGTGTCCCTCCGGCTCCCCAAAGCACAGGGACGAGGTGAGGGGCTTAGACCATGCCTGGGCAATGTTGTTTCTTACACCTGGGTGTGTGGCATTTTGTTGAGCTGCCTACACCCTCTTGGGATTGGTGTTCCACAGCAAGCGCCTATTATTCGTCGGAAGCCGTTTTTGCCTCAGGGGTCTCCGGGCTGTGTTCGTTGGGGTTGAACTCCTGCTAGCAAAACCGCCGGGTTGAGGGAAGGGTTCAGACTGTGCCTGGGCCCTGTGGTCTCTTCCAGGTCAGTGTATGGCATTTCCTTCCCCTTGCCACAGGCACCTGGGAGCATGTCTGCACGTGGAGAAAGACTTTCCCGTGGGAAGCCGGGTTTTGTCAAACGGGTCCCAGTGCTCTACTCCTCTCTTTTCACTCCTGCTGTCAGAAGCCCAGGGAGGATGGGAGGGCTTAGAACATGGCTGGGCACTGTGGTTTCTTGCAGAGAAGTGGAGGGCATTTGCATTACCTTGCCACAACCACTTGGGATAGGGTCTGCACCTCAGGAAAACTGTCTCCGTGGGAAGCCGGCTTTTTGCAAAGGGGTCTCAGGGCCGTGGGCCTCGGCTGTCCCTCCGGCTCCCCAAAGCACAGGGACGAGGTGAGGGGCTTAGACCATGCCTGGGCAATGTTGTTTCTTACACCTGGCTGTGTGGCATTTTGTTGAGCTGGCTACCCCCACTTGGGATAGGAGTTCCACAGCAAGCACCTATTGTTCGTCGGAAGCCGTTTTTGCCCCAGGGGTCTCCGGGCTGTGTTCGTTGGGGTTGAACTCCTGCTAGCAAAACCGCCGGGTTGAGGGAAGGGTTCAGACTGTGCCTGGGCCCTGTGGTCTCTTCCAGGTCAGTGTATGGCATTTCCTTCCCCTTGCCCCAGGCACCTGGGAGCATGTCTGCACGTGGAGAAAGACTTTCCCGTGGGAAGCCGGGTTTTGTCAAACGGGTCCCAGTGCTCTGCTCCTCTCTTTTCACTCCTGCTGCCAGAAGCCCAGGGAGGATGGGAGGGCTTAGAACATGGCTGGGCACTGTGGTTTCTTGCAGAGAAGTGGAGGGCATTTGCATTACCTTGCCACAACCACTTGGGATAGGGTCTGCACCTCAGGAAAACTGTCTCCGTGGGAAGCCGGCTTTTTGCAAAGGGGTCTCAGGGCCGTGGGCCTCGGCTGTCCCTCCGGCTCCCCAAAGCACAGGGACGAGGTGAGGGGCTTAGACCATGCCTGGGCAATGTTGTTTCTTACACCTGGCTGTGTGGCATTTTGTTGAGCTGGCTACCCCCACTTGGGATAGGAGTTCCACAGCAAGCACCTATTGTTCGTCGGAAGCCGTTTTTGACCCAGGGGTCTCCGGGCTGTGTTCGTTGGGGTTGAACTCCTGCTAGCAAAACCGCCGGGTTGAGGGAAGGGCTCAGACTGTGCCTGGGCCCTGTGGTCTCTTCCAGGTCAGTGTATGGCATTTCCTTCCCCTTGCCACAGGCACCTGGGAGCATGTCTGCACGTGGAGAAAGACTTTCCCGTGGGAAGCCGGGTTTTGTCAAACGGGTCCCAGTGCTCTGCTCCTCTCTTTTCACTCCTGCTGCCAGAAGCCCAGGGAGGATGGGAGGGCTTAGAACATGGCTGGGCACTGTGGTTTCTTCCAGAGAAGTGGAGGGCATTTGCTTTACCTTGCCACAACCACTTGGGATAGGGTCTGCACCTCAGGAAAACTGTCTCCGTGGGAAGCCGGCTTTTTGCAAAGGGGTCTCAGGGCCGTGGGCCTCGGCTGTCCCTCCGGCTCCCCAAAGCACAGGGACGAGGTGAGGGGCTTAGACCATGCCTGGGCAATGTTGTTTCTTACACCTGGGTGTGTGGCATTTTGTTGAGCTGGCTACCCCCTCTTGGGATTGGTTTTCCACAGCAAGCGCCTATTGTTCGTCGGAAGCCGTTTTTGCCTCAGGGGTCTCCGGGCTGTGTTCGTTGGGGTTGAACTCCTGCTAGCAAAACCGCCGGGTTGAGGGAAGGGTTCAGACTGTGCCTGGGCCCTGTGGTCTCTTCCAGGTCAGTGTATGGCATTTCCTTCCCCTTGCCACAGGCACCTGGGAGCATGTCTGCACGTGGAGAAAGACTTTCCCGTGGGAAGCCGGGTTTTGTCAAACGGGTCCCAGTGCTCTACTCCTCTCTTTTCACTCCTGCTGTCAGAAGCCCAGGGAGGATGGGAGGGCTTAGAACATGGCTGGGCACTGTGGTTTCTTCCAGAGAAGTGGAGGGCATTTGCTTTACCTTGCCACAACCACTTGGGAGAGGGTCTGCACCTCAGGAAAACTGTCTCCGTGGGAAGCCGGCTTTTTGCATAGGGGTCTCAGGGCCGTGGGCCTCGGCTGTCCCTCCGGCTCCCCAAAGCACAGGGACGAGGTGAGGGGCTTAGACCATGCCTGGGCAATGTTGTTTCTTACACCTGGGTGTGTGGCATTTTGTTGAGCTGGCTACCCCCACTTGGGATAGGAGTTCCACAGCAAGCACCTATTGTTCGTCGGAAGCCGTTTTTGCCCCAGGGGTCTCCGGGCTGTGTTCGTTGGGGTTGAACTCCTGCTAGCAAAACCGCCGGGTTGAGGGAAGGGTTCAGACTGTGCCTGGGCCCTGTGGTCTCTTCCAGGTCAGTGTATGGCATTTCCTTCCCCTTGCCACAGGCACCTGGGAG
The DNA here is from genome assembly GCF_023065955.2 of Ursus arctos. NCBI lineage: Eukaryota > Metazoa > Chordata > Mammalia > Carnivora > Ursidae > Ursus > Ursus arctos. Next base: position 63,914,852 of record NW_026622830.1, on the reverse strand, counting down.
CATGTCTGCACGTGGAGAAAGACTTTCCCGTGGGAAGCCGGGTTTTGTCAAACGGGTCCCAGTGCTCTGCTCCTCTCTTTTCACTCCTGCTGCCAGAAGCCCAGGGAGGATGGGAGGGCTTAGAACATGGCTGGGCACTGTGGTTTCTTCCAGAGAAGTGGAGGGCATTTGCTTTACCTTGCCACAACCACTTGGGATAGGGTCTGCACCTCAGGAAAACTGTCTCCGTGGGAAGCCGGCTTTTTGCAAAGGGGTCTCAGGGCCGTGGGCCTCGGCTGTCCCTCCGGCTCCCCAAAGCACAGGGACGAGGTGAGGGGCTTAGACCATGCCTGGGCAATGTTGTTTCTTACACCTGGGTGTGTGGCATTTTGTTGAGCTGGCTACCCCCTCTTGGGATTGGTTTTCCACAGCAAGCGCCTATTGTTCGTCGGAAGCCGTTTTTGCCTCAGGGGTCTCCGGGCTGTGTTCGTTGGGGTTGAACTCCTGCTAGCAAAACCGCCGGGTTGAGGGAAGGGTTCAGACTGTGCCTGGGCCCTGTGGTCTCTTCCAGGTCAGTGTATGGCATTTCCTTCCCCTTGCCACAGGCACCTGGGAGCATGTCTGCACGTGGAGAAAGACTTTCCCGTGGGAAGCCGGGTTTTGTCAAACGGGTCCCAGTGCTCTACTCCTCTCTTTTCACTCCTGCTGTCAGAAGCCCAGGGAGGATGGGAGGGCTTAGAACATGGCTGGGCACTGTGGTTTCTTCCAGAGAAGTGGAGGGCATTTGCTTTACCTTGCCACAACCACTTGGGAGAGGGTCTGCACCTCAGGAAAACTGTCTCCGTGGGAAGCCGGCTTTTTGCATAGGGGTCTCAGGGCCGTGGGCCTCGGCTGTCCCTCCGGCTCCCCAAAGCACAGGGACGAGGTGAGGGGCTTAGACCATGCCTGGGCAATGTTGTTTCTTACACCTGGGTGTGTGGCATTTTGTTGAGCTGGCTACCCCCACTTGGGATAGGAGTTCCACAGCAAGCACCTATTGTTCGTCGGAAGCCGTTTTTGCCCCAGGGGTCTCCGGGCTGTGTTCGTTGGGGTTGAACTCCTGCTAGCAAAACCGCCGGGTTGAGGGAAGGGTTCAGACTGTGCCTGGGCCCTGTGGTCTCTTCCAGGTCAGTGTATGGCATTTCCTTCCCCTTGCCACAGGCACCTGGGAGCATGTCTGCACGTGGAGAAAGACTTTCCCGTGGGAAGCCGGGTTTTGTCAAACGGGTCCCAGTGCTCTGCTCCTCTCTTTTCACTCCTGCTGCCAGAAACCCAGGGAGGATGGGAGGGCTTAGAACATGGCTGGGCACTGTGGTTTCTTCCAGAGAAGTGGAGGGCATTTGCTTTACCTTGCCACAACCACTTGGGATAGGGTCTGCACCTCAGGAAAACTGTTTCCGTGGGAAGCCGGCTTTTTGCAAAGGGGTCTCAGGGCCGTGGGCCTCGGGTGTCCCTCCGGCTCCCCAAAGCACAGGGACGAGGTGAGGGGCTTAGACCATGCCTGGGCAATGTTGTTTCTTACACCTGGGTGTGTGGCATTATATTGAGCTGGCTACCCCCTCTTGGGATTGGTGTACCACAGCAAGCGCCTATTGTTCGTCGGAAGAAGTTTTTGCCTCAGGGGTCTCCGGGCTGTGTTCGTTGGGGTTGAACTCCTGCTAGCAAAACCGCCGGGTTGAGGGAAGGGTTCAGACTGTGCCTGGGCCCTGTGGTCTCTTCCAGGTCAGTGTATGGCATTTCCTTCCCCTTGCCACAGGCACCTGGGAGCATGTCTGCACGTGGAGAAAGACTTTCCCGTGGGAAGCCGGGTTTTGTCAAACGGGTCCCAGTGCTCTGCTCCTCTCTTTTCACTCCTGCTGTCAGAAGCCCAGGGAGGATGGGAGGGCTTAGAACATGGCTGGGCACTGTGGTTTCTTCCAGAGAAGTGGAGGGCATTTGCTTTACCTTGCCACAACCAGTTGGGATAGGGTCTGCACCTCAGGAAAACTGTCTCCGTGGGAAGCCGGCTTTTTGCAAAGGGGTCTCAGGGCCGTGGGCCTCGGCTGTCCCTCCGGCTCCCCAAAGCACAGGGACGAGGTGAGGGGCTTAGACCATGCCTGCGCAATGTTGTTTCTTACACCTGGGTGTGTGGCATTTTGTTGAGCTGGCTAACCCCACTTGGGATAGGAGTTCCACAGCAAGCACCTATTGTTCGTCGGAAGCCGTTTTTGCCCCAGGGGTCTCCGGGCTGTGTTCGTTGGGGTTGAACTCCTGCTAGCAAAACCGCCGGGTTGAGGGAAGGGTTCAGACTGTGCCTGGGCCCTGTGGTCTCTTCCAGGTCAGTGTATGGCATTTCCTTCCCCTTGCCCCAGGCACCTGGGAGCATGTCTGCACGTGGAGAAAGACTTTCCCGTGGGAAGCCGGGTTTTGTCAAACGGGTCCCAGTGCTCTGCTCCTCTCTTTTCACTCCTGCTGCCAGAAGCCCAGGGAGGATGGGAGGGCTTAGAACATGGCTGGGCACTGTGGTTTCTTGCAGAGAAGTGGAGGGCATTTGCATTACCTTGCCACAACCACTTGGGATAGGGTCTGCACCTCAGGAAAACTGTCTCCGTGGGAAGCCGGCTTTTTGCAAAGGGGTCTCAGGGCCGTGGGCCTCGGCTGTCCCTCCGGCTCCCCAAAGCACAGGGACGAGGTGAGGGGCTTAGACCATGCCTGGGCAATGTTGTTTCTTACACCTGGCTGTGTGGCATTTTGTTGAGCTGGCTACCCCCACTTGGGATAGGAGTTCCACAGCAAGCACCTATTGTTCGTCGGAAGCCGTTTTTGACCCAGGGGTCTCCGGGCTGTGTTCGTTGGGGTTGAACTCCTGCTAGCAAAACCGCCGGGTTGAGGGAAGGGCTCAGACTGTGCCTGGGCCCTGTGGTCTCTTCCAGGTCAGTGTATGGCATTTCCTTCCCCTTGCCACAGGCACCTGGGAGCATGTCTGCACGTGGAGAAAGACTTTCCCGTGGGAAGCCGGGTTTTGTCAAACGGGTCCCAGTGCTCTGCTCCTCTCTTTTCACTCCTGCTGCCAGAAGCCCAGGGAGGATGGGAGGGCTTAGAACATGGCTGGGCACTGTGGTTTCTTCCAGAGAAGTGGAGGGCATTTGCTTTACCTTGCCACAACCACTTTGGATAGGGTCTGCACCTCAGGAAAACTGTCTCCGTGGGAAGCCGGCTTTTTGCAAAGGGGTCTCAGGGCCGTGGGCCTCGGTTGTCCCTCCGGCTCCCCAAAGCACAGGGACGAGGTGAGGGGCTTAGACCATGCCTGGGCAATGCTGTTTCTTACATCTGGGTGTGTGGCATTTTGTTGAGCTGGCTACCCCCTCTTGGGATTGGTGTTCCACAGCAAGCGCCTATTGTTCGTCGGAAGCCGTTTTTGCCTCAGGGCTATCCGGGCTGTGTTCGTTGGGGTTGAACTCCTGCTAGCAAAACCGCCGGGTTGAGGGAAGGGTTCAGACTGTGCCTGGGCCCTGTGGTCTCTTCCAGGTCAGTGTATGGCATTTCCTTCCCCTTGCCACAGGCACCTGGGAGCATGTCTGCACGTGGAGAAAGACTTTCCCGTGGGAAGCCGGGTTTTGTCAAACGGGTCCCAGTGCTCTGCTCCTCTCTTTTCACTCCTGCTTTCAGAAGCCCAGGGAGGATGGGAGGGCTTAGAACATGGCTGGGCACTGTGGTTTCTTCCAGAGAAGTGGAGGGCATTTGCTTTACCTTGCCACAACCACTTGAGATAGGGTCTTCACCTCAGGAAAACTGTCTCCGTGGGAAGCCGGCTTTTTGCAAAGGGGTCTCAGGGCCGTGGGCCTCGGGTGTCCCTCCGGCTCACCAAAGCACAGGGACGAGGTGAGGGGCTTAGACCATGCCTGGGCAATGTTGTTTCTTACACCTGGGTGTGTGGCATTTTGTTGAGCTGGCTACCCCCACTTGGGATAGGAGTTCCACAGCAAGCACCTATTGTTCGTCGGAAACCGTTTTTGCCCCTGGGGTCTCCGGGCTGTGTTCGTTGGGGTTGAACTCCTGCTAGCAAAACCGCCGGGTTGAGGGAAGGGTTCAGACTGTGCCTGGGCCCTGTGGTCTCTTCCAGGTCAGTGTATGGCATTTCCTTCCCCTTGCCCCAGGCACCTGGCAGCATGTCTGCACGTGGAGAAAGACTTTCCCGTGGGAAGCCGGTTTTTGTCAAACGGGTCCCAGTGCTCTGCTCCTCTCTTTTCACTCCTGCTGCCAGAAGCCCAGGGAGGATGGGAGGGCTTAGAACATGGCTGGGCACTGTGGTTTCTTCCAGAGAAGTGGAGGGCATTTGCTTTACCTTGCCACAACCACTTGGGATAGGGTCTGCACCTCAGGAAAACTGTTTCCGTGGGAAGCCGGCTTTTTGCAAAGGGGTCTCAGGGCCGTGGGCCTCGGGTGTCCCTCCGGCTCCCCAAAGCACAGGGACGAGGTGAGGGGCTTAGACCATGCCTGGGCAATGTTGTTTCTTACACCTGGGTGTGTGGCATTTTGTTGAGCTGCCTAACCCCTCTTGGGATTGGTGTTCCACAGCAAGCGCCTATTATTCGTCGGAAGCCGTTTTTGCCTCAGGGGTCTCCGGGCTGTGTTCGTTGGGGTTGAACTCCTGCTAGCAAAACCGCCGGGTTGAGGGAAGGGTTCAGACTGTGCCTGGGCCCTGTGGTCTCTTCCAGGTCAGTGTATGGCATTTCCTTCCCCTTGCCACAGGCACCTGGGAGCATGTCTGCACGTGGAGAAAGACTTTCCCGTGGGAAGCCGGGTTTTGTCAAACGGGTCCCAGTGCTCTGCTCCTCTCTTTTCACTCCTGCTGCCAGAAGCCCAGGGAGGATGGGAGGGCTTAGAACATGGCTGGGCACTGTGGTTTCTTGCAGAGAAGTGGAGGGCATTTGCATTACCTTGCCACAACCACTTGGGATAGGGTCTGCACCTCAGGAAAACTGTCTCCGTGGGAAGCCGGCTTTTTGCAAAGGGGTCTCAGGGCCGTGGGCCTCGGCTGTCCCTCCGGCTCCCCAAAGCACAGGGACGAGGTGAGGGGCTTAGACCATGCCTGGGCAATGTTGTTTCTTACACCTGGCTGTGTGGCATTTTGTTGAGCTGGCTACCCCCACTTGGGATAGGAGTTCCACAGCAAGCACCTATTGTTCGTCGGAAGCCGTTTTTGACCCAGGGGTCTCCGGGCTGTGTTCGTTGGGGTTGAACTCCTGCTAGCAAAACCGCCGGGTTGAGGGAAGGGTTCAAACTGTGCCTGGGCCCTGTGGTCTCTTCCAGGTCAGTGTATGGCATTTCCTTCCCCTTGCCCCAGGCACCTGGGAGCATGTCTGCACGTGGAGAAAGACTTTCCCGTGGGAAGCCGGGTTTTGTCAAACGGGTCCCAGTGCTCTGCTCCTCTCTTTTCACTCCTGCTGCCAGAAGCCCAGGGAGGATCTGAGGGCTTAGAACATGGCTGGGCACTGTGGTTTCTTCCAGAGAAGTGGAGGGCATTTGCTTTACCTTGCCACAACCACTTGGGATAGGGTCTGCACCTCAGGAAAACTGTCTCCGTGGGAAGCCGGCTTTTTGCAAAGGGGTCTCAGGGCCGTGGGCCTCGGCTGTCCCTCCGGCTCCCCAAAGCACAGGGACGAGGTGAGGGGCTTAGACCATGCCTGGGCAATGTTGTTTCTTACACCTGGGTGTGTGGCATTTTGTTGAGCTGGCTACCCCCTCTTGGGATTGGTTTTCCACAGCAAGCGCCTATTGTTCGTCGGAAGCCGTTTTTGCCTCAGGGGTCTCCGGGCTGTGTTCGTTGGGGTTGAACTCCTGCTAGCAAAACCGCCGGGTTGAGGGAAGGGTTCAGACTGTGCCTGGGCCCTGTGGTCTCTTCCAGGTCAGTGTATGGCATTTCCTTCCCCTTGCCACAGGCACCTGGGAGCATGTCTGCACGTGGAGAAAGACTTTCCCGTGGGAAGCCGGGTTTTGTCAAACGGGTCCCAGTGCTCTACTCCTCTCTTTTCACTCCTGCTGTCAGAAGCCCAGGGAGGATGGGAGGGCTTAGAACATGGCTGGGCACTGTGGTTTCTTCCAGAGAAGTGGAGGGCATTTGCTTTACCTTGCCACAACCACTTGGGATAGGGTCTGCACCTCAGGAAAACTGTCTCCGTGGGAAGCCGGCTTTTTGCAAAGGGGTCTCAGGGCCGTGGGCCTCGGCTGTCCCTCCGGCTCCCCAAAGCACAGGGACGAGGTGAGGGGCTTAGACCATGCCTGCGCAATGTTGTTTCTTACACCTGGGTGTGTGGCATTTTGTTGAGCTGGCTAACCCCACTTGGGATAGGAGTTCCACAGCAAGCACCTATTGTTCGTCGGAAGCCGTTTTTGCCCCAGGGGTCTCCGGGCTGTGTTCGTTGGGGTTGAACTCCTGCTAGCAAAACCGCCGGGTTGAGGGAAGGGTTCAGACTGTGCCTGGGCCCTGTGGTCTCTTCCAGGTCAGTGTATGGCATTTCCTTCCCCTTGCCACAGGCACCTGGGAGCATGTCTGCACGTGGAGAAAGACTTTCCCGTGGGAAGCCGGTTTTTGTCAAACGGGTCCCAGTGCTCTGCTCCTCTCTTTTCACTCCTGCTGCCAGAAGCCCAGGGAGGATGGGAGGGCTTAGAACATGGCTGGGCACTGTGGTTTCTTCCAGAGAAGTGGAGGGCATTTGCTTTACCTTGCCACAACCACTTGGGATAGGGTCTGCACCTCAGGAAAACTGTCTCCGTGGGAAGCCGGCTTTTTGCAAAGGGGTCTCAGGGCCGTGGGCCTCGGGTGTCCCTCCGGCTCCCCAAAGCACAGGGACGAGGTGAGGGGCTTAGACCATGCCTGGGCAATGTTGTTTCTTACACCTGGGTGTGTGGCATTTTGTTGAGCTGGCTACCCCCTCTTGGGATTGGTTTTCCACAGCAAGCGCCTATTGTTCGTCGGAAGCCGTTTTTGCCTCAGGGGTCTCCGGGCTGTGTTCGTTGGGGTTGAACTCCTGCTAGCAAAACCGCCGGGTTGAGGGAAGGGTTCAGACTGTGCCTGGGCCCTGTGGTCTCTTCCAGGTCAGTGTATGGCATTTCCTTCCCCTTGCCACAGGCACCTGGGAGCATGTCTGCACGTGGAGAAAGACTTTCCCGTGGGAAGCCGGTTTTTGTCAAACGGGTCCCAGTGCTCTGCTCCTCTCTTTTCACTCCTGCTGCCAGAAACCCAGGGAGGATGGGAGGGCTTAGAACATGGCTGGGCACTGTGGTTTCTTCCAGAGAAGTGGAGGGCATTTGCTTTACCTTGCCACAACCACTTGGGATAGGGTCTGCACCTCAGGAAAACTGTTTCCGTGGGAAGCCGGCTTTTTGCAAAGGGGTCTCAGGGCCGTGGGCCTCGGGTGTCCCTCAGGCTCCCCAAAGCACAGGGACGAGGTGAGGGGCTTAGACCATGCCTGGGCAATGTTGTTTCTTACACCTGGGTGTGTGGCATTTTGTTGAGCTGGCTACCTCCACTTGGGATAGGAGTTCCACAGCAAGCACCTATTGTTCGTCTGAAGACGTTTTTGCCCCAGGGGTCTCCGGGCTGTGTTCGTTGGGGTTGAACTCCTGCTAGCAAAACCGCCGGGTTGAGGGAAGGGTTCAGACTGTGCCTGGGCCCTGTGGTCTCTTCCAGGTCAGTGTATGGCATTTCCTTCCCCTTGCCCCAGGCACCTGGGGGCATGTCTGCACGTGGAGAAAGACTTTCCCGTGGGAAGCCGGGTTTTCTCAAACGGGTCCCAGTGCTCTGCTCCTCTCTTTTCACTCCTGCTGTCAGAAGCCCAGGGAGGATGGGAGGGCTTAGAACATGGCTGGGCACTGTGGTTTCTTCCAGAGAAGTGGAGGGCATTTGCTTTACCTTGCCACAACCAGTTGGGATAGGGTCTGCACCTCAGGAAAACTGTCTCCGTGGGAAGCCGGCTTTTTGCAAAGGGGTCTCAGGGCCGTGGGCCTCGGCTGTCCCTCCGGCTCCCCAAAGCACAGGGACGAGGTGAGGGGCTTAGACCATGCCTGCGCAATGTTGGTTCTTACACCTGGGTGTGTGGCATTTTGTTGAGCTGGCTAACCCCACTTGGGATAGGAGTTCCACAGCAAGCACCTATTGTTTGTCGGAAGCCGTTTTTGCCCCAGGGGTCTCCGGGCTGTGTTCGTTGGGGTTGAACTCCTGCTAGCAAAACCGCCGGGTTGAGGGAAGGGTTCAGACTGTGCCTGGGCCCTGTGGTCTCTTCCAGGTCAGTGTATGGCATTTCCTTCCCCTTGCCACAGGCACCTGGGAGCATGTCTGCACGTGGAGAAAGACTTTCCCGTGGGAAGCCGGGTTTTGTCAAACGGGTCCCAGTGCTCTGCTCCTCTCTTTTCACTCCTGCTGCCAGAAGCCCAGGGAGGATGGGAGGGCTTAGAACATGGCTGGGCACTGTGGTTTCTTGCAGAGAAGTGGAGGGCATTTGCATTACCTTGCCACAACCACTTGGGATAGGGTCTGCACCTCAGGAAAACTGTCTCCGTGGGAAGCCGGCTTTTTGCAAAGGGGTCTCAGGGCCGTGGGCCTCGGCTGTCCCTCCGGCTCCCCAAAGCACAGGGACGAGGTGAGGGGCTTAGACCATGCCTGGGCAATGCTGTTTCTTACACCTGGCTGTGTGGCATTTTGTTGAGCTGGCTACCCCCACTTGGGATAGGAGTTCCACAGCAAGCACCTATTGTTCGTCGGAAGCCGTTTTTGACCCAGGGGTCTCCGGGCTGTGTTCGTTGGGGTTGAACTCCTGCTAGCAAAACCGCCGGGTTGAGGGAAGGGCTCAGACTGTGCCTGGGCCCTGTGGTCTCTTCCAGGTCAGTGTATGGCATTTCCTTCCCCTTGCCACAGGCACCTGGGAGCATGTCTGCACGTGGAGAAAGACTTTCCCGTGGGAAGCCGGGTTTTGTCAAACGGGTCCCAGTGCTCTGCTCCTCTCTTTTCACTCCTGCTGCCAGAAGCCCAGGGAGGATGGGAGGGCTTAGAACATGGCTGGGCACTGTGGTTTCTTCCAGAGAAGTGGAGGGCATTTGCTTTACCTTGCCACAACCACTTGGGATAGGGTCTGCACCTCAGGAAAACTGTCTCCGTGGGAAGCCGGCTTTTTGCAAAGGGGTCTCAGGGCCGTGGGCCTCGGGTGTCCCTCCGGCTCCCCAAAGCACAGGGACGAGGTGAGGAGCTTAGACCATGCCTGGGCAATGCTGTTTCTTACATCTGGGTGTGTGGCATTTTGTTGAGCTGGCTACCCCCTCTTGGGATTGGTGTTCCACAGCAAGCGCCTATTGTTCGTCGGAAGCCGTTTTTGCCTCAGGGCTATCCGGGCTGTGTTCGTTGGGGTTGAACTCCTGCTAGCAAAACCGCCGGGTTGAGGGAAGGGTTCAGACTGTGCCTGGGCCCTGTGGTCTCTTCCAGGTCAGTGTATGGCATTTCCTTCCCCTTGCCACAGGCACCTGGGAACATGTCTGCACGTGGAGAAAGACTTTCCCGTGGGAAGCCGGGTTTTGTCAAACGGGTCCCAGTGCTCTGCTCCTCTCTTTTCACTCCTGCTTTCAGAAGCCCAGGGAGGATGGGAGGGCTTAGAACATGGCTGGGCACTGTGGTTTCTTCCAGAGAAGTGGAGGGCATTTGCTTTACCTTGCCACAACCACTTGGGATAGGGTCTGCACCTCAGGAAAACTGTCTCCGCGGGAAGCCGGCTTGTTGCAAAGGGGTCTCAGGGCCGTGGGCCTCGGGTGTCCCTCCGGCTCACCAAAGCACAGGGACGAGGTGAGGGGCTTAGACCATGCCTGCGCAATGTTGTTTCTTACACCTGGGTGTGTGGCATTTTGTTGAGCTGGCTACCCCCACTTGGGATAGGAGTTCCACAGCAAGCACCTATTGTTCGTCGGAAGCCGTTTTTGCCCCTGGGGTCTCCGGGCTGTGTTCGTTGGGGTTGAACTCCTGCTAGCAAAACCGCCGGGTTGAGGGAAGGGTTCAGACTGTGCCTGGGCCCTGTGGTCTCTTCCAGGTCAGTGTATGGCATTTCCTTCCCCTTGCCCCAGGCACCTGGGAGCATGTCTGCACGTGGAGAAAGACTTTCCCGTGGGAAGCCGGTTTTTGTCAAACGGGTCCCAGTGCTCTGCTCCTCTCTTTTCACTCCTGCTGCCAGAAGCCCAGGGAGGATGGGAGGGCTTAGAACATGGCTGGGCACTGTGGTTTCTTCCAGAGAAGTGGAGGGCATTTGCTTTACCTTGCCACAACCACTTGGGATAGGGTCTGCACCTCAGGAAAACTGTTTCCGTGGGAAGCCGGCTTTTTGCAAAGGGGTCTCAGGGCCGTGGGCCTCGGGTGTCCCTCCGGCTCCCCAAAGCACAGGGACGAGGTGAGGGGCTTAGACCATGCCTGGGCAATGTTGTTTCTTACACCTGGGTGTGTGGCATTTTGTTGAGCTGGCTACCCCCTCTTGGGATTGGTGTTCCACAGCAAGCGCCTATTATTCGTCGGAAGCCGTTTTTGCCTCAGGGGTCTCCGGGCTGTGTTCGTTGGAGTTGAACTCCTGCTAGCAAAACCGCCGGGTTGAGGGAAGGGTTCAGACTGTGCCTGGGCCCTGTGGTCTCTTCCAGGTCAGTGTATGGCATTTCCTTCACCTTGCCCCAGGCACCTGGGAGCATGTCTGCACGTGGAGAAAGACTTTCCCGTGGGAAGCCGGTTTTTGTCAAACAGGTCCCAGTGCTCTGCTCCTCTCTTTTCACTCCTGCTGCCACAAGCCCAGGGATGATGGGAGGGCTTAGAACATGGCTGGGCACTGTGGTTTCTTCCAGAGAAGTGGAGGGCATTGGCTTTACCTTGCCACAACCACTTGGGATAGGGTCTGCACCTCAGGAAAACTGTTTCCGTGGGAAGCCGGCTTTTTGCAAAGGGGTCTCAGGGCCGTGGGCCTCGGGTGTCCCTCCGGCTCCCCAAAGCACAGGGACGAGGTGAGGGGCTTAGACCATGCCTGCGCAATGTTGTTTCTTACACCTGGGTGTGTGGAATTTTGTTGAGCTGGCTAACCCCACTTGGGATAGGAGTTCCACAGCAAGCACCTATTGTTCGTCGGAAGCCGTTTTTGCCCCAGGGGTCTCCGGGCTGTGTTCGTTGGGGTTGAACTCCTGCTAGCAAAACCGCCGGGTTGAGGGAAGGGTTCAGACTGTGCCTGGGCCCTGTGGTCTCTTCCAGGTCAGTGTATGGCATTTCCTTCCCCTTGCCACAGGCACCTGGGAGCATGTCTGCACGTGGAGAAAGACTTTCCCGTGGGAAGCCGGTTTTTGTCAAACGGGTCCCAGTGCTCTGCTCCTCTCTTTTCACTCCTGCTGCCAGAAGCCCAGGGAGGATGGGAGGGCTTAGAACATGGCTGGGCACTGTGGTTTCTTGCAGAGAAGTGGAGGGCATTTGCATTACCTTGCCACAACCACTTGGGATAGGGTCTGCACCTCAGGAAAACTGTCTCCGTGGGAAGCCGGCTTTTTGCAAAGGGGTCTCAGGGCCGTGGGCCTCGGCTGTCCCTCCGGCTCCCCAAAGCACAGGGACGAGGTGAGGGGCTTAGACCATGCCTGGGCAATGTTGTTTCTTACACCTGGCTGTGTGGCATTTTGTTGAGCTGGCTACCCCCACTTGGGATAGGAGTTCCACAGCAAGCACCTATTGTTCGTCGGAAGCCGTTTTTGACCCAGGGGTCTCCGGGCTGTGTTCGTTGGGGTTGAACTCCTGCTAGCAAAACCGCCGGGTTGAGGGAAGGGTTCAGACAGTGCCTGGGCCCTGTGGTCTCTTCCAGGTCAGTGTATGGCATTTCCTTCCCCTTGCCCCAGGCACCTGGGAGCATGTCTGCACGTGGAGAAAGACTTTCCCGTGGGAAGCCGGGTTTTCTCAAACGGGTCCCAGTGCTCTGCTCCTCTCTTTTCATTCCTGCTGCCAGAAGCCCAGGGAGGATGGGAGGACTTAGAACACGGCTGGGCACTGTGGTTTCTTCCAGAGAAGTGGAGGGCATTTGCTTTACCTTGCCACAACCACTTGGGATAGGGTGTGCACCTCAGGAAAACTGTCTCCGTGGGAAGCCGGCTTTTTGCAAAGGGGTCTCAGGGCCGTGGGCCTCGGGTGTCCCTCCGGCTCCCCAAAGCACAGGGACGAGGTGAGGGGCTGAGACCATGCCTGGGCAATGTTGTTTCTTACTCCTTTTTGTGTGGCATTTTGTTGAGCTGGCTACCCCCTCTTGGGATTGGTTTTCCACAGCAAGCGCCTATTGTTCGTCGGAAGCCGTTTTTGCCTCAGGGGTCTCCGGGCTGTGTTCGTTGGGGTTGAACTCCTGTTAGGAAAACCGCCGGGTTGAGGGAAGGGTTCAGACTGTGCCTGGGCCCTGTGGTCTCTTCCAGGTCAGTGTATGGCATTTCCTTCCCCTTGCCACAGGCACATGGGAGCATGTCTGCACGTGGAGAAAGACTTTCCCGTGGGAAGCCGGGTTTTGTCAAACGGGTCCCAGTGCTCTGCTCCTCTCTTTTCACTCCTGCTGTCAGAAGCCCAGGGAGGATGGGAGGGCTTAGAACATGGCTGGGCACTGTGGTTTCTTCCAGAGAAGTGGAGGGCATTTGCTTTACCTTGCCACAACCACTTGGGATAGGGTCTGCACCTCAGGAAAACTGTCTCCGTGGGAAGCCGGCTTTTTGCAAAGGGGTCTCAGGGCCGTGGGCCTCGGCTGTCCCTCCGGCTCCCCAAAGCACAGGGACGAGGTGAGGGGCTTAGACCATGCCTGCGCAATGTTGTTTCTTACACCTGGGTGTGTGGCATTTTGTTGAGCTGGCTAACGCCACTTGGGATAGGAGTTCCACAGCAAGCACCTATTGTTCGTCGGAAGCCGTTTTTGCCCCAGGGGTCTCCGGGCTGTGTTCGTTGGGGTTGAACTCCTGCTAGCAAAACCGCCGGGTTGAGGGAAGGGTTCAGACTGTGCCTGGGCCCTGTGGTCTCTTCCAGGTCAGTGTATGGCATTTCCTTCCCCTTGCCCCAGGCACCTGGGAGCATGTCTGCACGTGGAGAAAGACTTTCCCGTGGGAAGCCGGGTTTTCTCAAACGGGTCCCAGTGCTCTGCTCCTCTCTTTTCACTCCTGCTGCCAGAAGCCCAGGGAGGATGGGAGGGCTTAGAACATGGCTGGGCACTGTGGTTTCTTCCAGAGAAGTGGAGGGCATTTGCTTTACCTTGCCACAACCACTTGGGATAGGGTCTGCACCTCAGGAAAACTGTCTCCGTGGGAAGCCGGCTTTTTGCAAAGGGGTCTCAGGGCCGTGGGCCTCGGCTGTCCCTCCGGCTCCCCAAAGCACAGGGACGAGGTGAGGGGCTTAGACCATGCCTGGGCAATGTTGTTTCTTACACCTGGCTGTGTGGCATTTTGTTGAGCTGGCTACCCCCTCTTGGGATTGGTTTTCCACATCAAGCGCCTATTGTTCGTCGGAAGCCGTTTTTGCCTCAGGGGTCTCCGGGCTGTGTTCGTTGGGGTTGAACTCCTGCTAGCAAAACCGCCGGGTTGAGGGAAGGGTTCAGACTGTGCCTGGGCCCTGTGGTCTCTTCCAGGTCAGTGTATGGCATTTCCTTCCCCTTGCCACAGGCACCTGGGAGCATGTCTGCACGTGGAGAAAGACTTTCCCGTGGGAAGCCGGGTTTTGTCAAACGGGTCCCAGTGCTCTACTCCTCTCTTTTCACTCCTGCTGTCAGAAGCCCAGGGAGGATGGGAGGGCTTAGAACATGGCTGGGCACTGTGGTTTCTTCCAGAGAAGTGGAGGGCATTTGCTTTACCTTGCCACAACCACTTGGGAGAGGGTCTGCACCTCAGGAAAACTGTCTCCGTGGGAAGCCGGCTTTTTGCAAAGGGGTCTCAGGGCCGTGGGCCTCGGCTGTCCCTCCGGCTCCCCAAAGCACAGGGACGAGGTGAGGGGCTTAGACCATGCCTGGGCAATGTTGTTTCTTACACCTGGGTGTGTGGCATTTTGTTGAGCTGGCTACCCCCACTTGGGATAGGAGTTCCACAGCAAGCACCTATTGTTCGTCGGAAGCCGTTTTTGCCCCAGGGGTCTCCGGGCTGTGTTCGTTGGGGTTGAACTCCTGCTAGCAAAACCGCCGGGTTGAGGGAAGGGTTCAGACTGTGCCTGGGCCCTGTGGTCTCTTCCAGGTCAGTGTATGGCATTTCCTTCCCCTTGCCCCAGGCACCTGGGAGCATGTCTGCACGTGGAGAAAGACTTTCCCGTGGGAAGCCGGGTTTTGTCAAACGGGTCCCAGTGCTCTGCTCCTCTCTTTTCACTCCTGCTGCCAGAAGCCCAGGGAGGATGGGAGGGCTTAGAACATGGCTGGGCACTGTGGTTTCTTCCAGAGAAGTGGAGGGCATTTGCTTTACCTTGCCACAACCACTTGGGATAGGGTCTGCACCTCAGGAAAACTGTTTCCGTGGGAAGCCGGCTTTTTGCAAAGGGGTCTCAGGGCCGTGGGCCTCGGGTGTCCCTCCGGCTCCCCAAAGCACAGGGACGAGGTGAGGGGCTTAGACCATGCCTGGGCAATGTTGTTTCTTACACCTGGGTGTGTGGCATTTTGTTGAGCTGGCTACCCCCTCTTGGGATTGGTGTTCCACAGCAAGCGCCTATTATTCGTCGGAAGCCGTTTTTGCCTCAGGGGTCTCCGGGCTGTGTTCGTTGGAGTTGAACTCCTGCTAGCAAAACCGCCGGGTTGTGGGAAGGGTTCAGACTGTGCCTGGGCCCTGTGGTCTCTTCCAGGTCAGTGTATGGCATTTCCTTCACCTTGCCCCAGGCACCTGGGAGCATGTCTGCACGTGGAGAAAGACTTTCCCGTGGGAAGCCGGTTTTTGTCAAACAGGTCCCAGTGCTCTGCTCCTCTCTTTTCACTCCTGCTGCCACAAGCCCAGGGAGGATGGGAGGGCTTAGAACATGGCTGGGCACTGTGGTTTCTTCCAGAGAAGTGGAGGGCATTTGCTTTACCTTGCCACAACCACTTGGGATAGGGTCTGCACCTCAGGAAAAATGTTTCCGTGGGAAGCCGGCTTTTTGCAAAGGGGTCTCAGGGCCGTGGGCCTCGGCTGTCCCTCCGGCTCCCCAAAGCACAGGGACGAGGTGAGGGGCTTAGACCATGCCTGCGCAATGTTGTTTCTTACACCTGGGTGTGTGGCATTTTGTTGAGCTGGCTAACCCCACTTGGGATAGGAGTTCCACAGCAAGCACCTATTGTTCGTCGGAAGCCGTTTTTGCCCCAGGGGTCTCCGGGCTGTGTTCGTTGGGGTTGAACTCCTGCTAGCAAAACCGCCGGGTTGAGGGAAGGGTTCAGACTGTGCCTGGGCCCTGTGGTCTCTTCCAGGTCAGTGTATGGCATTTCCTTCCCCTTGCCACAGGCACCTGGGAGCATGTCTGCACGTGGAGAAAGACTTTCCCGTGGGAAGCCGGTTTTTGTCAAACGGGTCCCAGTGCTCTGCTCCTCTCTTTTCACTCCTGCTGCCAGAAGCCCAGGGAGGATGGGAGGGCTTAGAACATGGCTGGGCACTGTGGTTTCTTGCAGAGAAGTGGAGGGCATTTGCATTACCTTGCCACAACCACTTGGGATAGGGTCTGCACCTCAGGAAAACTGTCTCCGTGGGAAGCCGGCTTTTTGCAAAGGGGTCTCAGGGCCGTGGGCCTCGGCTGTCCCTCCGGCTCCCCAAAGCACAGGGACGAGGTGAGGGGCTTAGACCATGCCTGGGCAATGTTGTTTCTTACACCTGGCTGTGTGGCATTTTGTTGAGCTGGCTACCCCCACTTGGGATAGGAGTTCCACAGCAAGCACCTATTGTTCGTCGGAAGCCGTTTTTGACCCAGGGGTCTCCGGGCTGTGTTCGTTGGGGTTGAACTCCTGCTAGCAAAACCGCCGGGTTGAGGGAAGGGTTCAGACAGTGCCTGGGCCCTGTGGTCTCTTCCAGGTCAGTGTATGGCATTTCCTTCCCCTTGCCCCAGGCACCTGGGAGCATGTCTGCACGTGGAGAAAGACTTTCCCGTGGGAAGCCGGGTTTTCTCAAACGGGTCCCAGTGCTCTGCTCCTCTCTTTTCATTCCTGCTGCCAGAAGCTCAGGGAGGATGGGAGGACTTAGAACACGGCTGGGCACTGTGGTTTCTTCCAGAGAAGTGGAGGGCATTTGCTTTACCTGGCCACAACCACTTGGGATAGGGTGTGCACCTCAGGAAAACTGTCTCCGTGGGAAGCCGGCTTTTTGCAAAGGGGTCTCAGGGCCGTGGGCCTCGGGTGTCCCTCCGGCTCCCCAAAGCACAGGGACGAGGTGAGGGGCTGAGACCATGCCTGGGCAATGTTGTTTCTTACTCCTTTTTGTGTGGCATTTTGTTGAGCTGGCTACCCCCACTTGGAATTGGTTTTCCACAGCAAGCGCCTATTGTTCGTCGGAAGCCGTTTTTGCCTCAGGGGTCTCCGGGCTGTGTTCGTTGGTGTTGAACTCCTGTTAGGAAAACCGCCGGGTTGAGGGAAGGGTTCAGACTGTGCCTGGGCCCTGTGGTCTCTTCCAGGTCAGTGTATGGCATTTCCTTCCCCTTGCCACAGGCACATGGGAGCATGTCTGCACGTGGAGAAAGACTTTCCCGTGGGAAGCCGGGTTTTGTCAAACGGGTCCCAGTGCTCTGCTCCTCTCTTTTCACTCCTGCTGCCAGAAGCCCAGGGAGGATGGGAGGGCTTAGAACATGGCTGGGCACTGTGGTTTCTTCCAGAGAAGTGGAGGGCATTTGCTTTACCTTGCCACAACCACTTGGGATAGGGTCTGCACCTCAGGAAAACTGTCTCCGTGGGAAGCCGGCTTTTTGCAAAGGGGTCTCAGGGCCGTGGGCCTCGGCTGTCCCTCCGGCTCCCCAAAGCACAGGGACGAGGTGAGGGGCTTAGACCATGCCTGCGCAATGTTGTTTCTTACACCTGGGTGTGTGGCATTTTGTTGAGCTGGCTAACGCCACTTGGGATAGGAGTTCCACAGCAAGCACCTATTGTTCGTCGGAAGCCGTTTTTGCCCCAGGGGTCTCCGGGCTGTGTTCGTTGGGGTTGAACTCCTGCTAGCAAAACCGCCGGGTTGAGGGAAGGGTTCAAACTGTGCCTGGGCCCTGTGGTCTCTTCCAGGTCAGTGTATGGCATTTCCTTCCCCTTGCCCCAGGCACCTGGGAGCATGTCTGCACGTGGAGAAAGACTTTCCCGTGGGAAGCCGGGTTTTCTCAAACGGGTCCCAGTGCTCTGCTCCTCTCTTTTCACTCCTGCTGCCAGAAGCCCAGGGAGGATGGGAGGGCTTAGAACATGGCTGGGCACTGTGGTTTCTTCCAGAGAAGTGGAGGGCATTTGCTTTACCTTGCCACAACCACTTGGGAGAGGGTCTGCACCTCAGGAAAACTGTCTCCGTGGGAAGCCGGCTTTTTGCAAAGGGGTCTCAGGGCCGTGGGCGTCGGCTGTCCCTCCGGCTCCCCAAAGCACAGGGACGAGGTGAGGGGCTTAGACCATGCCTGGGCAATGTTGTTTCTTACACCTGGGTGTGTGGCATTTTGTTGAGCTGGCTACCCCCTCTTGGGATTGGTTTTCCACAGCAAGCGCCTATTGTTCGTCGGAAGCCGTTTTTGCCTCAGGGGTCTCCGGGCTGTGTTCGTTGGGGTTGAACTCCTGCTAGCAAAACCGCCGGGTTGAGGGAAGGGTTCAGACTGTGCCTGGGCCCTGTGGTCTCTTCCAGGTCAGTGTATGGCATTTCCTTCCCCTTGCCCCAGGCACCTGGCAGCATGTCTGCATGTGGAGAAAGACTTTCCCGTGGGAAGCCGGTTTTTGTCAAACGGGTCCCAGTGCTCTGCTCCTCTCTTTTCACTCCTGCTGCCAGAAGCCCAGGGAGGATGGGAGGGCTTAGAACATGGCTGGGCACTGTGGTTTCTTCCAGAGAAGTGGAGGGCATTTGCTTTACCTTGCCACAACCACTTGGGATAGGGTCTGCACCTCAGGAAAACTGTTTCCGTGGGAAGCCGGCTTTTTGCAAAGGGGTCTCAGGGCCGTGGGCCTCGGGTGTCCCTCCGGCTCCCCAAAGCACAGGGACGAGGTGAGGGGCTTAGACCATGCCTGGGCAATGTTGTTTCTTACACCTGGGTGTGTGGCATTTTGTTGAGCTGCCTATCCCCTCTTGGGATTGGTGTTCCACAGCAAGCGCCTATTATTCGTCGGAAGCCGTTTTTGCCTCAGGGGTCTCCGGGCTGTGTTCGTTGGGGTTGAACTCCTGCTAGCAAAACCGCCGGGTTGAGGGAAGGGTTCAGACTGTGCCTGGGCCCTGTGGTCTCTTCCAGGTCAGTGTATGGCATTTCCTTCCCCTTGCCACAGGCACCTGGGAGCATGTCTGCACGTGGAGAAAGACTTTCCCGTGGGAAGCCGGGTTTTGTCAAACGGGTCCCAGTGCTCTACTCCTCTCTTTTCACTCCTGCTGTCAGAAGCCCAGGGAGGATGGGAGGGCTTAGAACATGGCTGGGCACTGTGGTTTCTTGCAGAGAAGTGGAGGGCATTTGCATTACCTTGCCACAACCACTTGGGATAGGGTCTGCACCTCAGGAAAACTGTCTCCGTGGGAAGCCGGCTTTTTGCAAAGGGGTCTCAGGGCCGTGGGCCTCGGCTGTCCCTCCGGCTCCCCAAAGCACAGGGACGAGGTGAGGGGCTTAGACCATGCCTGGGCAATGTTGTTTCTTACACCTGGCTGTGTGGCATTTTGTTGAGCTGGCTACCCCCACTTGGGATAGGAGTTCCACAGCAAGCACCTATTGTTCGTCGGAAGCCGTTTTTGCCCCAGGGGTCTCCGGGCTGTGTTCGTTGGGGTTGAACTCCTGCTAGCAAAACCGCCGGGTTGAGGGAAGGGTTCAGACTGTGCCTGGGCCCTGTGGTCTCTTCCAGGTCAGTGTATGGCATTTCCTTCCCCTTGCCCCAGGCACCTGGGAGCATGTCTGCACGTGGAGAAAGACTTTCCCGTGGGAAGCCGGTTTTTGTCAAACGGGTCCCAGTGCTCTGCTCCTCTCTTTTCACTCCTGCTGCCAGAAACCCAGGGAGGATGGGA
This sequence comes from Ursus arctos, assembly GCF_023065955.2. Taxonomy (NCBI): domain Eukaryota; kingdom Metazoa; phylum Chordata; class Mammalia; order Carnivora; family Ursidae; genus Ursus; species Ursus arctos. Next base: position 63,895,697 of record NW_026622830.1, on the reverse strand, counting down.
GGGCTTAGAACATGGCTGGGCACTGTGGTTTCTTCCAGAGAAGTGGAGGGCATTTGCTTTACCTTGCCACAACCACTTGGGATAGGGTCTGCACCTCAGGAAAACTGTCTCCGTGGGAAGCCGGCTTTTTGCAAAGGGGTCTCAGGGCCGTGGGCCTCGGCTGTCCCTCCGGCTCCCCAAAGCACAGGGACGAGGTGAGGGGCTTAGACCATGCCTGCGCAATGTTGTTTCTTACACCTGGGTGTGTGGCATTTTGTTGAGCTGGCTAACCCCACTTGGGATAGGAGTTCCACAGCAAGCACCTATTGTTCGTCGGAAGCCGTTTTTGCCCCAGGGGTCTCCGGGCTGTGTTCGTTGGGGTTGAACTCCTGCTAGCAAAACCGCCGGGTTGAGGGAAGGGTTCAGACTGTGCCTGGGCCCTGTGGTCTCTTCCAGGTCAGTGTATGGCATTTCCTTCCCCTTGCCCCAGGCACCTGGGAGCATGTCTGCACGTGGAGAAAGACTTTCCCGTGGGAAGCCGGGTTTTGTCAAACGGGTACCAGTGCTCTGCTCCTCTCTTTTCACTCCTGCTGCCAGAAGCCCAGGGAGGATGGGAGGGCTTAGAACATGGCTGGGCACTGTGGTTTCTTGCAGAGAAGTGGAGGGCATTTGCATTACCTTGCCACAACCACTTGGGATAGGGTCTGCACCTCAGGAAAACTGTCTCCGTGGGAAGCCGGCTTTTTGCAAAGGGGTCTCAGGGCCGTGGGCCTCGGCTGTCCCTCCGGCTCCCCAAAGCACAGGGACGAGGTGAGGGGCTTAGACCATGCCTGGGCAATGTTGTTTCTTACACCTGGCTGTGTGGCATTTTGTTGAGCTGGCTACCCCCACTTGGGATAGGAGTTCCACAGCAAGCACCTATTGTTCGTCGGAAGCCGTTTTTGACCCAGGGGTCTCCGGGCTGTGTTCGTTGGGGTTGAACTCCTGCTAGCAAAACCGCCGGGTTGAGGGAAGGGCTCAGACTGTGCCTGGGCCCTGTGGTCTCTTCCAGGTCAGTGTATGGCATTTCCTTCCCCTTGCCCCAGGCACCTGGGAGCATGTCTGCACGTGGAGAAAGACTTTCCCGTGGGAAGCCGGGTTTTGTCAAACGGGTCCCAGTGCTCTGCTCCTCTCTTTTCACTCCTGCTGCCAGAAGCCCAGGGAGGATGGGAGGGCTTAGAACATGGCTGGGCACTGTGGCTTCTTCCAGAGAAGTGGAGGGCATTTGCTTTACCTTGCCACAACCACTTGGGATAGGGTCTGCACCTCAGGAAAACTGTCTCCGTGGGAAGCCGGCTTTTTGCAAAGGGGTCTCAGGGCCGTGGGCCTCGGCTGTCCCTCCGGCTCCCCAAAGCACAGGGACGAGGTGAGGGGCTTAGACCATGCCTGGGCAATGTTGTTTCTTACACCTGGGTGTGTGGCATTTTGTTGAGCTGGCTACCCCCTCTTGGGATTGGTTTTCCACAGCAAGCGCCTATTGTTCGTCGGAAGCCGTTTTTGCCTCAGGGGTCTCCGGGCTGTGTTCGTTGGGGTTGAACTCCTGCTAGCAAAACCGCCGGGTTGAGGGAAGGGTTCAGACTGTGCCTGGGCCCTGTGGTCTCTTCCAGGTCAGTGTATGGCATTTCCTTCCCCTTGCCACAGGCACCTGGGAGCATGTCTGCACGTGGAGAAAGACTTTCCCGTGGGAAGCCGGGTTTTGTCAAACGGGTCCCAGTGCTCTACTCCTCTCTTTTCACTCCTGCTGTCAGAAGCCCAGGGAGGATGGGAGGGCTTAGAACATGGCTGGGCACTGTGGTTTCTTCCAGAGAAGTGGAGGGCATTTGCTTTACCTTGCCACAACCACTTGGGAGAGGGTCTGCACCTCAGGAAAACTGTCTCCGTGGGAAGCCGGCTTTTTGCATAGGGGTCTCAGGGCCGTGGGCCTCGGCTGTCCCTCCGGCTCCCCAAAGCACAGGGACGAGGTGAGGGGCTTAGACCATGCCTGGGCAATGTTGTTTCTTACACCTGGCTGTGTGGCATTTTGTTGAGCTGGCTACCCCCACTTGGGATAGGAGTTCCACAGCAAGCACCTATTGTTCGTCGGAAGCCGTTTTTGCCCCAGGGGTCTCCGGGCTGTGTTCGTTGGGGTTGAACTCCTGCTAGCAAAACCGCCGGGTTGAGGGAAGGGTTCAGACTGTGCCTGGGCCCTGTGGTCTCTTCCAGGTCAGTGTATGGCATTTCCTTCCCCTTGCCCCAGGCACCTGGGAGCATGTCTGCACGTGGAGAAAGACTTTCCCGTGGGAAGCCGGTTTTTGTCAAACGGGTCCCAGTGCTCTGCTCCTCTCTTTTCACTCCTGCTGCCAGAAACCCAGGGAGGATGGGAGGGCTTAGAACATGGCTGGGCACTGTGGTTTCTTCCAGAGAAGTGGAGGGCATTTGCTTTACCTTGCCACAACCACTTGGGATAGGGTCTGCACCTCAGGAAAACTGTCTCCGTGGGAAGCCGGCTTTTTGCAAAGGGGTCTCAGGGCCGTGGGCCTCGGCTGTCCCTCCGGCTCCCCAAAGCACAGGGACGAGGTGAGGGGCTTAGACCATGCCTGGGCAATGTTGTTTCTTACACCTGGGTGTGTGGCATTTTGTTGAGCTGGCTACCCCCTCTTGGGATTGGTTTTCCACAGCAAGCGCCTATTGTTCGTCGGAAGCCGTTTTTGCCTCAGGGGTCTCCGGGCTGTGTTCGTTGGGGTTGAACTCCTGCTAGCAAAACCGCCGGGTTGAGGGAAGGGTTCAGACTGTGCCTGGGCCCTGTGGTCTCTTCCAGGTCAGTGTATGGCATTTCCTTCCCCTTGCCACAGGCACCTGGGAGCATGTCTGCACGTGGAGAAAGACTTTCCCGTGGGAAGCCGGGTTTTGTCAAACGGGTCCCAGTGCTCTACTCCTCTCTTTTCACTCCTGCTGTCAGAAGCCCAGGGAGGATGGGAGGGCTTAGAACATGGCTGGGCACTGTGGTTTCTTCCAGAGAAGTGGAGGGCATTTGCTTTACCTTGCCACAACCACTTGGGAGAGGGTCTGCACCTCAGGAAAACTGTCTCCGTGGGAAGCCGGCTTTTTGCATAGGGGTCTCAGGGCCGTGGGCCTCGGCTGTCCCTCCGGCTCCCCAAAGCACAGGGACGAGGTGAGGGGCTTAGACCATGCCTGGGCAATGTTGTTTCTTACACCTGGGTGTGTGGCATTTTGTTGAGCTGGCTACCCCCACTTGGGATAGGAGTTCCACAGCAAGCACCTATTGTTCGTCGGAAGCCGTTTTTGCCCCAGGGGTCTCCGGGCTGTGTTCGTTGGGGTTGAACTCCTGCTAGCAAAACCGCCGGGTTGAGGGAAGGGTTCAGACTGTGCCTGGGCCCTGTGGTCTCTTCCAGGTCAGTGTATGGCATTTCCTTCCCCTTGCCCCAGGCACCTGGGAGCATGTCTGCACGTGGAGAAAGACTTTCCCGTGGGAAGCCGGTTTTTGTCAAACGGGTCCCAGTGCTCTGCTCCTCTCTTTTCACTCCTGCTGCCAGAAACCCAGGGAGGATGGGAGGGCTTAGAACATGGCTGGGCACTGTGGTTTCTTCCAGAGAAGTGGAGGGCATTTGCTTTACCTTGCCACAACCACTTGGGATAGGGTCTGCACCTCAGGAAAACTGTTTCCGTGGGAAGCCGGCTTTTTGCAAAGGGGTCTCAGGGCCGTGGGCCTCGGGTGTCCCTCCGGCTCCCCAAAGCACAGGGACGAGGTGAGGGGCTTAGACCATGCCTGGGCAATGTTGTTTCTTACACCTGGGTGTGTGGCATTATATTGAGCTGGCTACCCCCTCTTGGGATTGGTGTACCACAGCAAGCGCCTATTGTTCGTCGGAAGAAGTTTTTGCCTCAGGGGTCTCCGGGCTGTGTTCGTTGGGGTTGAACTCCTGCTAGCAAAACCGCCGGGTTGAGGGAAGGGTTCAGACTGTGCCTGGGCCCTGTGGTCTCTTCCAGGTCAGTGTATGGCATTTCCTTCCCCTTGCCACAGGCACCTGGGAGCATGTCTGCACGTGGAGAAAGACTTTCCCGTGGGAAGCCGGGTTTTGTCAAACGGGTCCCAGTGCTCTGCTCCTCTCTTTTCACTCCTGCTGTCAGAAGCCCAGGGAGGATGGGAGGGCTTAGAACATGGCTGGGCACTGTGGTTTCTTGCAGAGAAGTGGAGGGCATTTGCATTACCTTGCCACAACCACTTGGGATAGGGTCTGCACCTCAGGAAAACTGTCTCCGTGGGAAGCCGGCTTTTTGCAAAGGGGTCTCAGGGCCGTGGGCCTCGGCTGTCCCTCCGGCTCCCCAAAGCACAGGGACGAGGTGAGGGGCTTAGACCATGCCTGGGCAATGTTGTTTCTTACACCTGGCTGTGTGGCATTTTGTTGAGCTGGCTACCCCCACTTGGGATAGGAGTTCCACAGCAAGCACCTATTGTTCGTCGGAAGCCGTTTTTGACCCAGGGGTCTCCGGGCTGTGTTCGTTGGGGTTGAACTCCTGCTAGCAAAACCGCCGGGTTGAGGGAAGGGCTCAGACTGTGCCTGGGCCCTGTGGTCTCTTCCAGGTCAGTGTATGGCATTTCCTTCCCCTTGCCACAGGCACCTGGGAGCATGTCTGCACGTGGAGAAAGACTTTCCCGTGGGAAGCCGGGTTTTGTCAAACGGGTCCCAGTGCTCTGCTCCTCTCTTTTCACTCCTGCTGCCAGAAGCCCAGGGAGGATGGGAGGGCTTAGAACATGGCTGGGCACTGTGGTTTCTTCCAGAGAAGTGGAGGGCATTTGCTTTACCTTGCCACAACCACTTTGGATAGGGTCTGCACCTCAGGAAAACTGTCTCCGTGGGAAGCCGGCTTTTTGCAAAGGGGTCTCAGGGCCGTGGGCCTCGGCTGTCCCTCCGGCTCCCCAAAGCACAGGGACGAGGTGAGGGGCTTAGACCATGCCTGGGCAATGCTGTTTCTTACATCTGGGTGTGTGGCATTTTGTTGAGCTGGCTACCCCCTCTTGGGATTGGTGTTCCACAGCAAGCGCCTATTGTTCGTCGGAAGCCGTTTTTGCCTCAGGGCTATCCGGGCTGTGTTCGTTGGGGTTGAACTCCTGCTAGCAAAACCGCCGGGTTGAGGGAAGGGTTCAGACTGTGCCTGGGCCCTGTGGTCTCTTCCAGGTCAGTGTATGGCATTTCCTTCCCCTTGCCACAGGCACCTGGGAGCATGTCTGCACGTGGAGAAAGACTTTCCCGTGGGAAGCCGGGTTTTGTCAAACGGGTCCCAGTGCTCTGCTCCTCTCTTTTCACTCCTGCTTTCAGAAGCCCAGGGAGGATGGGAGGGCTTAGAACATGGCTGGGCACTGTGGTTTCTTCCAGAGAAGTGGAGGGCATTTGCTTTACCTTGCCACAACCACTTGAGATAGGGTCTTCACCTCAGGAAAACTGTCTCCGTGGGAAGCCGGCTTTTTGCAAAGGGGTCTCAGGGCCGTGGGCCTCGGGTGTCCCTCCGGCTCACCAAAGCACAGGGACGAGGTGAGGGGCTTAGACCATGCCTGGGCAATGTTGTTTCTTACACCTGGGTGTGTGGCATTTTGTTGAGCTGGCTACCCCCACTTGGGATAGGAGTTCCACAGCAAGCACCTATTGTTCGTCGGAAACCGTTTTAGCCCCTGGGGTCTCCGGGCTGTGTTCGTTGGGGTTGAACTCCTGCTAGCAAAACCGCCGGGTTGAGGGAAGGGTTCAGACTGTGCCTGGGCCCTGTGGTCTCTTCCAGGTCAGTGTATGGCATTTCCTTCCCCTTGCCCCAGGCACCTGGCAGCATGTCTGCACGTGGAGAAAGACTTTCCCGTGGGAAGCCGGTTTTTGTCAAACGGGTCCCAGTGCTCTGCTCCTCTCTTTTCACTCCTGCTGCCAGAAGCCCAGGGAGGATGGGAGGGCTTAGAACATGGCTGGGCACTGTGGTTTCTTCCAGAGAAGTGGAGGGCATTTGCTTTACCTTGCCACAACCACTTGGGATAGGGTCTGCACCTCAGGAAAACTGTTTCCGTGGGAAGCCGGCTTTTTGCAAAGGGGTCTCAGGGCCGTGGGCCTCGGGTGTCCCTCCGGCTCCCCAAAGCACAGGGACGAGGTGAGGGGCTTAGACCATGCCTGGGCAATGTTGTTTCTTACACCTGGGTGTGTGGCATTTTGTTGAGCTGCCTAACCCCTCTTGGGATTGGTGTTCCACAGCAAGCGCCTATTATTCGTCGGAAGCCGTTTTTGCCTCAGGGGTCTCCGGGCTGTGTTCGTTGGGGTTGAACTCCTGCTAGCAAAACCGCCGGGTTGAGGGAAGGGTTCAGACTGTGCCTGGGCCCTGTGGTCTCTTCCAGGTCAGTGTATGGCATTTCCTTCCCCTTGCCACAGGCACCTGGGAGCATGTCTGCACGTGGAGAAAGACTTTCCCGTGGGAAGCCGGGTTTTGTCAAACGGGTCCCAGTGCTCTGCTCCTCTCTTTTCACTCCTGCTGCCAGAAGCCCAGGGAGGATGGGAGGGCTTAGAACATGGCTGGGCACTGTGGTTTCTTGCAGAGAAGTGGAGGGCATTTGCATTACCTTGCCACAACCACTTGGGATAGGGTCTGCACCTCAGGAAAACTGTCTCCGTGGGAAGCCGGCTTTTTGCAAAGGGGTCTCAGGGCCGTGGGCCTCGGCTGTCCCTCCGGCTCCCCAAAGCACAGGGACGAGGTGAGGGGCTTAGACCATGCCTGGGCAATGTTGTTTCTTACACCTGGCTGTGTGGCATTTTGTTGAGCTGGCTACCCCCACTTGGGATAGGAGTTCCACAGCAAGCACCTATTGTTCGTCGGAAGCCGTTTTTGACCCAGGGGTCTCCGGGCTGTGTTCGTTGGGGTTGAACTCCTGCTAGCAAAACCGCCGGGTTGAGGGAAGGGCTCAGACTGTGCCTGGGCCCTGTGGTCTCTTCCAGGTCAGTGTATGGCATTTCCTTCCCCTTGCCACAGGCACCTGGGAGCATGTCTGCACGTGGAGAAAGACTTTCCCGTGGGAAGCCGGGTTTTGTCAAACGGGTCCCAGTGCTCTGCTCCTCTCTTTTCACTCCTGCTGCCAGAAGCCCAGGGAGGATGGGAGGGCTTAGAACATGGCTGGGCACTGTGGTTTCTTCCAGAGAAGTGGAGGGCATTTGCTTTACCTTGCCACAACCACTTGGGATAGGGTCTGCACCTCAGGAAAACTGTCTCCGTGGGAAGCCGGCTTTTTGCAAAGGGGTCTCAGGGCCGTGGGCCTCGGCTGTCCCTCCGGCTCCCCAAAGCACAGGGACGAGGTGAGGGGCTTAGACCATGCCTGGGCAATGCTGTTTCTTACATCTGGGTGTGTGGCATTTTGTTGAGCTGGCTACCCCCTCTTGGGATTGTTGTTCCACAGCAAGCGCCTATTGTTCGTCGGAAGCCGTTTTTGCCTCAGGGGTCTCCGGGCTGTGTTCGTTGGGGTGGAACTCCTGCTAGCAAAACCGCCGGGTTGAGGGAAGGGTTCAGACTGTGCCTGGGCCCTGTGGTCTCTTCCAGGTCAGTGTATGGCATTTCCTTCCCCTTGCCCCAGGCACCAGGGAGCATGTCTGCACGTGGAGAAAGACTTTCCCGTGGGAAGCCGGGTTTTGTCAAACGGGTCCCAGTGCTCTGCTCCTCTCTTTTCACTCCTGCTGCCAGAAGCCCAGGGAGGATGGGAGGGCTTAGAACATGGCTGGGCACTGTGGTTTCTTCCAGAGAAGTGGAGGGCATTTGCTTTACCTTGCCACAACCACTTGGGATAGGGTCTGCACCTCAGGAAAACTGTCTCCGTGGGAAGCCGGCTTTTTGCAAAGGGGTCTCAGGGCCGTGGGCCTCGGCTGTCCCTCCGGCTCCCCAAAGCACAGGGACGAGGTGAGGGGCTTAGACCATGCCTGCGCAATGTTGTTTCTTACACCTGGGTGTGTGGCATTTTGTTGAGCTGGCTAACGCCACTTGGGATAGGAGTTCCACAGCAAGCACCTATTGTTCGTCGGAAGCCGTATTTGCCCCAGGGGTCTCCGGGCTGTGTTCGTTGGGGTTGAACTCCTGCTAGCAAAACCGCCGGGTTGAGGGAAGGGTTCAAACTGTGCCTGGGCCCTGTGGTCTCTTCCAGGTCAGTGTATGGCATTTCCTTCCCCTTGCCCCAGGCACCTGGGAGCATGTCTGCACGTGGAGAAAGACTTTCCCGTGGGAAGCCGGGTTTTGTCAAACGGGTCCCAGTGCTCTGCTCCTCTCTTTTCACTCCTGCTGCCAGAAGCCCAGGGAGGATGGGAGGGCTTAGAACATGGCTGGGCACTGTGGTTTCTTCCAGAGAAGTGGAGGGCATTTGCTTTACCTTGCCACAACCACTTGGGATAGGGTCTGCACCTCAGGAAAACTGTCTCCGTGGGAAGCCGGCTTTTTGCAAAGGGGTCTCAGGGCCGTGGGCCTCGGCTGTCCCTCCGGCTCCCCAAAGCACAGGGACGAGGTGAGGGGCTTAGACCATGCCTGGGCAATGTTGTTTCTTACACCTGGGTGTGTGGCATTTTGTTGAGCTGGCTACCCCCTCTTGGGATTGGTTTTCCACAGCAAGCGCCTATTGTTCGTCGGAAGCCGTTTTTGCCTCAGGGGTCTCCGGGCTGTGTTCGTTGGGGTTGAACTCCTGCTAGCAAAACCGCCGGGTTGAGGGAAGGGTTCAGACTGTGCCTGGGCCCTGTGGTCTCTTCCAGGTCAGTGTATGGCATTTCCTTCCCCTTGCCCCAGGCACCTGGGAGCATGTCTGCACGTGGAGAAAGACTTTCCCGTGGGAAGCCGGGTTTTGTCAAACGGGTCCCAGTGCTCTACTCCTCTCTTTTCACTCCTGCTGTCAGAAGCCCAGGGAGGATGGGAGGGCTTAGAACATGGCTGGGCACTGTGGTTTCTTCCAGAGAAGTGGAGGGCATTTGCTTTACCTTGCCACAACCACTTGGGAGAGGGTCTGCACCTCAGGAAAACTGTCTCCGTGGGAAGCCGGCTTTTTGCAAAGGGGTCTCAGGGCCGTGGGCCTCGGCTGTCCCTCCGGCTCCCCAAAGCACAGGGACGAGGTGAGGGGCTTAGACCATGCCTGCGCAATGTTGTTTCTTACACCTGGGTGTGTGGCATTTTGTTGAGCTGGCTAACCCCACTTGGGATAGGAGTTCCACAGCAAGCACCTATTGTTCGTCGGAAGCCGTTTTTGCCCCAGGGGTCTCCGGGCTGTGTTCGTTGGGGTTGAACTCCTGCTAGCAAAACCGCCGGGTTGAGGGAAGGGTTCAGACTGTGCCTGGGCCCTGTGGTCTCTTCCAGGTCAGTGTATGGCATTTCCTTCCCCTTGCCACAGGCACCTGGGACCATGTCTGCACGTGGAGAAAGACTTTCCCGTGGGAAGCCGGTTTTTGTCAAACGGGTCCCAGTGCTCTGCTCCTCTCTTTTCACTCCTGCTGCCAGAAGCCCAGGGAGGATGGGAGGGCTTAGAACATGGCTGGGCACTGTGGTTTCTTCCAGAGAAGTGGAGGGCATTTGCTTTACCTTGCCACAACCACTTGGGATAGGGTCTGCACCTCAGGAAAACTGTCTCCGTGGGAAGCCGGCTTTTTGCAAAGGGGTCTCAGGGCCGTGGGCCTCGGCTGTCCCTCCGGCTCCCCAAAGCACAGGGACGAGGTGAGGGGCTTAGACCATGCCTGGGCAATGTTGTTTCTTACACCTGGCTGTGTGGCATTTTGTTGAGCTGGCTACGCCCACTTGGGATAGGAGTTCCACAGCAAGCACCTATTGTTCGTCGGAAGCCGTTTTTGACCCAGGGGTCTCCGGGCTGTGTTCGTTGGGGTTGAACTCCTGCTAGCAAAACCGCCGGGTTGAGGGAAGGGCTCAGACTGTGCCTGGGCCCTGTGGTCTCTTCCAGGTCAGTGTATGGCATTTCCTTCCCCTTGCCACAGGCACCTGGGAGCATGTCTGCACGTGGAGAAAGACTTTCCCGTGGGAAGCCGGGTTTTGTCAAACGGGTCCCAGTGCTCTGCTCCTCTCTTTTCACTCCTGCTGCCAGAAGCCCAGGGAGGATGGGAGGGCTTAGAACATGGCTGGGCACTGTGGTTTCTTCCAGAGAAGTGGAGGGCATTTGCTTTACCTTGCCACAACCACTTGGGATAGGGTCTGCACCTCAGGAAAACTGTCTCCGTGGGAAGCCGGCTTTTTGCAAAGGGGTCTCAGGGCCGTGGGCCTCGGCTGTCCCTCCGGCTCCCCAAAGCACAGGGACGAGGTGAGGGGCTTAGACCATGCCTGGGCAATGCTGTTTCTTACATCTGGGTGTGTGGCATTTTGTTGAGCTGGCTACCCCCTCTTGGGATTGTTGTTCCACAGCAAGCGCCTATTGTTCGTCGGAAGCCGTTTTTGCCTCAGGGGTCTCCGGGCTGTGTTCGTTGGGGTGGAACTCCTGCTAGCAAAACCGCCGGGTTGAGGGAAGGGTTCAGACTGTGCCTGGGCCCTGTGGTCTCTTCCAGGTCAGTGTATGGCATTTCCTTCCCCTTGCCCCAGGCACCAGGGAGCATGTCTGCACGTGGAGAAAGACTTTCCCGTGGGAAGCCGGGTTTTGTCAAACGGGTCCCAGTGCTCTGCTCCTCTCTTTTCACTCCTGCTGCCAGAAGCCCAGGGAGGATGGGAGGGCTTAGAACATGGCTGGGCACTGTGGTTTCTTCCAGAGAAGTGGAGGGCATTTGCTTTACCTTGCCACAACCACTTGGGATAGGGTCTGCACCTCAGGAAAACTGTCTCCGTGGGAAGCCGGCTTTTTGCAAAGGGGTCTCAGGGCCGTGGGCCTCGGCTGTCCCTCCGGCTCCCCAAAGCACAGGGACGAGGTGAGGGGCTTAGACCATGCCTGCGCAATGTTGTTTCTTACACCTGGGTGTGTGGCATTTTGTTGAGCTGGCTACCCCCTCTTGGGATTGGTTTTCCACAGCAAGCGCCTATTGTTCGTCGGAAGCCGTTTTTGCCTCAGGGGTCTCCGGGCTGTGTTCGTTGGGGTTGAACTCCTGCTAGCAAAACCGCCGGGTTGAGGGAAGGGTTCAGAGTGTGCCTGGGCCCTGTGGTCTCTTCCAGGTCAGTGTATGGCATTTCCTTCCCCTTGCCACAGGCACCTGGGAGCATGTCTGCACGTGGAGAAAGACTTTCCCGTGGGAAGCCGGGTTTTGTCAAACGGGTCCCAGTGCTCTACTCCTCTCTTTTCACTCCTGCTGTCAGAAGCCCAGGGAGGATGGGAGGGCTTAGAACATGGCTGGGCACTGTGGTTTCTTCCAGAGAAGTGGAGGGCATTTGCTTTACCTTGCCACAACCACTTGGGAGAGGGTCTGCACCTCAGGAAAACTGTCTCCGTGGGAAGCCGGCTTTTTGCAAAGGGGTCTCAGGGCCGTGGGCCTCGGCTGTCCCTCCGGCTCCCCAAAGCACAGGGACGAGGTGAGGGGCTTAGACCATGCCTGCGCAATGTTGTTTCTTACACCTGGGTGTGTGGCATTTTGTTGAGCTGGCTAACCCCACTTGGGATAGGAGTTCCACAGCAAGCACCTATTGTTCGTCGGAAGCCGTTTTTGCCCCAGGGGTCTCCGGGCTGTGTTCGTTGGGGTTGAACTCCTGCTAGCAAAACCGCCGGGTTGAGGGAAGGGTTCAGACTGTGCCTGGGCCCTGTGGTCTCTTCCAGGTCAGTGTATGGCATTTCCTTCCCCTTGCCACAGGCACCTGGGAGCATGTCTGCACGTGGAGAAAGACTTTCCCGTGGGAAGCCGGTTTTTGTCAAACGGGTCCCAGTGCTCTGCTCCTCTCTTTTCACTCCTGCTGCCAGAAGCCCAGGGAGGATGGGAGGGCTTAGAACATGGCTGGGCACTGTGGTTTCTTCCAGAGAAGTGGAGGGCATTTGCTTTACCTTGCCACAACCACTTGGGATAGGGTCTGCACCTCAGGAAAACTGTCTCCGTGGGAAGCCGGCTTTTTGCAAAGGGGTCTCAGGGCCGTGGGCCTCGGGTGTCCCTCCGGCTCCCCAAAGCACAGGGACGAGGTGAGGGGCTTAGACCATGCCTGGGCAATGTTGTTTCTTACACCTGGGTGTGTGGCATTTTGTTGAGCTGGCTACCCCCTCTTGGGATTGGTTTTCCACAGCAAGCGCCTATTGTTCGTCGGAAGCCGTTTTTGCCTCAGGGGTCTCCGGGCTGTGTTCGTTGGGGTTGAACTCCTGCTAGCAAAACCGCCGGGTTGAGGGAAGGGTTCAGACTGTGCCTGGGCCCTGTGGTCTCTTCCAGGTCAGTGTATGGCATTTCCTTCCCCTTGCCACAGGCACCTGGGAGCATGTCTGCACGTGGAGAAAGACTTTCCCGTGGGAAGCCGGTTTTTGTCAAACGGGTCCCAGTGCTCTGCTCCTCTCTTTTCACTCCTGCTGCCAGAAACCCAGGGAGGATGGGAGGGCTTAGAACATGGCTGGGCACTGTGGTTTCTTCCAGAGAAGTGGAGGGCATTTGCTTTACCTTGCCACAACCACTTGGGATAGGGTCTGCACCTCAGGAAAACTGTTTCCGTGGGAAGCCGGCTTTTTGCAAAGGGGTCTCAGGGCCGTGGGCCTCGGGTGTCCCTCAGGCTCCCCAAAGCACAGGGACGAGGTGAGGGGCTTAGACCATGCCTGGGCAATGTTGTTTCTTACACCTGGGTGTGTGGCATTATATTGAGCTGGCTACCCCCTCTTGGGATTGGTGTACCAAAGCAAGCGCCTATTGTTCGTCGGAAGCCGTTTTTGCCTCAGGGGTCTCCGGGCTGTGTTCGTTGGGGTTGAACTCCTGCTAGCAAAACCGCCGGGTTGAGGGAAGGGTTCAGACTGTGCCTGGGCCCTGTGGTCTCTTCCAGGTCAGTGTATGGCATTTCCTTCCCCTTGCCACAGGCACCTGGGAGCATGTCTGCACGTGGAGAAAGACTTTCCCGTGGGAAGCCGGGTTTTGTCAAACGGGTCCCAGTGCTCTGCTCCTCTCTTTTCACTCCTGCTGTCAGAAGCCCAGGGAGGATGGGAGGGCTTAGAACATGGCTGGGCACTGTGGTTTCTTCCAGAGAAGTGGAGGGCATTTGCTTTACCTTGCCACAACCACTTGGGATAGGGTGTGCACCTCAGGAAAACTGTCTCCGTGGGAAGCCGGCTTTTTGCAAAGGGGTCTCAGGGCCGTGGGCCTCGGCTGTCCCTCCGGCTCCCCAAAGCACAGGGACGAGGTGAGGGGCTTAGACCATGCCTGGGCAATGTTGTTTCTTACACCTGGGTGTGTGGCATTTTGTTGAGCTGGCTACCTCCACTTGGGATAGGAGTTCCACAGCAAGCACCTATTGTTCGTCTGAAGACGTTTTTGCCCCAGGGGTCTCCGGGCTGTGTTCGTTGGGGTTGAACTCCTGCTAGCAAAACCGCCGGGTTGAGGGAAGGGTTCAGACTGTGCCTGGGCCCTGTGGTCTCTTCCAGGTCAGTGTATGGCATTTCCTTCCCCTTGCCCCAGGCACCTGGGGGCATGTCTGCACGTGGAGAAAGACTTTCCCGTGGGAAGCCGGGTTTTCTCAAACGGGTCCCAGTGCTCTGCTCCTCTCTTTTCACTCCTGCTGTCAGAAGCCCAGGGAGGATGGGAGGGCTTAGAACATGGCTGGGCACTGTGGTTTCTTCCAGAGAAGTGGAGGGCATTTGCTTTACCTTGCCACAACCAGTTGGGATAGGGTCTGCACCTCAGGAAAACTGTCTCCGTGGGAAGCCGGCTTTTTGCAAAGGGGTCTCAGGGCCGTGGGCCTCGGCTGTCCCTCCGGCTCCCCAAAGCACAGGGACGAGGTGAGGGGCTTAGACCATGCCTGCGCAATGTTGGTTCTTACACCTGGGTGTGTGGCATTTTGTTGAGCTGGCTAACCCCACTTGGGATAGGAGTTCCACAGCAAGCACCTATTGTTTGTCGGAAGCCGTTTTTGCCCCAGGGGTCTCCGGGCTGTGTTCGTTGGGGTTGAACTCCTGCTAGCAAAACCGCCGGGTTGAGGGAAGGGTTCAGACTGTGCCTGGGCCCTGTGGTCTCTTCCAGGTCAGTGTATGGCATTTCCTTCCCCTTGCCACAGGCACCTGGGAGCATGTCTGCACGTGGAGAAAGACTTTCCCGTGGGAAGCCGGGTTTTGTCAAACGGGTCCCAGTGCTCTGCTCCTCTCTTTTCACTCCTGCTGCCAGAAGCCCAGGGAGGATGGGAGGGCTTAGAACATGGCTGGGCACTGTGGTTTCTTGCAGAGAAGTGGAGGGCATTTGCATTACCTTGCCACAACCACTTGGGATAGGGTCTGCACCTCAGGAAAACTGTCTCCGTGGGAAGCCGGCTTTTTGCAAAGGGGTCTCAGGGCCGTGGGCCTCGGCTGTCCCTCCGGCTCCCCAAAGCACAGGGACGAGGTGAGGAGCTTAGACCATGCCTGGGCAATGCTGTTTCTTACATCTGGGTGTGTGGCATTTTGTTGAGCTGGCTACCCCCTCTTGGGATTGGTGTTCCACAGCAAGCGCCTATTGTTCGTCGGAAGCCGTTTTTGCCTCAGGGCTATCCGGGCTGTGTTCGTTGGGGTTGAACTCCTGCTAGCAAAACCGCCGGGTTGAGGGAAGGGTTCAGACTGTGCCTGGGCCCTGTGGTCTCTTCCAGGTCAGTGTATGGCATTTCCTTCCCCTTGCCACAGGCACCTGGGAACATGTCTGCACGTGGAGAAAGACTTTCCCGTGGGAAGCCGGGTTTTGTCAAACGGGTCCCAGTGCTCTGCTCCTCTCTTTTCACTCCTGCTTTCAGAAGCCCAGGGAGGATGGGAGGGCTTAGAACATGGCTGGGCACTGTGGTTTCTTCCAGAGAAGTGGAGGGCATTTGCTTTACCTTGCCACAACCACTTGGGATAGGGTCTGCACCTCAGGAAAACTGTCTCCGCGGGAAGCCGGCTTTTTGCAAAGGGGTCTCAGGGCCGTGGGCCTCGGGTGTCCCTCCGGCTCACCAAAGCACAGGGACGAGGTGAGGGGCTTAGACCATGCCTGCGCAATGTTGTTTCTTACACCTGGGTGTGTGGCATTTTGTTGAGCTGGCTACCCCCACTTGGGATAGGAGTTCCACAGCAAGCACCTATTGTTCGTCGGAAGCCGTTTTTGCCCCTGGGGTCTCCGGGCTGTGTTCGTTGGGGTTGAACTCCTGCTAGCAAAACCGCCGGGTTGAGGGAAGGGTTCAGACTGTGCCTGGGCCCTGTGGTCTCTTCCAGGTCAGTGTATGGCATTTCCTTCCCCTTGCCCCAGGCACCTGGGAGCATGTCTGCACGTGGAGAAAGACTTTCCCGTGGGAAGCCGGTTTTTGTCAAACGGGTCCCAGTGCTCTGCTCCTCTCTTTTCACTCCTGCTGCCAGAAGCCCAGGGAGGATGGGAGGGCTTAGAACATGGCTGGGCACTGTGGTTTCTTCCAGAGAAGTGGAGGGCATTTGCTTTACCTTGCCACAACCACTTGGGATAGGGTCTGCACCTCAGGAAAACTGTTTCCGTGGGAAGCCGGCTTTTTGCAAAGGGGTCTCAGGGCCGTGGGCCTCGGGTGTCCCTCCGGCTCCCCAAAGCACAGGGACGAGGTGAGGGGCTTAGACCATGCCTGGGCAATGTTGTTTCTTACACCTGGGTGTGTGGCATTTTGTTGAGCTGGCTACCCCCTCTTGGGATTGGTTTTCCACAGCAAGCGCCTATTGTTCGTCGGAAGCCGTTTTTGCCTCAGGGGTCTCCGGGCTGTGTTCGTTGGGGTTGAACTCCTGCTAGCAAAACCGCCGGGTTGAGGGAAGGGTTCAGACTGTGCCTGGGCCCTGTGGTCTCTTCCAGGTCAGTGTATGGCATTTCCTTCCCCTTGCCACAGGCACCTGGGAGCATGTCTGCACGTGGAGAAAGACTTTCCCGTGGGAAGCCGGTTTTTGTCAAACGGGTCCCAGTGCTCTGCTCCTCTCTTTTCACTCCTGCTGCCAGAAACCCAGGGAGGATGGGAGGGCTTAGAACATGGCTGGGCACTGTGGTTTCTTCCAGAGAAGTGGAGGGCATTTGCTTTACCTTGCCACAACCACTTGGGATAGGGTCTGCACCTCAGGAAAACTGTTTCCGTGGGAAGCCGGCTTTTTGCAAAGGGGTCTCAGGGCCGTGGGCCTCGGGTGTCCCTCAGGCTCCCCAAAGCACAGGGACGAGGTGAGGGGCTTAGACCATGCCTGGGCAATGTTGTTTCTTACACCTGGGTGTGTGGCATTATATTGAGCTGGCTACCCCCTCTTGGGATTGGTGTACCAAAGCAAGCGCCTATTGTTCGTCGGAAGCCGTTTTTGCCTCAGGGGTCTCCGGGCTGTGTTCGTTGGGGTTGAACTCCTGCTAGCAAAACCGCCGGGTTGAGGGAAGGGTTCAGACTGTGCCTGGGCCCTGTGGTCTCTTCCAGGTCAGTGTATGGCATTTCCTTCCCCTTGCCACAGGCACCTGGGAGCATGTCTGCACGTGGAGAAAGACTTTCCCGTGGGAAGCCGGGTTTTGTCAAACGGGTCCCAGTGCTCTGCTCCTCTCTTTTCACTCCTGCTGTCAGAAGCCCAGGGAGGATGGGAGGGCTTAGAACATGGCTGGGCACTGTGGTTTCTTCCAGAGAAGTGGAGGGCATTTGCTTTACCTTGCCACAACCACTTGGGATAGGGTGTGCACCTCAGGAAAACTGTCTCCGTGGGAAGCCGGCTTTTTGCAAAGGGGTCTCAGGGCCGTGGGCCTCGGCTGTCCCTCCGGCTCCCCAAAGCACAGGGACGAGGTGAGGGGCTTAGACCATGCCTGGGCAATGTTGTTTCTTACACCTGGGTGTGTGGCATTTTGTTGAGCTGGCTACCTCCACTTGGGATAGGAGTTCCACAGCAAGCACCTATTGTTCGTCTGAAGACGTTTTTGCCCCAGGGGTCTCCGGGCTGTGTTCGTTGGGGTTGAACTCCTGCTAGCAAAACCGCCGGGTTGAGGGAAGGGTTCAGACTGTGCCTGGGCCCTGTGGTCTCTTCCAGGTCAGTGTATGGCATTTCCTTCCCCTTGCCCCAGGCACCTGGGGGCATGTCTGCACGTGGAGAAAGACTTTCCCGTGGGAAGCCGGGTTTTCTCAAACGGGTCCCAGTGCTCTGCTCCTCTCTTTTCACTCCTGCTGTCAGAAGCCCAGGGAGGATGGGAGGGCTTAGAACATGGCTGGGCACTGTGGTTTCTTCCAGAGAAGTGGAGGGCATTTGCTTTACCTTGCCACAACCAGTTGGGATAGGGTCTGCACCTCAGGAAAACTGTCTCCGTGGGAAGCCGGCTTTTTGCAAAGGGGTCTCAGGGCCGTGGGCCTCGGCTGTCCCTCCGGCTCCCCAAAGCACAGGGACGAGGTGAGGGGCTTAGACCATGCCTGCGCAATGTTGGTTCTTACACCTGGGTGTGTGGCATTTTGTTGAGCTGGCTAACCCCACTTGGGATAGGAGTTCCACAGCAAGCACCTATTGTTTGTCGGAAGCCGTTTTTGCCCCAGGGGTCTCCGGGCTGTGTTCGTTGGGGTTGAACTCCTGCTAGCAAAACCGCCGGGTTGAGGGAAGGGTTCAGACTGTGCCTGGGCCCTGTGGTCTCTTCCAGGTCAGTGTATGGCATTTCCTTCCCCTTGCCACAGGCACCTGGGAGCATGTCTGCACGTGGAGAAAGACTTTCCCGTGGGAAGCCGGGTTTTGTCAAACGGGTCCCAGTGCTCTGCTCCTCTCTTTTCACTCCTGCTGCCAGAAGCCCAGGGAGGATGGGAGGGCTTAGAACATGGCTGGGCACTGTGGTTTCTTGCAGAGAAGTGGAGGGCATTTGCATTACCTTGCCACAACCACTTGGGATAGGGTCTGCACCTCAGGAAAACTGTCTCCGTGGGAAGCCGGCTTTTTGCAAAGGGGTCTCAGGGCCGTGGGCCTCGGCTGTCCCTCCGGCTCCCCAAAGCACAGGGACGAGGTGAGGAGCTTAGACCATGCCTGGGCAATGCTGTTTCTTACATCTGGGTGTGTGGCATTTTGTTGAGCTGGCTACCCCCTCTTGGGATTGGTGTTCCACAGCAAGCGCCTATTGTTCGTCGGAAGCCGTTTTTGCCTCAGGGCTATCCGGGCTGTGTTCGTTGGGGTTGAACTCCTGCTAGCAAAACCGCCGGGTTGAGGGAAGGGTTCAGACTGTGCCTGGGCCCTGTGGTCTCTTCCAGGTCAGTGTATGGCATTTCCTTCCCCTTGCCACAGGCACCTGGGAACATGTCTGCACGTGGAGAAAGACTTTCCCGTGGGAAGCCGGGTTTTGTCAAACGGGTCCCAGTGCTCTGCTCCTCTCTTTTCACTCCTGCTTTCAGAAGCCCAGGGAGGATGGGAGGGCTTAGAACATGGCTGGGCACTGTGGTTTCTTCCAGAGAAGTGGAGGGCATTTGCTTTACCTTGCCACAACCACTTGGGATAGGGTCTGCACCTCAGGAAAACTGTCTCCGCGGGAAGCCGGCTTTTTGCAAAGGGGTCTCAGGGCCGTGGGCCTCGGGTGTCCCTCCGGCTCACCAAAGCACAGGGACGAGGTGAGGGGCTTAGACCATGCCTGCGCAATGTTGTTTCTTACACCTGGGTGTGTGGCATTTTGTTGAGCTGGCTACCCCCACTTGGGATAGGAGTTCCACAGCAAGCACCTATTGTTCGTCGGAAGCCGTTTTTGCCCCTGGGGTCTCCGGGCTGTGTTCGTTGGGGTTGAACTCCTGCTAGCAAAACCGCCGGGTTGAGGGAAGGGTTCAGACTGTGCCTGGGCCCTGTGGTCTCTTCCAGGTCAGTGTATGGCATTTCCTTCCCCTTGCCCCAGGCACCTGGGAGCATGTCTGCACGTGGAGAAAGACTTTCCCGTGGGAAGCCGGTTTTTGTCAAACGGGTCCCAGTGCTCTGCTCCTCTCTTTTCACTCCTGCTGCCAGAAGCCCAGGGAGGATGGGAGGGCTTAGAACATGGCTGGGCACTGTGGTTTCTTCCAGAGAAGTGGAGGGCATTTGCTTTACCTTGCCACAACCACTTGGGATAGGGTCTGCACCTCAGGAAAACTGTTTCCGTGGGAAGCCGGCTTTTTGCAAAGGGGTCTCAGGGCCGTGGGCCTCGGGTGTCCCTCCGGCTCCCCAAAGCACAGGGACGAGGTGAGGGGCTTAGACCATGCCTGGGCAATGTTGTTTCTTACACCTGGGTGTGTGGCATTTTGTTGAGCTGGCTACCCCCTCTTGGGATTGGTGTTCCACAGCAAGCGCCTATTATTCGTCGGAAGCCGTTTTTGCCTCAGGGGTCTCCGGGCTGTGTTCGTTGGAGTTGAACTCCTGCTAGCAAAACCGCCGGGTTGAGGGAAGGGTTCAGACTGTGCCTGGGCCCTGTGGTCTCTTCCAGGTCAGTGTATGGCATTTCCTTCACCTTGCCCCAGGCACCTGGGAGCATGTCTGCACGTGGAGAAAGACTTTCCCGTGGGAAGCCGGTTTTTGTCAAACAGGTCCCAGTGCTCTGCTCCTCTCTTTTCACTCCTGCTGCCACAAGCCCAGGGATGATGGGAGGGCTTAGAACATGGCTGGGCACTGTGGTTTCTTCCAGAGAAGTGGAGGGCATTGGCTTTACCTTGCCACAACCACTTGGGATAGGGTCTGCACCTCAGGAAAAATGTTTCCGTGGGAAGCCGGCTTTTTGCAAAGGGGTCTCAGGGCCGTGGGCCTCGGCTGTCCCTCCGGCTCCCCAAAGCACAGGGACGAGGTGAGGGGCTTAGACCATGCCTGCGCAATGTTGTTTCTTACACCTGGGTGTGTGGCATTTTGTTGAGCTGGCTAACCCCACTTGGGATAGGAGTTCCACAGCAAGCACCTATTGTTCGTCGGAAGCCGTTTTTGCCCCAGGGGTCTCCGGGCTGTGTTCGTTGGGGTTGAACTCCTGCTAGCAAAACCGCCGGGTTGAGGGAAGGGTTCAGACTGTGCCTGGGCCCTGTGGTCTCTTCCAGGTCAGTGTATGGCATTTCCTTCCCCTTGCCACAGGCACCTGGGAGCATGTCTGCACGTGGAGAAAGACTTTCCCGTGGGAAGCCGGTTTTTGTCAAACGGGTCCCAGTGCTCTGCTCCTCTCTTTTCACTCCTGCTGCCAGAAGCCCAGGGAGGATGGGAGGGCTTAGAACATGGCTGGGCACTGTGGTTTCTTGCAGAGAAGTGGAGGGCATTTGCATTACCTTGCCACAACCACTTGGGATAGGGTCTGCACCTCAGGAAAACTGTCTCCGTGGGAAGCCGGCTTTTTGCAAAGGGGTCTCAGGGCCGTGGGCCTCGGCTGTCCCTCCGGCTCCCCAAAGCACAGGGACGAGGTGAGGGGCTTAGACCATGCCTGGGCAATGTTGTTTCTTACACCTGGCTGTGTGGCATTTTGTTGAGCTGGCTACCCCCACTTGGGATAGGAGTTCCACAGCAAGCACCTATTGTTCGTCGGAAGCCGTTTTTGACCCAGGGGTCTCCGGGCTGTGTTCGTTGGGGTTGAACTCCTGCTAGCAAAACCGCCGGGTTGAGGGAAGGGTTCAGACAGTGCCTGGGCCCTGTGGTCTCTTCCAGGTCAGTGTATGGCATTTCCTTCCCCTTGCCCCAGGCACCTGGGAGCATGTCTGCACGTGGAGAAAGACTTTCCCGTGGGAAGCCGGGTTTTCTCAAACGGGTCCCAGTGCTCTGCTCCTCTCTTTTCATTCCTGCTGCCAGAAGCCCAGGGAGGATGGGAGGACTTAGAACACGGCTGGGCACTGTGGTTTCTTCCAGAGAAGTGGAGGGCATTTGCTTTACCTTGCCACAACCACTTGGGATAGGGTGTGCACCTCAGGAAAACTGTCTCCGTGGGAAGCCGGCTTTTTGCAAAGGGGTCTCAGGGCCGTGGGCCTCGGGTGTCCCTCCGGCTCCCCAAAGCACAGGGACGAGGTGAGGGGCTGAGACCATGCCTGGGCAATGTTGTTTCTTACTCCTTTTTGTGTGGCATTTTGTTGAGCTGGCTACCCCCTCTTGGGATTGGTTTTCCACAGCAAGCGCCTATTGTTCGTCGGAAGCCGTTTTTGCCTCAGGGGTCTCCGGGCTGTGTTCGTTGGGGTTGAACTCCTGTTAGGAAAACCGCCGGGTTGAGGGAAGGGTTCAGACTGTGCCTGGGCCCTGTGGTCTCTTCCAGGTCAGTGTATGGCGTTTCCTTCCCCTTGCCACAGGCACATGGGAGCATGTCTGCACGTGGAGAAAGACTTTCCCGTGGGAAGCCGGGTTTTGTCAAACGGGTCCCAGTGCTCTGCTCCTCTCTTTTCACTCCTGCTGTCAGAAGCCCAGGGAGGATGGGAGGGCTTAGAACATGGCTGGGCACTGTGGTTTCTTCCAGAGAAGTGGAGGGCATTTGCTTTACCTTGCCACAACCACTTGGGATAGGGTCTGCACCTCAGGAAAACTGTCTCCGTGGGAAGCCGGCTTTTTGCAAAGGGGTCTCAGGGCCGTGGGCCTCGGCTGTCCCTCCGGCTCCCCAAAGCACAGGGACGAGGTGAGGGGCTTAGACCATGCCTGCGCAATGTTGTTTCTTACACCTGGGTGTGTGGCATTTTGTTGAGCTGGCTAACGCCACTTGGGATAGGAGTTCCACAGCAAGCACCTATTGTTCGTCGGAAGCCGTTTTTGCCCCAGGGGTCTCCGGGCTGTGTTCGTTGGGGTTGAACTCCTGCTAGCAAAACCGCCGGGTTGAGGGAAGGGTTCAAACTGTGCCTGGGCCCTGTGGTCTCTTCCAGGTCAGTGTATGGCATTTCCTTCCCCTTGCCCCAGGCACCTGGGAGCATGTCTGCACGTGGAGAAAGACTTTCCCGTGGGAAGCCGGGTTTTCTCAAACGGGTCCCAGTGCTCTGCTCCTCTCTTTTCACTCCTGCTGCCAGAAGCCCAGGGAGGATGGGAGGGCTTAGAACATGGCTGGGCACTGTGGTTTCTTCCAGAGAAGTGGAGGGCATTTGCTTTACCTTGCCACAACCACTTGGGATAGGGTCTGCACCTCAGGAAAACTGTCTCCGTGGGAAGCCGGCTTTTTGCAAAGGGGTCTCAGGGCCGTGGGCCTCGGCTGTCCCTCCGGCTCCCCAAAGCACAGGGACGAGGTGAGGGGCTTAGACCATGCCTGGGCAATGTTGTTTCTTACACCTGGCTGTGTGGCATTTTGTTGAGCTGGCTACCCCCTCTTGGGATTGGTTTTCCACAGCAAGCGCCTATTGTTCGTCGGAAGCCGTTTTTGCCTCAGGGGTCTCCGGACTGTGTTCGTTGGGGTTGAACTCCTGCTAGCAAAACCGCCGGGTTGAGGGAAGGGTTCAGACTGTGCCTGGGCCCTGTGGTCTCTTCCAGGTCAGTGTATGGCATTTCCTTCCCCTTGCCACAGGCACCTGGGAGCATGTCTGCACGTGGAGAAAGACTTTCCCGTGGGAAGCCGGGTTTTGTCAAACGGGTCCCAGTGCTCTACTCCTCTCTTTTCACTCCTGCTGTCAGAAGCCCAGGGAGGATGGGAGGGCTTAGAACATGGCTGGGCACTGTGGTTTCTTCCAGAGAAGTGGAGGGCATTTGCTTTACCTTGCCACAACCACTTGGGAGAGGGTCTGCACCTCAGGAAAACTGTCTCCGTGGGAAGCCGGCTTTTTGCAAAGGGGTCTCAGGGCCGTGGGCCTCGGCTGTCCCTCCGGCTCCCCAAAGCACAGGGACGAGGTGAGGGGCTTAGACCATGCCTGGGCAATGTTGTTTCTTACACCTGGGTGTGTGGCATTTTGTTGAGCTGGCTACCCCCACTTGGGATAGGAGTTGCACAGCAAGCACCTATTGTTCGTCGGAAGCCGTTTTTGCCCCAGGGGTCTCCGGGCTGTGTTCGTTGGGGTTGAACTCCTGCTAGCAAAACCGCCGGGTTGAGGGAAGGGTTCAGACTGTGCCTGGGCCCTGTGGTCTCTTCCAGGTCAGTGTATGGCATTTCCTTCCCCTTGCCCCAGGCACCTGGGAGCATGTCTGCACGTGGAGAAAGACTTTCCCGTGGGAAGCCGGTTTTTGTCAAACGGGTCCCAGTGCTCTGCTCCTCTCTTTTCACTCCTGCTGCCAGAAGCCCAGGGAGGATGGGAGGGCTTAGAACATGGCTGGGCACTGTGGTTTCTTCCAGAGAAGTGGAGGGCATTTGCTTTACCTTGCCACAACCACTTGGGATAGGGTCTGCACCTCAGGAAAACTGTTTCCGTGGGAAGCCGGCTTTTTGCAAAGGGGTCTCAGGGCCGTGGGCCTCGGGTGTCCCTCCGGCTCCCCAAAGCACAGGGACGAGGTGAGGGGCTTAGACCATGCCTGGGCAATGTTGTTTCTTACACCTGGGTGTGTGGCATTTTGTTGAGCTGGCTACCCCCTCTTGGGATTGGTGTTCCACAGCAAGCGCCTATTATTCGTCGGAAGCCGTTTTTGCCTCAGGGGTCTCCGGGCTGTGTTCGTTGGAGTTGAACTCCTGCTAGCAAAACCGCCGGGTTGAGGGAAGGGTTCAGACTGTGCCTGGGCCCTGTGGTCTCTTCCAGGTCAGTGTATGGCATTTCCTTCACCTTGCCCCAGGCACCTGGGAGCATGTCTGCACGTGGAGAAAGACTTTCCCGTGGGAAGCCGGTTTTTGTCAAACAGGTCCCAGTGCTCTGCTCCTCTCTTTTCACTCCTGCTGTCAGAAGCCCAGGGAGGATGGGAGGGCTTAGAACATGGCTGGGCACTGTGGTTTCTTCCAGAGAAGTGGAGGGCATTTGCTTTACCTTGCCACAACCACTTGGGATAGGGTCTGCACCTCAGGAAAAATGTTTCCGTGGGAAGCCGGCTTTTTGCAAAGGGGTCTCAGGGCCGTGGGCCTCGGCTGTCCCTCCGGCTCCCCAAAGCACAGGGACGAGGTGAGGGGCTTAGACCATGCCTGCGCAATGTTGGTTCTTACACCTGGGTGTGTGGCATTTTGTTGAGCTGGCTAACCCCACTTGGGATAGGAGTTCCACAGCAAGCACCTATTGTTCGTCGGAAGCCGTTTTTGCCCCAGGGGTCTCCGGGCTGTGTTCGTTGGGGTTGAACTCCTGCTAGCAAAACCGCCGGGTTGAGGGAAGGGTTCAGACTGTGCCTGGGCCCTGTGGTCTCTTCCAGGTCAGTGTATGGCATTTCCTTCCCCTTGCCACAGGCACCTGGGAGCATGTCTGCACGTGGAGAAAGACTTTCCCGTGGGAAGCCGGTTTTTGTCAAACGGGTCCCAGTGCTCTGCTCCTCTCTTTTCACTCCTGCTGCCAGAAGCCCAGGGAGGATGGGAGGGCTTAGAACATGGCTGGGCACTGTGGTTTCTTGCAGAGAAGTGGAGGGCATTTGCATTACCTTGCCACAACCACTTGGGATAGGGTCTGCACCTCAGGAAAACTGTCTCCGTGGGAAGCCGGCTTTTTGCAAAGGGGTCTCAGGGCCGTGGGCCTCGGCTGTCCCTCCGGCTCCCCAAAGCACAGGGACGAGGTGAGGGGCTTAGACCATGCCTGGGCAATGTTGTTTCTTACACCTGGCTGTGTGGCATTTTGTTGAGCTGGCTACCCCCACTTGGGATAGGAGTTCCACAGCAAGCACCTATTGTTCGTCGGAAGCCGTTTTTGACCCAGGGGTCTCCGGGCTGTGTTCGTTGGGGTTGAACTCCTGCTAGCAAAACCGCCGGGTTGAGGGAAGGGTTCAGACAGTGCCTGGGCCCTGTGGTCTCTTCCAGGTCAGTGTATGGCATTTCCTTCCCCTTGCCCCAGGCACCTGGGAGCATGTCTGCACGTGGAGAAAGACTTTCCCGTGGGAAGCCGGGTTTTCTCAAACGGGTCCCAGTGCTCTGCTCCTCTCTTTTCATTCCTGCTGCCAGAAGCTCAGGGAGGATGGGAGGACTTAGAACACGGCTGGGCACTGTGGTTTCTTCCAGAGAAGTGGAGGGCATTTGCTTTACCTGGCCACAACCACTTGGGATAGGGTGTGCACCTCAGGAAAACTGTCTCCGTGGGAAGCCGGCTTTTTGCAAAGGGGTCTCAGGGCCGTGGGCCTCGGGTGTCCCTCCGGCTCCCCAAAGCACAGGGACGAGGTGAGGGGCTGAGACCATGCCTGGGCAATGTTGTTTCTTACTCCTTTTTGTGTGGCATTTTGTTGAGCTGGCTACCCCCACTTGGAATTGGTTTTCCACAGCAAGCGCCTATTGTTCGTCGGAAGCCGTTTTTGCCTCAGGGGTCTCCGGGCTGTGTTCGTTGGGGTTGAACTCCTGTTAGGAAAACCGCCGGGTTGAGGGAAGGGTTCAGACTGTGCCTGGGCCCTGTGGTCTCTTCCAGGTCAGTGTATGGCATTTCCTTCCCCTTGCCACAGGCACATGGGAGCATGTCTGCACGTGGAGAAAGACTTTCCCGTGGGAAGCCGGGTTTTGTCAAACGGGTCCCAGTGCTCTGCTCCTCTCTTTTCACTCCTGCTGCCAGAAGCCCAGGGAGGATGGGAGGGCTTAGAACATGGCTGGGCACTGTGGTTTCTTCCAGAGAAGTGGAGGGCATTTGCTTTACCTTGCCACAACCACTTGGGATAGGGTCTGCACCTCAGGAAAACTGTCTCCGTGGGAAGCCGGCTTTTTGCAAAGGGGTCTCAGGGCCGTGGGCCTCGGCTGTCCCTCCGGCTCCCCAAAGCACAGGGACGAGGTGAGGGGCTTAGACCATGCCTGCGCAATGTTGTTTCTTACACCTGGGTGTGTGGCATTTTGTTGAGCTGGCTAACGCCACTTGGGATAGGAGTTCCACAGCAAGCACCTATTGTTCGTCGGAAGCCGTTTTTGCCCCAGGGGTCTCCGGGCTGTGTTCGTTGGGGTTGAACTCCTGCTAGCAAAACCGCCGGGTTGAGGGAAGGGTTCAAACTGTGCCTGGGCCCTGTGGTCTCTTCCAGGTCAGTGTATGGCATTTCCTTCCCCTTGCCCCAGGCACCTGGGAGCATGTCTGCACGTGGAGAAAGACTTTCCCGTGGGAAGCCGGGTTTTCTCAAACGGGTCCCAGTGCTCTGCTCCTCTCTTTTCACTCCTGCTGCCAGAAGCCCAGGGAGGATGGGAGGGCTTAGAACATGGCTGGGCACTGTGGTTTCTTCCAGAGAAGTGGAGGGCATTTGCTTTACCTTGCCACAACCACTTGGGAGAGGGTCTGCACCTCAGGAAAACTGTCTCCGTGGGAAGCCGGCTTTTTGCAAAGGGGTCTCAGGGCCGTGGGCGTCGGCTGTCCCTCCGGCTCCCCAAAGCACAGGGACGAGGTGAGGGGCTTAGACCATGCCTGGGCAATGTTGTTTCTTACACCTGGGTGTGTGGCATTTTGTTGAGCTGGCTACCCCCTCTTGGGATTGGTTTTCCACAGCAAGCGCCTATTGTTCGTCGGAAGCCGTTTTTGCCTCAGGGGTCTCCGGGCTGTGTTCGTTGGGGTTGAACTCCTGCTAGCAAAACCGCCGGGTTGAGGGAAGGGTTCAGACTGTGCCTGGGCCCTGTGGTCTCTTCCAGGTCAGTGTATGGCATTTCCTTCCCCTTGCCCCAGGCACCTGGGAGCATGTCTGCACGTGGAGAAAGACTTTCCCGTGGGAAGCCGGTTTTTGTCAAACGGGTCCCAGTGCTCTGCTCCTCTCTTTTCACTCCTGCTGCCAGAAACCCAGGGAGGATGGGAGGGCTTAGAACATGGCTGGGCACTGTGGTTTCTTCCAGAGAAGTGGAGGGCATTTGCTTTACCTTGCCACAACCACTTGGGATAGGGTCTGCACCTCAGGAAAACTGTTTCCGTGGGAAGCCGGCTTTTTGCAAAGGGGTCTCAGGGCCGTGGGCCTCGGGTGTCCCTCCGGCTCCCCAAAGCACAGGGACGAGGTGAGGGGCTTAGACCATGCCTGGGCAATGTTGTTTCTTACACCTGGGTGTGTGGCATTATATTGAGCTGGCTACCCCCTCTTGGGATTGGTGTACCACAGCAAGCGCCTATTGTTCGTCGGAAGAAGTTTTTGCCTCAGGGGTCTCCGGGCTGTGTTCGTTGGAGTTGAACTCCTGCTAGCAAAACCGCCGGGTTGAGGGAAGGGTTCAGACTGTGCCTGGGCCCTGTGGTCTCTTCCAGGTCAGTGTATGGCATTTCCTTCCCCTTGCCACAGGCACCTGGGAGCATGTCTGCACGTGGAGAAAGACTTTCCCGTGGGAAGCCGGGTTTTGTCAAACGGGTCCCAGTGCTCTGCTCCTCTCTTTTCACTCCTGCTGTCAGAAGCCCAGGGAGGATGGGAGGGCTTAGAACATGGCTGGGCACTGTGGTTTCTTCCAGAGAAGTGGAGGGCATTTGCTTTACCTTGCCACAACCAGTTGGGATAGGGTCTGCACCTCAGGAAAACTGTCTCCGTGGGAAGCCGGCTTTTTGCAAAGGGGTCTCAGGGCCGTGGGCCTCGGCTGTCCCTCCGGCTCCCCAAAGCACAGGGACGAGGTGAGGGGCTTAGACCATGCCTGCGCAATGTTGTTTCTTACACCTGGGTGTGTGGCATTTTGTTGAGCTGGCTAACCCCACTTGGGATAGGAGTTCCACAGCAAGCACCTATTGTTCGTCGGAAGCCGTTTTTGCCCCAGGGGTCTCCGGGCTGTGTTCGTTGGGGTTGAACTCCTGCTAGCAAAACCGCCGGGTTGGGGCGCCTGGGTGGCACAGCGGTTAAAGCGTCTGCCTTCGGCTCAGGGCGTGATCCCGGCGTTCCGGGTTCGAGCCCCACGTCAGGCTCCTCCTCTATGAGCCTGCTTCTTCCTCTCCCACTCCCCCTGCTTGTGTTCCCTCTCTCACTGGCTGTCTCTGTCTCTGTCGAATAAATAAATAAAAAAATCTTTAAAAAAAAAAAAAAAAAAAAAAAAAAAAAAAAACCGCCGGGTTGAGGGAAGGGTTCAGACTGTGCCTGGGCCCTGTGGTCTCTTCCAGGTCAGTGTATGGCATTTCCTTCCCCTTGCCCCAGGCACCTGGGAGCATGTCTGCACGTGGAGAAAGACTTTCCCGTGGGAAGCCGGGTTTTGTCAAACGGGTCCCAGTGCTCTGCTCCTCTCTTTTCACTCCTGCTGCCAGAAGCCCAGGGAGGATGGGAGGGCTTAGAACATGGCTGGGCACTGTGGTTTCTTCAAGAGAAGTGGAGGGCATTTGCTTTACCTTGCCACAACCACTTTGGATAGGGTCTGCACCTCAGGAAAACTGTCTCCGTGGGAAGCCGGCTTTTTGCAAAGGGGTCTCAGGGCCGTGGGCCTCGGCTGTCCCTCCGGCTCCCCAAAGCACAGGGACGAGGTGAGGGGCTTAGACCATGCCTGGGCAATGTTGTTTCTTACACCTGGCTGTGTGGCATTTTGTTGAGCTGGCTACCCCCACTTGGGATAGGAGTTCCACAGCAAGCACCTATTGTTCGTCGGAAGCCGTTTTTGACCCAGGGGTCTCCGGGCTGTGTTCGTTGGGGTTGAACTCCTGCTAGCAAAACCGCCGGGTTGAGGGAAGGGCTCAGACTGTGCCTGGGCCCTGTGGTCTCTTCCAGGTCAGTGTATGGCATTTCCTTCCCCTTGCCACAGGCACCTGGGAGCATGTCTGCACGTGGAGAAAGACTTTCCCGTGGGAAGCCGGGTTTTGTCAAACGGGTCCCAGTGCTCTGCTCCTCTCTTTTCACTCCTGCTGCCAGAAGCCCAGGGAGGATGGGAGGGCTTAGAACATGGCTGGGCACTGTGGTTTCTTCCAGAGAAGTGGAGGGCATTTGCTTTACCTTGCCACAACCACTTGGGATAGGGTCTGCACCTCAGGAAAACTGTCTCCGTGGGAAGCCGGCTTTTTGCAAAGGGGTCTCAGGGCCGTGGGCCTCGGCTGTCCCTCCGGCTCCCCAAAGCACAGGGACGAGGTGAGGGGCTTAGACCATGCCTGGGCAATGCTGTTTCTTACATCTGGGTGTGTGGCATTTTGTTGAGCTGGCTACCCCCTCTTGGGATTGGTGTTCCACAGCAAGCGCCTATTGTTCGTCGGAAGCCGTTTTTGCCTCAGGGCTATCCGGGCTGTGTTCGTTGGGGTTGAACTCCTGCTAGCAAAACCGCCGGGTTGACGGAAGGGTTCAGACTGTGCCTGGGCCCTGTGGTCTCTTCCAGGTCAGTGTATGGCATTTCCTTCCCCTTGCCACAGGCACCTGGGAGCATGTCTGCACGTGGAGAAAGACTTTCCCGTGGGAAGCCGGTTTTTGTCAAACGGGTCCCAGTGCTCTGCTCCTCTCTTTTCACTCCTGCTGCCAGAAGCCCAGGGAGGATGGGAGGGCTTAGAACATGGCTGGCACTGTGGTTTCTTGCAGAGAAGTGGAGGGCATTTGCATTACCTTGCCACAACCACTTGGGATAGGGTCTGCACCTCAGGAAAACTGTCTCCGTGGGAAGCCGGCTTTTTGCAAAGGGGTCTCAGGGCCGTGGGCCTCGGCTGTCCCTCCGGCTCCCCAAAGCACAGGGA
The DNA here is from genome assembly GCF_023065955.2 of Ursus arctos. NCBI lineage: Eukaryota > Metazoa > Chordata > Mammalia > Carnivora > Ursidae > Ursus > Ursus arctos. The sequence continues at coordinate 63,866,117 of NW_026622830.1, read as the reverse complement.
CGAGGTGAGGGGCTTAGACCATGCCTGGGCAATGTTGTTTCTTACACCTGGCTGTGTGGCATTTTGTTGAGCTGGCTACCCCCACTTGGGATAGGAGTTCCACAGCAAGCACCTATTGTTCGTCGGAAGCCGTTTTTGACCCAGGGGTCTCCGGGCTGTGTTCGTTGGGGTTGAACTCCTGCTAGCAAAACCGCCGGGTTGAGGGAAGGGTTCAGACAGTGCCTGGGCCCTGTGGTCTCTTCCAGGTCAGTGTATGGCATTTCCTTCCCCTTGCCCCAGGCACCTGGGAGCATGTCTGCACGTGGAGAAAGACTTTCCCGTGGGAAGCCGGGTTTTCTCAAACGGGTCCCAGTGCTCTGCTCCTCTCTTTTCATTCCTGCTGCCAGAAGCCCAGGGAGGATGGGAGGACTTAGAACACGGCTGGGCACTGTGGTTTCTTCCAGAGAAGTGGAGGGCATTTGCTTTACCTGGCCACAACCACTTGGGATAGGGTGTGCACCTCAGGAAAACTGTCTCCGTGGGAAGCCGGCTTTTTGCAAAGGGGTCTCAGGGCCGTGGGCCTCGGGTGTCCCTCCGGCTCCCCAAAGCACAGGGACGAGGTGAGGGGCTGAGACCATGCCTGGGCAATGTTGTTTCTTACTCCTTTTTGTGTGGCATTTTGTTGAGCTGGCTACCCCCTCTTGGGATTGGTTTTCCACAGCAAGCGCCTATTGTTCGTCGGAAGCCGTTTTTGCCTCAGGGGTCTCCGGGCTGTGTTCGTTGGGGTTGAACTCCTGTTAGGAAAACCGCCGGGATGAGGGAAGGGTTCAGACTGTGCCTGGGCCCTGTGGTCTCTTCCAGGTCAGTGTATGGCATTTCCTTCCCCTTGCCACAGGCACATGGGAGCATGTCTGCACGTGGAGAAAGACTTTCCCGTGGGAAGCCGGGTTTTGTCAAACGGGTCCCAGTGCTCTGCTCCTCTCTTTTCACTCCTGCTGTCAGAAGCCCAGGGAGGATGGGAGGGCTTAGAACATGGCTGGGCACTGTGGTTTCTTCCAGAGAAGTGGAGGGCATTTGCTTTACCTTGCCACAACCACTTGGGATAGGGTCTGCACCTCAGGAAAACTGTCTCCGTGGGAAGCCGGCTTTTTGCAAAGGGGTCTCAGGGCCGTGGGCCTCGGCTGTCCCTCCGGCTCCCCAAAGCACAGGGACGAGGTGAGGGGCTTAGACCATGCCTGCGCAATGTTGTTTCTTACACCTGGGTGTGTGGCATTTTGTTGAGCTGGCTAACGCCACTTGGGATAGGAGTTCCACAGCAAGCACCTATTGTTCGTCGGAAGCCGTTTTTGCCCCAGGGGTCTCCGGGCTGTGTTCGTTGGGGTTGAACTCCTGCTAGCAAAACCGCCGGGTTGAGGGAAGGGTTCAAACTGTGCCTGGGCCCTGTGGTCTCTTCCAGGTCAGTGTATGGCATTTCCTTCCCCTTGCCCCAGGCACCTGGGAGCATGTCTGCACGTGGAGAAAGACTTTCCCGTGGGAAGCCGGGTTTTCTCAAACGGGTCCCAGTGCTCTGCTCCTCTCTTTTCACTCCTGCTGCCAGAAGCCCAGGGAGGATGGGAGGGCTTAGAACATGGCTGGGCACTGTGGTTTCTTCCAGAGAAGTGGAGGGCATTTGCTTTACCTTGCCACAACCACTTGGGATAGGGTCTGCACCTCAGGAAAACTGTCTCCGTGGGAAGCCGGCTTTTTGCAAAGGGGTCTCAGGGCCGTGGGCCTCGGCTGTCCCTCCGGCTCCCCAAAGCACAGGGACGAGGTGAGGGGCTTAGACCATGCCTGGGCAATGTTGTTTCTTACACCTGGGTGTGTGGCATTTTGTTGAGCTGGCTACCCCCTCTTGGGATTGGTTTTCCACAGCAAGCGCCTATTGTTCGTCGGAAGCCGTTTTTGCCTCAGGGGTCTCCGGGCTGTGTTCGTTGGGGTTGAACTCCTGCTAGCAAAACCGCCGGGTTGAGGGAAGGGTTCAGACTGTGCCTGGGCCCTGTGGTCTCTTCCAGGTCAGTGTATGGCATTTCCTTCCCCTTGCCACAGGCACCTGGGAGCATGTCTGCACGTGGAGAAAGACTTTCCCGTGGGAAGCCGGGTTTTGTCAAACGGGTCCCAGTGCTCTACTCCTCTCTTTTCACTCCTGCTGTCAGAAGCCCAGGGAGGATGGGAGGGCTTAGAACATGGCTGGGCACTGTGGTTTCTTCCAGAGAAGTGGAGGGCATTTGCTTTACCTTGCCACAACCACTTGGGAGAGGGTCTGCACCTCAGGAAAACTGTCTCCGTGGGAAGCCGGCTTTTTGCAAAGGGGTCTCAGGGCCGTGGGCCTCGGCTGTCCCTCCGGCTCCCCAAAGCACAGGGACGAGGTGAGGGGCTTAGACCATGCCTGGGCAATGTTGTTTCTTACACCTGGGTGTGTGGCATTTTGTTGAGCTGGCTACCCCCACTTGGGATAGGAGTTCCACAGCAAGCACCTATTGTTCGTCGGAAGCCGTTTTTGCCCCAGGGGTCTCCGGGCTGTGTTCGTTGGGGTTGAACTCCTGCTAGCAAAACCGCCGGGTTGAGGGAAGGGTTCAGACTGTGCCTGGGCCCTGTGGTCTCTTCCAGGTCAGTGTATGGCATTTCCTTCCCCTTGCCCCAGGCACCTGGGAGCATGTCTGCACGTGGAGAAAGACTTTCCCGTGGGAAGCCGGTTTTTGTCAAACGGGTCCCAGTGCTCTGCTCCTCTCTTTTCACTCCTGCTGCCAGAAGCCCAGGGAGGATGGGAGGGCTTAGAACATGGCTGGGCACTGTGGTTTCTTCCAGAGAAGTGGAGGGCATTTGCTTTACCTTGCCACAACCACTTGGGATAGGGTCTGCACCTCAGGAAAACTGTTTCCGTGGGAAGCCGGCTTTTTGCAAAGGGGTCTCAGGGCCGTGGGCCTCGGGTGTCCCTCCGGCTCCCCAAAGCACAGGGACGAGGTGAGGGGCTTAGACCATGCCTGGGCAATGTTGTTTCTTACACCTGGGTGTGTGGCATTATATTGAGCTGGCTACCCCCTCTTGGGATTGGTGTACCACAGCAAGCGCCTATTGTTCGTCGGAAGAAGTTTTTGCCTCAGGGGTCTCCGGGCTGTGTTCGTTGGGGTTGAACTCCTGCTAGCAAAACCGCCGGGTTGAGGGAAGGGTTCAGACTGTGCCTGGGCCCTGTGGTCTCTTCCAGGTCAGTGTATGGCATTTCCTTCCCCTTGCCACAGGCACCTGGGAGCATGTCTGCACGTGGAGAAAGACTTTCCCGTGGGAAGCCGGGTTTTGTCAAACGGGTCCCAGTGCTCTGCTCCTCTCTTTTCACTCCTGCTGTCAGAAGCCCAGGGAGGATGGGAGGGCTTAGAACATGGCTGGGCACTGTGGTTTCTTCCAGAGAAGTGGAGGGCATTTGCTTTACCTTGCCACAACCAGTTGGGATAGGGTCTGCACCTCAGGAAAACTGTCTCCGTGGGAAGCCGGCTTTTTGCAAAGGGGTCTCAGGGCCGTGGGCCTCGGCTGTCCCTCCGGCTCCCCAAAGCACAGGGACGAGGTGAGGGGCTTAGACCATGCCTGCGCAATGTTGTTTCTTACACCTGGGTGTGTGGCATTTTGTTGAGCTGGCTAACCCCACTTGGGATAGGAGTTCCACAGCAAGCACCTATTGTTCGTCGGAAGCCGTTTTTGCCCCAGGGGTCTCCGGGCTGTGTTCGTTGGGGTTGAACTCCTGCTAGCAAAACCGCCGGGTTGAGGGAAGGGTTCAGACTGTGCCTGGGCCCTGTGGTCTCTTCCAGGTCAGTGTATGGCATTTCCTTCCCCTTGCCCCAGGCACCTGGGAGCATGTCTGCACGTGGAGAAAGACTTTCCCGTGGGAAGCCGGGTTTTGTCAAACGGGTCCCAGTGCTCTGCTCCTCTCTTTTCACTCCTGCTGCCAGAAGCCCAGGGAGGATGGGAGGGCTTAGAACATGGCTGGGCACTGTGGTTTCTTGCAGAGAAGTGGAGGGCATTTGCATTACCTTGCCACAACCACTTGGGATAGGGTCTGCACCTCAGGAAAACTGTCTCCGTGGGAAGCCGGCTTTTTGCAAAGGGGTCTCAGGGCCGTGGGCCTCGGCTGTCCCTCCGGCTCCCCAAAGCACAGGGACGAGGTGAGGGGCTTAGACCATGCCTGGGCAATGTTGTTTCTTACACCTGGCTGTGTGGCATTTTGTTGAGCTGGCTACCCCCACTTGGGATAGGAGTTCCACAGCAAGCACCTATTGTTCGTCGGAAGCCGTTTTTGACCCAGGGGTCTCCGGGCTGTGTTCGTTGGGGTTGAACTCCTGCTAGCAAAACCGCCGGGTTGAGGGAAGGGCTCAGACTGTGCCTGGGCCCTGTGGTCTCTTCCAGGTCAGTGTATGGCATTTCCTTCCCCTTGCCACAGGCACCTGGGAGCATGTCTGCACGTGGAGAAAGACTTTCCCGTGGGAAGCCGGGTTTTGTCAAACGGGTCCCAGTGCTCTGCTCCTCTCTTTTCACTCCTGCTGCCAGAAGCCCAGGGAGGATGGGAGGGCTTAGAACATGGCTGGGCACTGTGGTTTCTTCCAGAGAAGTGGAGGGCATTTGCTTTACCTTGCCACAACCACTTTGGATAGGGTCTGCACCTCAGGAAAACTGTCTCCGTGGGAAGCCGGCTTTTTGCAAAGGGGTCTCAGGGCCGTGGGCCTCGGGTGTCCCTCCGGCTCACCAAAGCACAGGGACGAGGTGAGGGGCTTAGACCATGCCTGGGCAATGCTGTTTCTTACACCTGGGTGTGTGGCATTTTGTTGAGCTGGCTACCCCCTCTTGGGATTGGTGTTCCACAGCAAGCGCCTATTGTTCGTCGGAAGCCGTTTTTGCCTCAGGGCTATCCGGGCTGTGTTCGTTGGGGTTGAACTCCTGCTAGCAAAACCGCCGGGTTGAGGGAAGGGTTCAGACTGTGCCTGGGCCCTGTGGTCTCTTCCAGGTCAGTGTATGGCATTTCCTTCCCCTTGCCACAGGCACCTGGGAGCATGTCTGCACGTGGAGAAAGACTTTCCCGTGGGAAGCCGGGTTTTGTCAAACGGGTCCCAGTGCTCTGCTCCTCTCTTTTCACTCCTGCTGCCAGAAGCCCAGGGAGGATGGGAGGGCTTAGAACATGGCTGGGCACTGTGGTTTCTTCCAGAGAAGTGGAGGGCATTTGCTTTACCTTGCCACAACCACTTGGGATAGGGTCTGCACCTCAGGAAAACTGTTTCCGTGGGAAGCCGGCTTTTTGCAAAGGGGTCTCAGGGCCGTGGGCCTCGGGTGTCCCTCCGGCTCCCCAAAGCACAGGGACGAGGTGAGGGGCTTAGACCATGCCTGGGCAATGTTGTTTCTTACACCTGGGTGTGTGGCATTTTGTTGAGCTGCCTACCCCCTCTTGGGATTGGTGTTCCACAGCAAGCGCCTATTATTCGTCGGAAGCCGTTTTTGCCTCAGGGGTCTCCGGGCTGTGTTCGTTGGGGTTGAACTCCTGCTAGCAAAACCGCCGTGTTGAGGGAAGGGTTCAGACTGTGCCTGGGCCCTGTGGTCTCTTCCAGGTCAGTGTATGGCATTTCCTTCCCCTTGCCACAGGCACCTGGGAGCATGTCTGCACGTGGAGAAAGACTTTCCCGTGGGAAGCCGGGTTTTGTCAAACGGGTCCCAGTGCTCTGCTCCTCTCTTTTCACTCCTGCTGCCAGAAGCCCAGGGAGGATGGGAGGGCTTAGAACATGGCTGGGCACTGTGGTTTCTTGCAGAGAAGTGGAGGGCATTTGCATTACCTTGCCACAACCACTTGGGATAGGGTCTGCACCTCAGGAAAACTGTCTCCGTGGGAAGCCGGCTTTTTGCAAAGGGGTCTCAGGGCCGTGGGCCTCGGCTGTCCCTCCGGCTCCCCAAAGCACAGGGACGAGGTGAGGGGCTTAGACCATGCCTGGGCAATGTTGTTTCTTACACCTGGCTGTGTGGCATTTTGTTGAGCTGGCTACCCCCACTTGGGATAGGAGTTCCACAGCAAGCACCTATTGTTCGTCGGAAGCCGTTTTTGACCCAGGGGTCTCCGGGCTGTGTTCGTTGGGGTTGAACTCCTGCTAGCAAAACCGCCGGGTTGAGGGAAGGGCTCAGACTGTGCCTGGGCCCTGTGGTCTCTTCCAGGTCAGTGTATGGCATTTCCTTCCCCTTGCCACAGGCACCTGGGAGCATGTCTGCACGTGGAGAAAGACTTTCCCGTGGGAAGCCGGGTTTTGTCAAACGGGTCCCAGTGCTCTGCTCCTCTCTTTTCACTCCTGCTGCCAGAAGCCCAGGGAGGATGGGAGGGCTTAGAACATGGCTGGGCACTGTGGTTTCTTCCAGAGAAGTGGAGGGCATTTGCTTTACCTTGCCACAACCACTTGGGATAGGGTCTGCACCTCAGGAAAACTGTCTCCGTGGGAAGCCGGCTTTTTGCAAAGGGGTCTCAGGGCCGTGGGCCTCGGCTGTCCCTCCGGCTCCCCAAAGCACAGGGACGAGGTGAGGGGCTTAGACCATGCCTGGGCAATGCTGTTTCTTACATCTGGGTGTGTGGCATTTTGTTGAGCTGGCTACCCCCTCTTGGGATTGTTGTTCCACAGCAAGCGCCTATTGTTCGTCGGAAGCCGTTTTTGCCTCAGGGGTCTCCGGGCTGTGTTCGTTGGGGTGGAACTCCTGCTAGCAAAACCGCCGGGTTGAGGGAAGGGTTCAGACTGTGCCTGGGCCCTGTGGTCTCTTCCAGGTCAGTGTATGGCATTTCCTTCCCCTTGCCCCAGGCACCAGGGAGCATGTCTGCACGTGGAGAAAGACTTTCCCGTGGGAAGCCGGGTTTTGTCAAACGGGTCCCAGTGCTCTGCTCCTCTCTTTTCACTCCTGCTGCCAGAAGCCCAGGGAGGATGGGAGGGCTTAGAACATGGCTGGGCACTGTGGTTTCTTCCAGAGAAGTGGAGGGCATTTGCTTTACCTTGCCACAACCACTTGGGATAGGGTCTGCACCTCAGGAAAACTGTCTCCGTGGGAAGCCGGCTTTTTGCAAAGGGGTCTCAGGGCCGTGGGCCTCTGCTGTCCCTCCGGCTCCCCAAAGCACAGGGACGAGGTGAGGGGCTTAGACCATGCCTGCGCAATGTTGTTTCTTACACCTGGGTGTGTGGCATTTTGTTGAGCTGGCTAACGCCACTTGGGATAGGAGTTCCACAGCAAGCACCTATTGTTCGTCGGAAGCCGTATTTGCCCCAGGGGTCTCCGGGCTGTGTTCGTTGGGGTTGAACTCCTGCTAGCAAAACCGCCGGGTTGAGGGAAGGGTTCAAACTGTGCCTGGGCCCTGTGGTCTCTTCCAGGTCAGTGTATGGCATTTCCTTCCCCTTGCCCCAGGCACCTGGGAGCATGTCTGCACGTGGAGAAAGACTTTCCCGTGGGAAGCCGGTTTTTGTCAAACGGGTCCCAGTGCTCTGCTCCTCTCTTTTCACTCCTGCTGCCAGAAGCCCAGGGAGGATGGGAGGGCTTAGAACATGGCTGGGCACTGTGGTTTCTTCCAGAGAAGTGGAGGGCATTTGCTTTACCTTGCCACAACCACTTGGGAGAGGGTCTGCACCTCAGGAAAACTGTCTCCGTGGGAAGCCGGCTTTTTGCAAAGGGGTCTCAGGGCCGTGGGCCTCGGCTGTCCCTCCGGCTCCCCAAAGCACAGGGACGAGGTGAGGGGCTTAGACCATGCCTGGGCAATGTTGTTTCTTACACCTGGCTGGGTGGCATTTTGTTGAGCTGGCTACCCCCTCTTGGGATTGGTTTTCCACAGCAAGCGCCTATTGTTCGTCGGAAGCCGTTTTTGCCTCAGGGGTCTCCGGGCTGTGTTCGTTGGGGTTGAACTCCTGCTAGCAAAACCGCCGGGTTGAGGGAAGGGTTCAGACTGTGCCTGGGCCCTGTGGTCTCTTCCAGGTCAGTGTATGGCATTTCCTTCCCCTTGCCACAGGCACCTGGGAGCATGTCTGCACGTGGAGAAAGACTTTCCCGTGGGAAGCCGGGTTTTGTCAAACGGGTCCCAGTGCTCTACTCCTCTCTTTTCACTCCTGCTGTCAGAAGCCCAGGGAGGATGGGAGGGCTTAGAACATGGCTGGGCACTGTGGTTTCTTCCAGAGAAGTGGAGGGCATTTGCTTTACCTTGCCACAACCACTTGGGATAGGGTCTGCACCTCAGGAAAACTGTCTCCGTGGGAAGCCGGCTTTTTGCAAAGGGGTCTCAGGGCCGTGGGCCTCGGCTGTCCCTCCGGCTCCCCAAAGCACAGGGACGAGGTGAGAGGCTTAGACCATGCCTGGGCAATGTTGTTTCTTACACCTGGGTGTGTGGCATTTTGTTGAGCTGGCTACCCCCACTTGGGATAGGAGTTCCACAGCAAGCACCTATTGTTCGTCGGAAGCCGTTTTTGCCCCAGGGGTCTCCGGGCTGTGTTCGTTGGGGTTGAACTCCTGCTAGCAAAACCGCCGGGTTGAGGGAAGGGTTCAGACTGTGCCTGGGCCCTGTGGTCTCTTCCAGGTCAGTGTATGGCATTTCCTTCCCCTTGCCACAGGCACCTGGGAGCATGTCTGCACGTGGAGAAAGACTTTCCCGTGGGAAGCCGGTTTTTGTCAAACGGGTCCCAGTGCTCTGCTCCTCTCTTTTCACTCCTGCTGCCAGAAGCCCAGGGAGGATGGGAGGGCTTAGAACATGGCTGGGCACTGTGGTTTCTTGCAGAGAAGTGGAGGGCATTTGCATTACCTTGCCACAACCACTTGGGATAGGGTCTGCACCTCAGGAAAACTGTCTCCGTGGGAAGACGGCTTTTTGCAAAGGGGTCTCAGGGCCGTGGGCCTCGGCTGTCCCTCCGGCTCCCCAAAGCACAGGGACGAGGTGAGGGGCTTAGACCATGCCTGGGCAATGTTGTTTCTTACACCTGGCTGTGTGGCATTTTGTTGAGCTGGCTACCCCCACTTGGGATAGGAGTTCCACAGCAAGCACCTATTGTTCGTCGGAAGCCGTTTTTGACCCAGGGGTCTCCGGGCTGTGTTCGTTGGGGTTGAACTCCTGCTAGCAAAACCGCCGGGTTGAGGGAAGGGTTCAGACAGTGCCTGGGCCCTGTGGTCTCTTCCAGGTCAGTGTATGGCATTTCCTTCCCCTTGCCCCAGGCACCTGGGAGTATGTCTGCACGTGGAGAAAGACTTTCCCGTGGGAAGCCGGGTTTTCTCAAACGGGTCCCAGTGCTCTGCTCCTCTCTTTTCATTCCTGCTGCCAGAAGCCCAGGGAGGATGGGAGGACTTAGAACACGGCTGGGCACTGTGGTTTCTTCCAGAGAAGTGGAGGGCATTTGCTTTACCTGGCCACAACCACTTGGGATAGGGTGTGCACCTCAGGAAAACTGTCTCCGTGGGAAGCCGGCTTTTTGCAAAGGGGTCTCAGGGCCGTGGGCCTCGGGTGTCCCTCCGGCTCCCCAAAGCACAGGGACGAGGTGAGGGGCTGAGACCATGCCTGGGCAATGTTGTTTCTTACTCCTTTTTGTGTGGCATTTTGTTGAGCTGGCTACCCCCTCTTGGGATTGGTTTTCCACAGCAAGCGCCTATTGTTCGTCGGAAGCCGTTTTTGCCTCAGGGGTCTCCGGGCTGTGTTCGTTGGGGTTGAACTCCTGTTAGGAAAACCGCCGGGTTGAGGGAAGGGTTCAGACTGTGCCTGGGCCCTGTGGTCTCTTCCAGGTCAGTGTATGGCATTTCCTTCCCCTTGCCACAGGCACCTGGGAGCATGTCTGCACGTGGAGAAAGACTTTCCCGTGGGAAGCCGGGTTTTGTCAAACGGGTCCCAGTGCTCTGCTCCTCTCTTTTCACTCCTGCTGTCAGAAGCCCAGGGAGGATGGGAGGGCTTAGAACATGGCTGGGCACTGTGGTTTCTTCCAGAGAAGTGGAGGGCATTTGCTTTACCTTGCCACAACCACTTGGGATAGGGTCTGCACCTCAGGAAAACTGTTTCCGTGGGAAGCCGGCTTTTTGCAAAGGGGTCTCAGGGCCGTGGGCCTCGGGTGTCCCTCCGGCTCCCCAAAGCACAGGGACGAGGTGAGGGGCTTAGACCATGCCTGGGCAATGTTGTTTCTTACACCTGGGTGTGTGGCATTTTGTTGAGCTGCCTACCCCCTCTTGGGATTGGTGTTCCACAGCAAGCGCCTATTATTCGTCGGAAGCCGTTTTTGCCTCAGGGGTCTCCGGGCTGTGTTCGTTGGGGTTGAACTCCTGCTAGCAAAACCGCCGTGTTGAGGGAAGGGTTCAGACTGTGCCTGGGCCCTGTGGTCTCTTCCAGGTCAGTGTATGGCATTTCCTTCCCCTTGCCACAGGCACCTGGGAGCATGTCTGCACGTGGAGAAAGACTTTCCCGTGGGAAGCCGGGTTTTGTCAAACGGGTCCCAGTGCTCTGCTCCTCTCTTTTCACTCCTGCTGCCAGAAGCCCAGGGAGGATGGGAGGGCTTAGAACATGGCTGGGCACTGTGGTTTCTTGCAGAGAAGTGGAGGGCATTTGCATTACCTTGCCACAACCACTTGAGATAGGGTCTGCACCTCAGGAAAACTGTCTCCGTGGGAAGCCGGCTTTTTGCAAAGGGGTCTCAGGGCCGTGGGCCTCGGCTGTCCCTCCGGCTCCCCAAAGCACAGGGACGAGGTGAGGGGCTTAGACCATGCCTGGGCAATGTTGTTTCTTACACCTGGCTGTGTGGCATTTTGTTGAGCTGGCTACCCCCACTTGGGATAGGAGTTCCACAGCAAGCACCTATTGTTCGTCGGAAGCCGTTTTTGACCCAGGGGTCTCCGGGCTGTGTTCGTTGGGGTTGAACTCCTGCTAGCAAAACCGCCGGGTTGAGGGAAGGGCTCAGACTGTGCCTGGGCCCTGTGGTCTCTTCCAGGTCAGTGTATGGCATTTCCTTCCCCTTGCCACAGGCACCTGGGAGCATGTCTGCACGTGGAGAAAGACTTTCCCGTGGGAAGCCGGGTTTTGTCAAACGGGTCCCAGTGCTCTGCTCCTCTCTTTTCACTCCTGCTGCCAGAAGCCCAGGGAGGATGGGAGGGCTTAGAACATGGCTGGGCACTGTGGTTTCTTCCAGAGAAGTGGAGGGCATTTGCTTTACCTTGCCACAACCACTTGGGATAGGGTCTGCACCTCAGGAAAACTGTCTCCGTGGGAAGCCGGCTTTTTGCAAAGGGGTCTCAGGGCCGTGGGCCTCGGCTGTCCCTCCGGCTCCCCAAAGCACAGGGACGAGGTGAGGGGCTTAGACCATGCCTGGGCAATGCTGTTTCTTACATCTGGGTGTGTGGCATTTTGTTGAGCTGGCTACCCCCTCTTGGGATTGTTGTTCCACAGCAAGCGCCTATTGTTCGTCGGAAGCCGTTTTTGCCTCAGGGGTCTCCGGGCTGTGTTCGTTGGGGTGGAACTCCTGCTAGCAAAACCGCCGGGTTGAGGGAAGGGTTCAGACTGTGCCTGGGCCCTGTGGTCTCTTCCAGGTCAGTGTATGGCATTTCCTTCCCCTTGCCCCAGGCACCAGGGAGCATGTCTGCACGTGGAGAAAGACTTTCCCGTGGGAAGCCGGGTTTTGTCAAACGGGTCCCAGTGCTCTGCTCCTCTCTTTTCACTCCTGCTGCCAGAAGCCCAGGGAGGATGGGAGGGCTTAGAACATGGCTGGGCACTGTGGTTTCTTCCAGAGAAGTGGAGGGCATTTGCTTTACCTTGCCACAACCACTTGGGATAGGGTCTGCACCTCAGGAAAACTGTCTCCGTGGGAAGCCGGCTTTTTGCAAAGGGGTCTCAGGGCCGTGGGCCTCGGCTGTCCCTCCGGCTCCCCAAAGCACAGGGACGAGGTGAGGGGCTTAGACCATGCCTGCGCAATGTTGTTTCTTACACCTGGGTGTGTGGCATTTTGTTGAGCTGGCTAACGCCACTTGGGATAGGAGTTCCACAGCAAGCACCTATTGTTCGTCGGAAGCCGTATTTGCCCCAGGGGTCTCCGGGCTGTGTTCGTTGGGGTTGAACTCCTGCTAGCAAAACCGCCGGGTTGAGGGAAGGGTTCAAACTGTGCCTGGGCCCTGTGGTCTCTTCCAGGTCAGTGTATGGCATTTCCTTCCCCTTGCCCCAGGCACCTGGGAGCATGTCTGCACGTGGAGAAAGACTTTCCCGTGGGAAGCCGGGTTTTGTCAAACGGGTCCCAGTGCTCTGCTCCTCTCTTTTCACTCCTGCTGCCAGAAGCCCAGGGAGGATGGGAGGGCTTAGAACATGGCTGGGCACTGTGGTTTCTTCCAGAGAAGTGGAGGGCATTTGCTTTACCTTGCCACAACCACTTGGGATAGGGTCTGCACCTCAGGAAAACTGTCTCCGTGGGAAGCCGGCTTTTTGCAAAGGGGTCTCAGGGCCGTGGGCCTCGGCTGTCCCTCCGGCTCCCCAAAGCACAGGGACGAGGTGAGGGGCTTAGACCATGCCTGGGCAATGTTGTTTCTTACACCTGGCTGGGTGGCATTTTGTTGAGCTGGCTACCCCCTCTTGGGATTTGTTTTCCACAGCAAGCGCCTATTGTTCGTCGGAAGCCGTTTTTGCCTCAGGGGTCTCCGGGCTGTGTTCGTTGGGGTTGAACTCCTGCTAGCAAAACCGCCGGGTTGAGGGAAGGGTTCAGACTGTGCCTGGGCCCTGTGGTCTCTTCCAGGTCAGTGTATGGCATTTCCTTCCCCTTGCCACAGGCACCTGGGAGCATGTCTGCACGTGGAGAAAGACTTTCCCGTGGGAAGCCGGGTTTTGTCAAACGGGTCCCAGTGCTCTACTCCTCTCTTTTCACTCCTGCTGTCAGAAGCCCAGGGAGGATGGGAGGGCTTAGAACATGGCTGGGCACTGTGGTTTCTTCCAGAGAAGTGGAGGGCATTTGCTTTACCTTGCCACAACCACTTGGGATAGGGTCTGCACCTCAGGAAAACTGTCTCCGTGGGAAGCCGGCTTTTTGCAAAGGGGTCTCAGGGCCGTGGGCCTCGGCTGTCCCTCCGGCTCCCCAAAGCACAGGGACGAGGTGAGAGGCTTAGACCATGCCTGGGCAATGTTGTTTCTTACACCTGGGTGTGTGGCATTTTGTTGAGCTGGCTACCCCCACTTGGGATAGGAGTTCCACAGCAAGCACCTATTGTTCGTCGGAAGCCGTTTTTGCCCCAGGGGTCTCCGGGCTGTGTTCGATGGGGTTGAACTCCTGCTAGCAAAACCGCCGGGTTGAGGGAAGGGTTCAGACTGTGCCTGGGCCCTGTGGTCTCTTCCAGGTCAGTGTATGGCATTTCCTTCCCCTTGCCACAGGCACCTGGGAGCATGTCTGCACGTGGAGAAAGACTTTCCCGTGGGAAGCCGGTTTTTGTCAAACGGGTCCCAGTGCTCTGCTCCTCTCTTTTCACTCCTGCTGCCAGAAGCCCAGGGAGGATGGGAGGGCTTAGAACATGGCTGGGCACTGTGGTTTCTTGCAGAGAAGTGGAGGGCATTTGCATTACCTTGCCACAACCACTTGGGATAGGGTCTGCACCTCAGGAAAACTGTCTCCGTGGGAAGACGGCTTTTTGCAAAGGGGTCTCAGGGCCGTGGGCCTCGGCTGTCCCTCCGGCTCCCCAAAGCACAGGGACGAGGTGAGGGGCTTAGACCATGCCTGGGCAATGTTGTTTCTTACACCTGGCTGTGTGGCATTTTGTTGAGCTGGCTACCCCCACTTGGGATAGGAGTTCCACAGCAAGCACCTATTGTTCGTCGGAAGCCGTTTTTGACCCAGGGGTCTCCGGGCTGTGTTCGTTGGGGTTGAACTCCTGCTAGCAAAACCGCCGGGTTGAGGGAAGGGTTCAGACAGTGCCTGGGCCCTGTGGTCTCTTCCAGGTCAGTGTATGGCATTTCCTTCCCCTTGCCCCAGGCACCTGGGAGTATGTCTGCACGTGGAGAAAGACTTTCCCGTGGGAAGCCGGGTTTTCTCAAACGGGTCCCAGTGCTCTGCTCCTCTCTTTTCATTCCTGCTGCCAGAAGCCCAGGGAGGATGGGAGGACTTAGAACACGGCTGGGCACTGTGGTTTCTTCCAGAGAAGTGGAGGGCATTTGCTTTACCTGGCCACAACCACTTGGGATAGGGTGTGCACCTCAGGAAAACTGTCTCCGTGGGAAGCCGGCTTTTTGCAAAGGGGTCTCAGGGCCGTGGGCCTCGGGTGTCCCTCCGGCTCCCCAAAGCACAGGGACGAGGTGAGGGGCTGAGACCATGCCTGGGCAATGTTGTTTCTTACTCCTTTTTGTGTGGCATTTTGTTGAGCTGGCTACCCCCTCTTGGGATTGGTTTTCCACAGCAAGCGCCTATTGTTCCTCGGAAGCCGTTTTTGCCTCAGGGGTCTCCGGGCTGTGTTCGTTGGGGTTGAACTCCTGTTAGGAAAACCGCCGGGTTGAGGGAAGGGTTCAGACTGTGCCTGGGCCCTGTGGTCTCTTCCAGGTCAGTGTATGGCATTTCCTTCCCCTTGCCACAGGCACATGGGAGCATGTCTGCACGTGGAGAAAGACTTTCCCGTGGGAAGCCGGGTTTTGTCAAACGGGTCCCAGTGCTCTGCTCCTCTCTTTTCACTCCTGCTGTCAGAAGCCCAGGGAGGATGGGAGGGCTTAGAACATGGCTGGGCACTGTGGTTTCTTCCAGAGAAGTGGAGGGCATTTGCTTTACCTTGCCACAACCACTTGGGATAGGGTGTGCACCTCAGGAAAACTGTCTCCGTGGGAAGCCGGCTTTTTGCAAAGGGGTCTCAGGGCCGTGGGCCTCGGCTGTTCCTACGGCTCCCCAAAGCACAGGGACGAGGTGAGGGGCTTAGACCATGCCTGCGCAATGTTGTTTCTTACACCTGGGTGTGTGGCATTTTGTTGAGCTGGCTAACGCCACTTGGGATAGGAGTTCCACAGCAAGCACCTATTGTTCGTCGGAAGCCGTTTTTGCCCCAGGGGTCTCCGGGCTGTGTTCGTTGGGGTTGAACTCCTGCTAGCAAAACCGCCGGGTTGAGGGAAGGGTTCAAACTGTGCCTGGGCCCTGTGGTCTCTTCCAGGTCAGTGTATGGCATTTCCTTCCCCTTGCCCCAGGCACCTGGGAGCATGTCTGCACGTGGAGAAAGACTTTCCCGTGGGAAGCCGGGTTTTGTCAAACGGGTCCCAGTGCTCTGCTCCTCTCTTTTCACTCCTGCTGCCAGAAGCCCAGGGAGGATGGGAGGGCTTAGAACATGGCTGGGCACTGTGGTTTCTTCCAGAGAAGTGGAGGGCATTTGCTTTACCTTGCCACAACCACTTGGGATAGGGTCTGCACCTCAGGAAAACTGTCTCCGTGGGAAGCCGGCTTTTTGCAAAGGGGTCTCAGGGCCGTGGGCCTCGGCTGTCCCTCCGGCTCCCCAAAGCACAGGGACGAGGTGAGGGGCTTAGACCATGCCTGGGCAATGTTGTTTCTTACACCTGTGTGTGTGGCATTTTGTTGAGCTGGCTACCCCCTCTTGGGATTGGTTTTCCACAGCAAGCGCCTATTGTTCGTCGGAAGCCGTTTTTGCCTCAGGGGTCTCCGGGCTGTGTTCGTTGGGGTTGAACTCCTGCTAGCAAAACCGCCGGGTTGAGGGAAGGGTTCAGACTGTGCCTGGGCCCTGTGGTCTCTTCCAGGTCAGTGTATGGCATTTCCTTCCCCTTGCCACAGGCACCTGGGAGCATGTCTGCACGTGGAGAAAGACTTTCCCGTGGGAAGCCGGGTTTTGTCAAACGGGTCCCAGTGCTCTACTCCTCTCTTTTCACTCCTGCTGTCAGAAGCCCAGGGAGGATGGGAGGGCTTAGAACATGGCTGGGCACTGTGGTTTCTTCCAGAGAAGTGGAGGGCATTTGCTTTACCTTGCCACAACCACTTGGGAGAGGGTCTGCACCTCAGGAAAACTGTTTCCGTGGGAAGCCGGCTTTTTGCAAAGGGGTCTCAGGGCCGTGGGCCTCGGCTGTCCCTCCGGCTCCCCAAAGCACAGGGACGAGGTGAGGGGCTTAGACCATGCCTGGGCAATGTTGTTTCTTACACCTGGGTGTGTGGCATTTTGTTGAGCTGGCTACCCCCACTTGGGATAGGAGTTCCACAGCAAGCAACTATTGTTCGTCGGAAGCCGTTTTTGCCCCAGGGGTCTCCGGGCTGTGTTCGTTGGGGTTGAGCTCCTGCTAGCAAAACCGCCGGGTTGAGGGAAGGGTTCAGACTGTGCCTGGGCCCTGTGGTCTCTTCCAGGTCAGTGTATGGCATTTCCTTCCCCTTGCCCCAGGCACCTGGGAGCATGTCTGCACGTGGAGAAAGACTTTCCCGTGGGAAGCCGGTTTTTGTCAAACGGGTCCCAGTGCTCTGCTCCTCTCTTTTCACTCCTGCTGCCAGAAACCCAGGGAGGATGGGAGGGCTTAGAACATGGCTGGGCACTGTGGTTTCTTCCAGAGAAGTGGAGGGCATTTGCTTTACCTTGCCACAACCACTTGGGATAGGGTCTGCACCTCAGGAAAACTGTTTCCGTGGGAAGCCGGCTTTTTGCAAAGGGGTCTCAGGGCCGTGGGCCTCGGGTGTCCCTCCGGCTCCCCAAAGCACAGGGACGAGGTGAGGGGCTTAGACCATGCCTGGGCAATGTTGTTTCTTACACCTGGGTGTGTGGCATTATATTGAGCTGGCTACCCCCTCTTGGGATTGGTGTACCACAGCAAGCGCCTATTGTTCGTCGGAAGAAGTTTTTGCCTCAGGGGTCTCCGGGCTGTGTTCGTTGGGGTTGAACTCCTGCTAGCAAAACCGCCGGGTTGACGGAAGGGTTCAGACTGTGCCTGGGCCCTGTGGTCTCTTCCAGGTCAGTGTATGGCATTTCCTTCCCCTTGCCACAGGCACCTGGGAGCATGTCTGCACGTGGAGAAAGACTTTCCCGTGGGAAGCCGGGTTTTGTCAAACGGGTCCCAGTGCTCTGCTCCTCTCTTTTAACTCCTGCTGTCAGAAGCCCAGGGAGGATGGGAGGGCTTAGAACATGGCTGGGCACTGTGGTTTCTTCCAGAGAAGTGGAGGGCATTTGCTTTACCTTGCCACAGCCAGTTGGGATAGGGTCTGCACCTCAGGAAAACTGTCTCCGTGGGAAGCCGGCTTTTTGCAAAGGGGTCTCAGGGCCGTGGGCCTCGGCTGTCCCTCCGGCTCCCCAAAGCACAGGGACGAGGTGAGGGGCTTAGACCATGCCTGCGCAATGTTGTTTCTTACACCTGGGTGTGTGGCATTTTGTTGAGCTGGCTACCCCCACTTGGGATAGGAGTTCCACAGCAAGCACCTATTGTTCGTCGGAAGCCGTTTTTGCCCCAGGGGTCTCCGGGCTGTGTTCGTTGGGGTTGAACTCCTGCTAGCAAAACCGCCGGGTTGAGGGAAGGGTTCAGACTGTGCCTGGGCCCTGTGGTCTCTTCCAGGTCAGTGTATGGCATTTCCTTCCCCTTGCCCCAGGCACCTGGGAGCATGTCTGCACGTGGAGAAAGACTTTCCTGTGGGAAGCCGGGTTTTGTCAAACGGGTCCCAGTGCTCTGCTCCTCTCTTTTCACTCCTGCTGCCAGAAGCCCAGGGAGGATGGGAGGGCTTAGAACATGGCTGGGCACTGTGGTTTCTTGCAGAGAAGTGGAGGGCATTTGCATTACCTTGCCACAACCAGTTGGGATAGGGTCTGCACCTCAGGAAAACTGTCTCCGTGGGAAGCCGGCTTTTTGCAAAGGGGTCTCAGGGCCGTGGGCCTCGGCTGTCCCTCCGGCTCCCCAAAGCACAGGGACGAGGTGAGGGGCTTAGACCATGCCTGGGCAATGTTGTTTCTTACACCTGGCTGTGTGGCATTTTGTTGAGCTGGCTACCCCCACTTGGGATAGGAGTTCCACAGCAAGCACCTATTGTTCGTCGGAAGCCGTTTTTGACCCAGGGGTCTCCGGGCTGTGTTCGTTGGGGTTGAACTCCTGCTAGCAAAACCGCCGGGTTGAGGGAAGGGCTCAGACTGTGCCTGGGCCCTGTGGTCTCTTCCAGGTCAGTGTATGGCATTTCCTTCCCCTTGCCACAGGCACCTGGGAGCATGTCTGCACGTGGAGAAAGACTTTCCCGTGGGAAGCCGGGTTTTGTCAAACGGGTCCCAGTGCTCTGCTCCTCTCTTTTCACTCCTGCTGCCAGAAGCCCAGGGAGGATGGGAGGGCTTAGAACATGGCTGGGCACTGTGGTTTCTTCCAGAGAAGTGGAGGGCATTTGCTTTACCTTGCCACAACCACTTTGGATAGGGTCTGCACCTCAGGAAAACTGTCTCCGTGGGAAGCCGGCTTTTTGCAAAGGGGTCTCAGGGCCGTGGGCCTCGGCTGTCCCTCCGGCTCCCCAAAGCACAGGGACGAGGTGAGGGGCTTAGACCATGCCTGGGCAATGCTGTTTCTTACATCTGGGTGTGTGGCATTTTGTTGAGCTGGCTACCCCCTCTTGGGATTGGTGTTCCACAGCAAGCGCCTATTGTTCGTCGGAAGCCGTTTTTGCCTCAGGGCTATCCGGGCTGTGTTCGTTGGGGTTGAACTCCTGCTAGCAAAACCGCCGGGTTGAGGGAAGGGTTCAGACTGTGCCTGGGCCCTGTGGTCTCTTCCAGGTCAGTGTATGGCATTTCCTTCCCCTTGCCACAGGCACCTGGGAGCATGTCTGCACGTGGAGAAAGACTTTCCCGTGGGAAGCCGGGTTTTGTCAAACGGGTCCCAGTGCTCTGCTCCTCTCTTTTCACTCCTGCTTTCAGAAGCCCAGGGAGGATGGGAGGGCTTAGAACATGGCTGGGCACTGTGGTTTCTTCCAGAGAAGTGGAGGGCATTTGCTTTACCTTGCCACAACCACTTGAGATAGGGTCTTCACCTCAGGAAAACTGTCTCCGTGGGAAGCCGGCTTTTTGCAAAGGGGTCTCAGGGCCGTGGGCCTCGGCTGTCCCTCCGGCTCCCCAAAGCACAGGGACGAGGTGAGGGGCTTAGACCATGCCTGGGCAATGTTGTTTCTTACACCTGGGTGTGTGGCATTTTGTTGAGCTGGCTACCCCCACTTGGGATAGGAGTTCCACAGCAAGCACCTATTGTTCGTCGGAAACCGTTTTTGCCCCTGGGGTCTCCGGGCTGTGTTCGTTGGGGTTGAACTCCTGCTAGCAAAACCGCCGGGTTGAGGGAAGGGTTCAGACTGTGCCTGGGCCCTGTGGTCTCTTCCAGGTCAGTGTATGGCATTTCCTTCCCCTTGCCCCAGGCACCTGGCACCATGTCTGCACGTGGAGAAAGACTTTCCCGTGGGAAGCCGGGTTTTGTCAAACGGGTCCCAGTGCTCTGCTCCTCTCTTTTCACTCCTGCTGCCAGAAGCCCAGGGAGGATGGGAGGGCTTAGAACATGGCTGGGCACTGTGGTTTCTTGCAGAGAAGTGGAGGGCATTTGCATTACCTTGCCACAACCACTTGGGATAGGGTCTGCACCTCAGGAAAACTGTCTCCGTGGGAAGCCGGCTTTTTGCAAAGGGGTCTCAGGGCCGTGGGCCTCGGCTGTCCCTCCGGCTCCCCAAAGCACAGGGACGAGGTGAGGGGCTTAGACCATGCCTGGGCAATGTTGTTTCTTACACCTGGCTGTGTGGCATTTTGTTGAGCTGGCTACCCCCACTTGGGATAGGAGTTCCACAGCAAGCACCTATTGTTCGTCGGAAGCCGTTTTTGACCCAGGGGTCTCCGGGCTGTGTTCGTTGGGGTTGAACTCCTGCTAGCAAAACCGCCGGGTTGAGGGAAGGGCTCAGACTGTGCCTGGGCCCTGTGGTCTCTTCCAGGTCAGTGTATGGCATTTCCTTCCCCTTGCCACAGGCACCTGGGAGCATGTCTGCACGTGGAGAAAGACTTTCCCGTGGGAAGCCGGGTTTTGTCAAACGGGTCCCAGTGCTCTGCTCCTCTCTTTTCACTCCTGCTGCCAGAAGCCCAGGGAGGATGGGAGGGCTTAGAACATGGCTGGGCACTGTGGTTTCTTCCAGAGAAGTGGAGGGCATTTGCTTTACCTTGCCACAACCACTTGGGATAGGGTCTGCACCTCAGGAAAACTGTCTCCGTGGGAAGCCGGCTTTTTGCAAAGGGGTCTCAGGGCCGTGTGCCTCGGCTGTCCCTCCGGCTCCCCAAAGCACAGGGACGAGGTGAGGGGCTTAGACCATGCCTGGGCAATGCTGTTTCTTACATCTGGGTGTGTGGCATTTTGTTGAGCTGGCTACCCCCTCTTGGGATTGGTGTTCCACAGCAAGCGCCTATTGTTCGTCGGAAGCCGTTTTTGCCTCAGGGGTCTCCGGGCTGTGTTCGTTGGGGTGGAACTCCTGCTAGCAAAACCGCCGGGTTGAGGGAAGGGTTCAGACTGTGCCTGGGCCCTGTGGTCTCTTCCAGGTCAGTGTATGGCATTTCCTTCCCCTTGCCCCAGGCACCAGGGAGCATGTCTGCACGTGGAGAAAGACTTTCCCGTGGGAAGCCGGGTTTTGTCAAACGGGTCCCAGTGCTCTGCTCCTCTCTTTTCACTCCTGCTGCCAGAAGCCCAGGGAGGATGGGAGGGCTTAGAACATGGCTGGGCACTGTGGTTTCTTCCAGAGAAGTGGAGGGCATTTGCTTTACCTTGCCACAACCACTTGGGATAGGGTCTGCACCTCAGGAAAACTGTCTCCGTGGGAAGCCGGCTTTTTGCAAAGGGGTCTCAGGGCCGTGGGCCTCGGCTGTCCCTCCGGCTCCCCAAAGCACAGGGACGAGGTGAGGGGCTTAGACCATGCCTGCGCAATGTTGTTTCTTACACCTGGGTGTGTGGCATTTTGTTGAGCTGGCTAACGCCACTTGGGATAGGAGTTCCACAGCAAGCACCTATTGTTCGTCGGAAGCCGTTTTTGCCCCAGGGGTCTCCGGGCTGTGTTCGTTGGGGTTGAACTCCTGCTAGCAAAACCGCCGGGTTGAGGGAAGGGTTCAAACTGTGCCTGGGCCCTGTGGTCTCTTCCAGGTCAGTGTATGGCATTTCCTTCCCCTTGCCCCAGGCACCTGGGAGCATGTCTGCACGTGGAGAAAGACTTTCCCGTGGGAAGCCGGGTTTTGTCAAACGGGTCCCAGTGCTCTGCTCCTCTCTTTTCACTCCTGCTGCCAGAAGCCCAGGGAGGATGGGAGGGCTTAGAACATGGCTGGGCACTGTGGTTTCTTCCAGAGAAGTGGAGGGCATTTGCTTTACCTTGCCACAACCACTTGGGATAGGGTCTGCACCTCAGGAAAACTGTCTCCGTGGGAAGCCGGCTTTTTGCAAAGGGGTCTCAGGGCCGTGGGCCTCGGCTGTCCCTCCGGCTCCCCAAAGCACAGGGACGAGGTGAGGGGCTTAGACCATGCCTGGGCAATGTTGTTTCTTACACCTGGGTGTGTGGCATTTTGTTGAGCTGGCTACCCCCTCTTGGGATTGGTTTTCCACAGCAAGCGCCTATTGTTCGTCGGAAGCCGTTTTTGCCTCAGGGGTCTCCGGGCTGTGTTCGTTGGGGTTGAACTCCTGCTAGCAAAACCGCCGGGTTGAGGGAAGGGTTCAGACTGTGCCTGGGCCCTGTGGTCTCTTCCAGGTCAGTGTATGGCATTTCCTTCCCCTTGCCACAGGCACCTGGGAGCATGTCTGCACGTGGAGAAAGACTTTCCCGTGGGAAGCCGGGTTTTGTCAAACGGGTCCCAGTGCTCTACTCCTCTCTTTTCACTCCTGCTGTCAGAAGCCCAGGGAGGATGGGAGGGCTTAGAACATGGCTGGGCACTGTGGTTTCTTCCAGAGAAGTGGAGGGCATTTGCTTTACCTTGCCACAACCACTTGGGATAGGGTCTGCACCTCAGGAAAACTGTCTCCGTGGGAAGCCGGCTTTTTGCAAAGGGGTCTCAGGGCCGTGGGCCTCGGCTGTCCCTCCGGCTCCCCAAAGCACAGGGACGAGGTGAGGGGCTTAGACCATGCCTGGGCAATGTTGTTTCTTACACCTGGGTGTGCGGCATTTTGTTGAGCTGGCTACCCCCACTTGGGATAGGAGTTCCACAGCAAGCACCTATTGTTCGTCGGAAGCCGTTTTTGCCCCAGGGGTCTCCGGGCTGTGTTCGTTGGGGTTGAACTCCTGCTAGCAAAACCGCCGGGTTGAGGGAAGGGTTCAGACTGTGCCTGGGCCCTGTGGTCTCTTCCAGGTCAGTGTATGGCATTTCCTTCCCCTTGCCACAGGCACCTGGGAGCATGTCTGCACGTGGAGAAAGACTTTCCCGTGGGAAGCCGGTTTTTGTCAAACGGGTCCCAGTGCTCTGCTCCTCTCTTTTCACTCCTGCTGCCAGAAGCCCAGGGAGGATGGGAGGGCTTAGAACATGGCTGGGCACTGTGGTTTCTTCCAGAGAAGTGGAGGGCATTTGCTTTACCTTGCCACAACCACTTGGGATAGGGTCTGCACCTCAGGAAAACTGTCTCCGTGGGAAGCCGGCTTTTTGCAAAGGGGTCTCAGGGCCATGGGCCTCGGCTGTCCCTCCGGCTCCCCAAAGCACAGGGACGAGGTGAGGGGCTTAGACCATGCCTGGGCAATGTTGTTTCTTACACCTGGCTGTGTGGCATTTTGTTGAGCTGGCTACCCCCACTTGGGATAGGAGTTCCACAGCAAGCACCTATTGTTCGTCGGAAGCCGTTTTTGCCCCAGGGGTCTCCGGGCTGTGTTCGTTGGGGTTGAACTCCTGCTAGCAAAACCGCCGGGTTGAGGGAAGGGCTCAGACTGTGCCTGGGCCCTGTGGTCTCTTCCAGGTCAGTGTATGGCATTTCCTTCCCCTTGCCACAGGCACCTGGGAGCATGTCTGCACGTGGAGAAAGACTTTCCCGTGGGAAGCCGGGTTTTGTCAAACGGGTCCCAGTGCTCTGCTCCTCTCTTTTCACTCCTGCTGCCAGAAGCCCAGGGAGGATGGGAGGGCTTAGAACATGGCTGGGCACTGTGGTTTCTTCCAGAGAAGTGGAGGGCATTTGCTTTACCTTGCCACAACCACTTGGGATAGGGTCTGCACCTCAGGAAAACTGTCTCCGTGGGAAGCCGGCTTTTTGCAAAGGGGTCTCAGGGCCGTGGGCCTCGGCTGTCCCTCCGGCTCCCCAAAGCACAGGGACGAGGTGAGGGGCTTAGACCATGCCTGGGCAATGCTGTTTCTTACATCTGGGTGTGTGGCATTTTGTTGAGCTGGCTACCCCCTCTTGGGATTGGTGTTCCACAGCAAGCGCCTATTGTTCGTCGGAAGCCGTTTTTGCCTCAGGGGTCTCCGGGCTGTGTTCGTTGGGGTGGAACTCCTGCTAGCAAAACCGCCGGGTTGAGGGAAGGGTTCAGACTGTGCCTGGGCCCTGTGGTCTCTTCCAGGTCAGTGTATGGCATTTCCTTCCCCTTGCCACAGGCACATGGGAGCATGTCTGCACGTGGAGAAAGACTTTCCCGTGGGAAGCCGGGTTTTGTCAAACGGGTCCCAGTGCTCTGCTCCTCTCTTTTCACTCCTGCTGCCAGAAGCCCAGGGAGGATGGGAGGGCTTAGAACATGGCTGGGCACTGTGGTTTCTTCCAGAGAAGTGGAGGGCATTTGCTTTACCTTGCCACAACCACTTGGGATAGGGTCTGCACCTCAGGAAAACTGTCTCCGTGGGAAGCCGGCTTTTTGCAAAGGGGTCTCAGGGCCGTGGGCCTCGGCTGTCCCTCCGGCTCCCCAAAGCACAGGGACGAGGTGAGGGGCTTAGACCATGCCTGCGCAATGTTGTTTCTTACACCTGGGTGTGTGGCATTTTGTTGAGCTGGCTAACGCCACTTGGGATAGGAGTTCCACAGCAAGCACCTATTGTTCGTCGGAAGCCGTTTTTGCCCCAGGGGTCTCCGGGCTGTGTTCGTTGGGGTTGAACTCCTGCTAGCAAAACCGCCGGGTTGAGGGAAGGGTTCAAACTGTGCCTGGGCCCTGTGGTCTCTTCCAGGTCAGTGTATGGCATTTCCTTCCCCTTGCCCCAGGCACCTGGGAGCATGTCTGCACGTGGAGAAAGACTTTCCCGTGGGAAGCCGGGTTTTGTCAAACGGGTCCCAGTGCTCTGCTCCTCTCTTTTCACTCCTGTTGCCAGAAGCCCAGGGAGGATGGGAGGGCTTAGAACATGGCTGGGCACTGTGGTTTCTTCCAGAGAAGTGGAGGGCATTTGCTTTACCTTGCCACAACCACTTGGGATAGGGTCTGCACCTCAGGAAAACTGTCTCCGTGGGAAGCCGGCTTTTTGCAAAGGGGTCTCAGGGCCGTGGGCCTCGGCTGTCCCTCCGGCTCCCCAAAGCACAGGGACGAGGTGAGGGGCTTAGACCATGCCTGGGCAATGTTGTTTCTTACACCTGGGTGTGTGGCATTTTGTTGAGCTGGCTACCCCCTCTTGGGATTGGTTTTCCACAGCAAGCGCCTATTTTTCGTCGGAAGCCGTTTTTGCCTCAGGGGTCTCCGGGCTGTGTTCGTTGGGGTTGAACTCCTGCTAGCAAAACCGCCGGGTTGAGGGAAGGGTTCAGACTGTGCCTGGGCTCTGTGGTCTCTTCCAGGTCAGTGTATGGCATTTCCTTCCCCTTGCGCCAGGCACCTGGGAGCATGTCTGCACGTGGAGAAAGACTTTCCCGTGGGAAGCCGGTTTTTGTCAAACGGGTCCCAGTGCTCTGCTCCTCTCTTTTCACTCCTGCTGCCAGAAACCCAGGGAGGATGGGAGGGCTTAGAACATGGCTGGGCACTGTGGTTTCTTCCAGAGAAGTGGAGGGCATTTGCTTTACCTTGCCACAACCACTTGGGATAGGGTCTGCACCTCAGGAAAACTGTTTCCGTGGGAAGCCGGCTTTTTGCAAAGGGGTCTCAGGGCCGTGGGCCTCGGGTGTCCCTCCGGCTCCCCAAAGCACAGGGACGAGGTGAGGGGCTTAGACCATGCCTGGGCAATGTTGTTTCTTACACCTGGGTGTGTGGCATTATATTGAGCTGGCTACCCCCTCTTGGGATTGGTGTACCTCAGCAAGCGCCTATTGTTCGTCGGAAGCCGTTTTTGCCTCAGGGGTCTCCGGGCTGTGTTCGTTGGGGTTGAACTCCTGCTAGCAAAACCGCCGGGTTGAGGGAAGGGTTCAGACTGTGCCTGGGCCCTGTGGTCTCTTCCAGGTCAGTGTATGGCATTTCCTTCCCCTTGACACAGGCACCTGGGAGCATGTCTGCACGTGGAGAAAGACTTTCCCGTGGGAAGCCGGGTTTTGTCAAACGGGTCCCAGTGCTCTGCTCCTCTCTTTTCACTCCTGCTGTCAGAAGCCCAGGGAGGATGGGAGGGCTTAGAACATGGCTGGGCACTGTGGTTTCTTCCAGAGAAGTGGAGGGCATTTGCTTTACCTTGCCACAACCACTTGGGATAGGGTCTGCACCTCAGGAAAACTGTCTCCGTGGGAAGCCGGCTTTTTGCAAAGGGGTCTCAGGGCCGTGGGCCTCGGCTGTCCCTCCGGCTCCCCAAAGCACAGGGACGAGGTGAGGGGCTTAGACCATGCCTGGGCAATGTTGTTTCTTACACCTGGGTGTGTGGCATTTTGTTGAGCTGGCTACCTCCACTTGGGATAGGAGTTCCACAGCAAGCACCTATTGTTCGTCTGAAGACGTTTTTGCCCCAGGGGTCTCCGGGCTGTGTTCGTTGGGGTTGAACTCCTGCTAGCAAAACCGCCGGGTTGAGGGAAGGGTTCAGACTGTGCCTGGGCCCTGTGGTCTCTTCCAGGTCAGTGTATGGCATTTCCTTCCCCTTGCCCCAGGCACCTGGGGGCATGTCTGCACGTGGAGAAAGACTTTCCCGTGGGAAGCCGGGTTTTGTCAAACGGGTCACAGTGCTCTGCTCCTCTCTTTTCACTCCTGCTGTCAGAAGCCCAGGGAGGATGGGAGGGCTTAGAACATGGCTGGGCACTGTGGTTTCTTCCAGAGAAGTGGAGGGCATTTGCTTTACCTTGCCACAACCACTTGGGATAGGGTCTGCACCTCAGGAAAACTGTCTCCGTGGGAAGCCGGCTTTTTGCAAAGGGGTCTCAGGGCCGTGGGCCTCGGCTGTCCCTCCGGCTCCCCAAAGCACAGGGACGAGGTGAGGGGCTTAGACCATGCCTGGGCAATGTTGTTTCTTACACCTGGGTGTGTGGCATTTTGTTGAGCTGGCTACCCCCACTTGGGATAGGAGTTCCACAGCAAGCACCTATTGTTCGTCGGAAGCCGTTTTTGCCCCAGGGGTCTCCGGGCTGTGTTCGTTGGGGTTGAACTCCTGCTAGCAAAACCGCCGGGTTGAGGGAAGGGTTCAGACTGTGCCTGGGCCCTGTGGTCTCTTCCAGGTCAGTGTATGGCATTTCCTTCCCCTTGCCCCAGGCACCTGGGAGCATGTCTGCACGTGGAGAAAGACTTTCCCGTGGGAAGCCGGTTTTTGTCAAACGGGTCCCAGTGCTCTGCTCCTCTCTTTTCACTCCTGCTGCCAGAAGCCCAGGGAGGATGGGAGGGCTTAGAACATGGCTGGGCACTGTGGTTTCTTCCAGAGAAGTGGAGGGCATTTGCTTTACCTTGCCACAACCACTTGGGATATGGTCTGCACCTCAGGAAAACTGTTTCCGTGGGAAGCCGGCTTTTTGCAAAGGGGTCTCAGGGCCGTGGGCCTCTGCTGTCCCTCCGGCTCCCCAAAGCACAGGGACGAGGTGAGGGGCTTAGACCATGCCTGGGCAATGTTGTTTCTTACACCTGGGTGTGTGGCATTTTGTTGAGCTGGCTACCCCCACTTGGGATAGGAGTTCCACAGCAAGCACCTATTGTTCGTCGGAAGCCGTTTTTGCCCCAGGGGTCTCCGGGCTGTGTTCGTTGGGGTTGAACTCCTGCTAGCAAAACCGCCGGGTTGAGGGAAGGGTTCAGACTGTGCCTGGGCTCTGTGGTCTCTTCCAGGTCAGTGTATGGCATTTCCTTCCCCTTGCGCCAGGCACCTGGGAGCATGTCTGCACGTGGAGAAAGACTTTCCCGTGGGAAGCCGGTTTTTGTCAAACGGGTCCCAGTGCTCTGCTCCTCTCTTTTCACTCCTGGTGCCAGAAACCCAGGGAGGATGGGAGGGCTTAGAACATGGCTGGGCACTGTGGTTTCTTCCAGAGAAGTGGAGGGCATTTGCTTTACCTTGCCACAACCACTTGGGATAGGGTCTGCACCTCAGGAAAACTGTTTCCGTGGGAAGCCGGCTTTTTGCAAAGGGGTCTCAGGGCCGTGGGCCTCGGGTGTCCCTCCGGCTCCCCAAAGCACAGGGACGAGGTGAGGGGCTTAGACCATGCCTGGGCAATGTTGTTTCTTACACCTGGGTGTGTGGCATTATATTGAGCTGGCTACCCCCTCTTGGGATTGGTGTACCACAGCAAGCGCCTATTGTTCGTCGGAAGCCGTTTTTGCCTCAGGGGTCTCCGGGCTGTGTTCGTTGGGGTTGAACTCCTGCTAGCAAAACCGCCGGGTTGAGGGAAGGGTTCAGACTGTGCCTGGGCCCTGTGGTCTCTTCCAGGTCAGTGTATGGCATTTCCTTCCCCTTGCCACAGGCACCTGGGAGCATGTCTGCACGTGGAGAAAGACTTTCCCGTGGGAAGCCGGGTTTTGTCAAACGGGTCCCAGTGCTCTGCTCCTCTCTTTTCACTCCTGCTGTCAGAAGCCCAGGGAGGATGGGAGGGCTTAGAACATGGCTGGGCACTGTGGTTTCTTCCAGAGAAGTGGAGGGCATTTGCTTTACCTTGCCACAACCACTTGGGATAGGGTGTGCACCTCAGGAAAACTGTCTCCGTGGGAAGCCGGCTTTTTGCAAAGGGGTCTCAGGGCCGTGGGCCTCGGGTGTCCCTCCGGCTCCCCAAAGCACAGGGACGAGGTGAGGGGCTGAGACCATGCCTGGGCAATGTTGTTTCTTACTCCTTTTTGTGTGGCATTTTGTTGAGCTGGCTACCCCCTCTTGGGATTGGTTTTCCACAGCAAGCGCCT
This sequence comes from Ursus arctos, assembly GCF_023065955.2. Lineage (NCBI taxonomy): Eukaryota > Metazoa > Chordata > Mammalia > Carnivora > Ursidae > Ursus > Ursus arctos. The sequence goes on along the minus strand of NW_026622830.1, from coordinate 63,838,038 downwards.
ATTGTTCGTCGGAAGCCGTTTTTGCCTCAGGGGTCTCCGGGCTGTGTTCGTTGGGGTTGAACTCCTGTTAGGAAAACCGCCGGGTTGAGGGAAGGGTTCAGACTGTGCCTGGGCCCTGTGGTCTCTTCCAGGTCAGTGTATGGCATTTCCTTCCCCTTGCCACAGGCACATGGGAGCATGTCTGCACGTGGAGAAAGACTTTCCCGTGGGAAGCCGGGTTTTGTCAAACGGGTCCCAGTGCTCTGCTCCTCTCTTTTCACTCCTGCTGTCAGAAGCCCAGGGAGGATGGGAGGGCTTAGAACATGGCTGGGCACTGTGGTTTCTTCCAGAGAAGTGGAGGGCATTTGCTTTACCTTGCCACAACCACTTGGGATAGGGTCTGCACCTCAGGAAAACTGTTTCCGTGGGAAGCCGGCTTTTTGCAAAGGGGTCTCAGGGCCGTGGGCCTCGGGTGTCCCTCCGGCTCCCCAAAGCACAGGGACGAGGTGAGGGGCTTAGACCATGCCTGGGCAATGTTGTTTCTTACACCTGGGTGTGTGGCATTTTGTTGAGCTGCCTACCCCCTCTTGGGATTGGTGTTCCACAGCAAGCGCCTATTATTCGTCGGAAGCCGTTTTTGCCTCAGGGGTCTCCGGGCTGTGTTCGTTGGGGTTGAACTCCTGCTAGCAAAACCGCCGTGTTGAGGGAAGGGTTCAGACTGTGCCTGGGCCCTGTGGTCTCTTCCAGGTCAGTGTATGGCATTTCCTTCCCCTTGCCACAGGCACCTGGGAGCATGTCTGCACGTGGAGAAAGACTTTCCCGTGGGAAGCCGGGTTTTGTCAAACGGGTCCCAGTGCTCTGCTCCTCTCTTTTCACTCCTGCTGCCAGAAGCCCAGGGAGGATGGGAGGGCTTAGAACATGGCTGGGCACTGTGGTTTCTTGCAGAGAAGTGGAGGGCATTTGCATTACCTTGCCACAACCACTTGAGATAGGGTCTGCACCTCAGGAAAACTGTCTCCGTGGGAAGCCGGCTTTTTGCAAAGGGGTCTCAGGGCCGTGGGCCTCGGCTGTCCCTCCGGCTCCCCAAAGCACAGGGACGAGGTGAGGGGCTTAGACCATGCCTGGGCAATGTTGTTTCTTACACCTGGCTGTGTGGCATTTTGTTGAGCTGGCTACCCCCACTTGGGATAGGAGTTCCACAGCAAGCACCTATTGTTCGTCGGAAGCCGTTTTTGACCCAGGGGTCTCCGGGCTGTGTTCGTTGGGGTTGAACTCCTGCTAGCAAAACCGCCGGGTTGAGGGAAGGGCTCAGACTGTGCCTGGGCCCTGTGGTCTCTTCCAGGTCAGTGTATGGCATTTCCTTCCCCTTGCCACAGGCACCTGGGAGCATGTCTGCACGTGGAGAAAGACTTTCCCGTGGGAAGCCGGGTTTTGTCAAACGGGTCCCAGTGCTCTGCTCCTCTCTTTTCACTCCTGCTGCCAGAAGCCCAGGGAGGATGGGAGGGCTTAGAACATGGCTGGGCACTGTGGTTTCTTCCAGAGAAGTGGAGGGCATTTGCTTTACCTTGCCACAACCACTTGGGATAGGGTCTGCACCTCAGGAAAACTGTCTCCGTGGGAAGCCGGCTTTTTGCAAAGGGGTCTCAGGGCCGTGTGCCTCGGCTGTCCCTCCGGCTCCCCAAAGCACAGGGACGAGGTGAGGGGCTTAGACCATGCCTGGGCAATGCTGTTTCTTACATCTGGGTGTGTGGCATTTTGTTGAGCTGGCTACCCCCTCTTGGGATTGTTGTTCCACAGCAAGCGCCTATTGTTCGTCGGAAGCCGTTTTTGCCTCAGGGGTCTCCGGGCTGTGTTCGTTGGGGTGGAACTCCTGCTAGCAAAACCGCCGGGTTGAGGGAAGGGTTCAGACTGTGCCTGGGCCCTGTGGTCTCTTCCAGGTCAGTGTATGGCATTTCCTTCCCCTTGCCCCAGGCACCAGGGAGCATGTCTGCACGTGGAGAAAGACTTTCCCGTGGGAAGCCGGGTTTTGTCAAACGGGTCCCAGTGCTCTGCTCCTCTCTTTTCACTCCTGCTGCCAGAAGCCCAGGGAGGATGGGAGGGCTTAGAACATGGCTGGGCACTGTGGTTTCTTCCAGAGAAGTGGAGGGCATTTGCTTTACCTTGCCACAACCACTTGGGATAGGGTCTGCACCTCAGGAAAACTGTCTCCGTGGGAAGCCGGCTTTTTGCAAAGGGGTCTCAGGGCCGTGGGCCTCTGCTGTCCCTCCGGCTCCCCAAAGCACAGGGACGAGGTGAGGGGCTTAGACCATGCCTGCGCAATGTTGTTTCTTACACCTGGGTGTGTGGCATTTTGTTGAGCTGGCTAACGCCACTTGGGATAGGAGTTCCACAGCAAGCACCTATTGTTCGTCGGAAGCCGTATTTGCCCCAGGGGTCTCCGGGCTGTGTTCGTTGGGGTTGAACTCCTGCTAGCAAAACCGCCGGGTTGAGGGAAGGGTTCAAACTGTGCCTGGGCCCTGTGGTCTCTTCCAGGTCAGTGTATGGCATTTCCTTCCCCTTGCCCCAGGCACCTGGGAGCATGTCTGCACGTGGAGAAAGACTTTCCCGTGGGAAGCCGGTTTTTGTCAAACGGGTCCCAGTGCTCTGCTCCTCTCTTTTCACTCCTGCTGCCAGAAGCCCAGGGAGGATGGGAGGGCTTAGAACATGGCTGGGCACTGTGGTTTCTTCCAGAGAAGTGGAGGGCATTTGCTTTACCTTGCCACAACCACTTGGGATAGGGTCTGCACCTCAGGAAAACTGTCTCCGTGGGAAGCCGGCTTTTTGCAAAGGGGTCTCAGGGCCGTGGGCCTCGGCTGTCCCTCCGGCTCCCCAAAGCACAGGGACGAGGTGAGGGGCTTAGACCATGCCTGGGCAATGTTGTTTCTTACACCTGGCTGGGTGGCATTTTGTTGAGCTGGCTACCCCCTCTTGGGATTGGTTTTCCACAGCAAGCGCCTATTGTTCGTCGGAAGCCGTTTTTGCCTCAGGGGTCTCCGGGCTGTGTTCGTTGGGGTTGAACTCCTGCTAGCAAAACCGCCGGGTTGAGGGAAGGGTTCAGACTGTGCCTGGGCCCTGTGGTCTCTTCCAGGTCAGTGTATGGCATTTCCTTCCCCTTGCCACAGGCACCTGGGAGCATGTCTGCACGTGGAGAAAGACTTTCCCGTGGGAAGCCGGGTTTTGTCAAACGGGTCCCAGTGCTCTACTCCTCTCTTTTCACTCCTGCTGTCAGAAGCCCAGGGAGGATGGGAGGGCTTAGAACATGGCTGGGCACTGTGGTTTCTTCCAGAGAAGTGGAGGGCATTTGCTTTACCTTGCCACAACCACTTGGGATAGGGTCTGCACCTCAGGAAAACTGTCTCCGTGGGAAGCCGGCTTTTTGCAAAGGGGTCTCAGGGCCGTGGGCCTCGGCTGTCCCTCCGGCTCCCCAAAGCACAGGGACGAGGTGAGAGGCTTAGACCATGCCTGGGCAATGTTGTTTCTTACACCTGGGTGTGTGGCATTTTGTTGAGCTGGCTACCCCCACTTGGGATAGGAGTTCCACAGCAAGCACCTATTGTTCGTCGGAAGCCGTTTTTGCCCCAGGGGTCTCCGGGCTGTGTTCGTTGGGGTTGAACTCCTGCTAGCAAAACCGCCGGGTTGAGGGAAGGGTTCAGACTGTGCCTGGGCCCTGTGGTCTCTTCCAGGTCAGTGTATGGCATTTCCTTCCCCTTGCCACAGGCACCTGGGAGCATGTCTGCACGTGGAGAAAGACTTTCCCGTGGGAAGCCGGTTTTTGTCAAACGGGTCCCAGTGCTCTGCTCCTCTCTTTTCACTCCTGCTGCCAGAAGCCCAGGGAGGATGGGAGGGCTTAGAACATGGCTGGGCACTGTGGTTTCTTGCAGAGAAGTGGAGGGCATTTGCATTACCTTGCCACAACCACTTGGGATAGGGTCTGCACCTCAGGAAAACTGTCTCCGTGGGAAGACGGCTTTTTGCAAAGGGGTCTCAGGGCCGTGGGCCTCGGCTGTCCCTCCGGCTCCCCAAAGCACAGGGACGAGGTGAGGGGCTTAGACCATGCCTGGGCAATGTTGTTTCTTACACCTGGCTGTGTGGCATTTTGTTGAGCTGGCTACCCCCACTTGGGATAGGAGTTCCACAGCAAGCACCTATTGTTCGTCGGAAGCCGTTTTTGACCCAGGGGTCTCCGGGCTGTGTTCGTTGGGGTTGAACTCCTGCTAGCAAAACCGCCGGGTTGAGGGAAGGGTTCAGACAGTGCCTGGGCCCTGTGGTCTCTTCCAGGTCAGTGTATGGCATTTCCTTCCCCTTGCCCCAGGCACCTGGGAGTATGTCTGCACGTGGAGAAAGACTTTCCCGTGGGAAGCCGGGTTTTCTCAAACGGGTCCCAGTGCTCTGCTCCTCTCTTTTCATTCCTGCTGCCAGAAGCCCAGGGAGGATGGGAGGACTTAGAACACGGCTGGGCACTGTGGTTTCTTCTAGAGAAGTGGAGGGCATTTGCTTTACCTGGCCACAACCACTTGGGATAGGGTGTGCACCTCAGGAAAACTGTCTCCGTGGGAAGCCGGCTTTTTGCAAAGGGGTCTCAGGGCCGTGGGCCTCGGGTGTCCCTCCGGCTCCCCAAAGCACAGGGACGAGGTGAGGGGCTGAGACCATGCCTGGGCAATGTTGTTTCTTACTCCTTTTTGTGTGGCATTTTGTTGAGCTGGCTACCCCCTCTTGGGATTGGTTTTCCACAGCAAGCGCCTATTGTTCGTCGGAAGCCGTTTTTGCCTCAGGGGTCTCCGGGCTGTGTTCGTTGGGGTTGAACTCCTGTTAGGAAAACCGCCGGGTTGAGGGAAGGGTTCAGACTGTGCCTGGGCCCTGTGGTCTCTTCCAGGTCAGTGTATGGCATTTCCTTCCCCTTGCCACAGGCACATGGGAGCATGTCTGCACGTGGAGAAAGACTTTCCCGTGGGAAGCCGGGTTTTGTCAAACGGGTCCCAGTGCTCTGCTCCTCTCTTTTCACTCCTGCTGTCAGAAGCCCAGGGAGGATGGGAGGGCTTAGAACATGGCTGGGCACTGTGGTTTCTTCCAGAGAAGTGGAGGGCATTTGCTTTACCTTGCCACAACCACTTGGGATAGGGTGTGCACCTCAGGAAAACTGTCTCCGTGGGAAGCCGGCTTTTTGCAAAGGGGTCTCAGGGCCGTGGGCCTCGGCTGTTCCTCCGGCTCCCCAAAGCACAGGGACGAGGTGAGGGGCTTAGACCATGCCTGCGCAATGTTGTTTCTTACACCTGGGTGTGTGGCATTTTGTTGAGCTGGCTAACGCCACTTGGGATAGGAGTTCCACAGCAAGCACCTATTGTTCGTCGGAAGCCGTTTTTGCCCCAGGGGTCTCCGGGCTGTGTTCGTTGGGGTTGAACTCCTGCTAGCAAAACCGCCGGGTTGAGGGAAGGGTTCAAACTGTGCCTGGGCCCTGTGGTCTCTTCCAGGTCAGTGTATGGCATTTCCTTCCCCTTGCCCCAGGCACCTGGGAGCATGTCTGCACGTGGAGAAAGACTTTCCCGTGGGAAGCCGGGTTTTGTCAAACGGGTCCCAGTGCTCTGCTCCTCTCTTTTCACTCCTGCTGTCAGAAGCCCAGGGAGGATGGGAGGGCTTAGAACATGGCTGGGCACTGTGGTTTCTTCCAGAGAAGTGGAGGGCATTTGCTTTACCTTGCCACAACCACTTGGGAGAGGGTCTGCACCTCAGGAAAACTGTCTCCGTGGGAAGCCGGCTTTTTGCAAAGGGGTCTCAGGGCCGTGGGCCTCGGCTGTCCCTCCGGCTCCCCAAAGCACAGGGACGAGGTGAGGGGCTTAGACCATGCCTGGGCAATGTTGTTTCTTACACCTGGGTGTGTGGCATTTTGTTGAGCTGGCTACCCCCACTTGGGATAGGAGTTCCACAGCAAGCACCTATTGTTCGTCGGAAGCCGTTTTTGCCCCAGGGGTCTCCGGGCTGTGTTCGTTGGGGTTGAGCTCCTGCTAGCAAAACCGCCGGGTTGAGGGAAGGGTTCAGACTGTGCCTGGGCCCTGTGGTCTCTTCCAGGTCAGTGTATGGCATTTCCTTCCCCTTGCCCCAGGCACCTGGGAGCATGTCTGCACGTGGAGAAAGACTTTCCCGTGGGAAGCCGGTTTTTGTCAAACGGGTCCCAGTGCTCTGCTCCTCTCTTTTCACTCCTGCTGCCAGAAACCCAGGGAGGATGGGAGGGCTTAGAACATGGCTGGGCACTGTGGTTTCTTCCAGAGAAGTGGAGGGCATTTGCTTTACCTTGCCACAACCACTTGGGATAGGGTCTGCACCTCAGGAAAACTGTTTCCGTGGGAAGCCGGCTTTTTGCAAAGGGGTCTCAGGGCCGTGGGCCTCGGGTGTCCCTCCGGCTCCCCAAAGCACAGGGACGAGGTGAGGGGCTTAGACCATGCCTGGGCAATGTTGTTTCTTACACCTGGGTGTGTGGCATTATATTAAGCTGGCTACCCCCTCTTGGGATTGGTGTACCACAGCAAGCGCCTATTGTTCGTCGGAAGAAGTTTTTGCCTCAGGGGTCTCCGGGCTGTGTTCGTTGGGGTTGAACTCCTGCTAGCAAAACCGCCGGGTTGACGGAAGGGTTCAGACTGTGCCTGGGCCCTGTGGTCTCTTCCAGGTCAGTGTATGGCATTTCCTTCCCCTTGCCACAGGCACCTGGGAGCATGTCTGCACGTGGAGAAAGACTTTCCCGTGGGAAGCCGGGTTTTGTCAAACGGGTCCCAGTGCTCTGCTCCTCTCTTTTAACTCCTGCTGTCAGAAGCCCAGGGAGGATGGGAGGGCTTAGAACATGGCTGGGCACTGTGGTTTCTTCCAGAGAAGTGGAGGGCATTTGCTTTACCTTGCCACAGCCAGTTGGGATAGGGTCTGCACCTCAGGAAAACTGTCTCCGTGGGAAGCCGGCTTTTTGCAAAGGGGTCTCAGGGCCGTGGGCCTCGGCTGTCCCTCCGGCTCCCCAAAGCACAGGGACGAGGTGAGGGGCTTAGACCATGCCTGCGCAATGTTGTTTCTTACACCTGGGTGTGTGGCATTTTGTTGAGCTGGCTACCCCCACTTGGGATAGGAGTTCCACAGCAAGCACCTATTGTTCGTCGGAAGCCGTTTTTGCCCCAGGGGTCTCCGGGCTGTGTTCGTTGGGGTTGAACTCCTGCTAGCAAAACCGCCGGGTTGAGGGAAGGGTTCAGACTGTGCCTGGGCCCTGTGGTCTCTTCCAGGTCAGTGTATGGCATTTCCTTCCCCTTGCCCCAGGCACCTGGGAGCATGTCTGCACGTGGAGAAAGACTTTCCCGTGGGAAGCCGGGTTTTGTCAAACGGGTCCCAGTGCTCTGCTCCTCTCTTTTCACTCCTGCTGCCAGAAGCCCAGGGAGGATGGGAGGGCTTAGAACATGGCTGGGCACTGTGGTTTCTTGCAGAGAAGTGGAGGGCATTTGCATTACCTTGCCACAACCACTTGGGATAGGGTCTGCACCTCAGGAAAACTGTCTCCGTGGGAAGCCGGCTTTTTGCAAAGGGGTCTCAGGGCCGTGGGCCTCGGCTGTCCCTCCGGCTCCCCAAAGCACAGGGACGAGGTGAGGGGCTTAGACCATGCCTGGGCAATGTTGTTTCTTACACCTGGCTGTGTGGCATTTTGTTGAGCTGGCTACCCCCACTTGGGATAGGAGTTCCACAGCAAGCACCTATTGTTCGTCGGAAGCCGTTTTTGACCCAGGGGTCTCCGGGCTGTGTTCGTTGGGGTTGAACTCCTGCTAGCAAAACCGCCGGGTTGAGGGAAGGGCTCAGACTGTGCCTGGGCCCTGTGGTCTCTTCCAGGTCAGTGTATGGCATTTCCTTCCCCTTGCCACAGGCACCTGGGAGCATGTCTGCACGTGGAGAAAGACTTTCCCGTGGGAAGCCGGGTTTTGTCAAACGGGTCCCAGTGCTCTGCTCCTCTCTTTTCACTCCTGCTGCCAGAAGCCCAGGGAGGATGGGAGGGCTTAGAACATGGCTGGGCACTGTGGTTTCTTCCAGAGAAGTGGAGGGCATTTGCTTTACCTTGCCACAACCACTTTGGATAGGGTCTGCACCTCAGGAAAACTGTCTCCGTGGGAAGCCGGCTTTTTGCAAAGGGGTCTCAGGGCCGTGGGCCTCGGCTGTCCCTCCGGCTCCCCAAAGCACAGGGACGAGGTGAGGGGCTTAGACCATGCCTGGGCAATGCTGTTTCTTACATCTGGGTGTGTGGCATTTTGTTGAGCTGGCTACCCCCTCTTGGGATTGGTGTTCCACAGCAAGCGCCTATTGTTCGTCGGAAGCCGTTTTTGCCTCAGGGCTATCCGGGCTGTGTTCGTTGGGGTTGAACTCCTGCTAGCAAAACCGCCGGGTTGAGGGAAGGGTTCAGACTGTGCCTGGGCCCTGTGGTCTCTTCCAGGTCAGTGTATGGCATTTCCTTCCCCTTGCCACAGGCACCTGGGAGCATGTCTGCACGTGGAGAAAGACTTTCCCGTGGGAAGCCGGGTTTTGTCAAACGGGTCCCAGTGCTCTGCTCCTCTCTTTTCACTCCTGCTTTCAGAAGCCCAGGGAGGATGGGAGGGCTTAGAACATGGCTGGGCACTGTGGTTTCTTCCAGAGAAGTGGAGGGCATTTGCTTTACCTTGCCACAACCACTTGAGATAGGGTCTTCACCTCAGGAAAACTGTCTCCGTGGGAAGCCGGCTTTTTGCAAAGGGGTCTCAGGGCCGTGGGCCTCGGCTGTCCCTCCGGCTCCCCAAAGCACAGGGACGAGGTGAGGGGCTTAGACCATGCCTGGGCAATGTTGTTTCTTACACCTGGGTGTGTGGCATTTTGTTGAGCTGGCTACCCCCACTTGGGATAGGAGTTCCACAGCAAGCACCTATTGTTCGTCGGAAACCGTTTTTGCCCCTGGGGTCTCCGGGCTGTGTTCGTTGGGGTTGAACTCCTGCTAGCAAAACCGCCGGGTTGAGGGAAGGGTTCAGACTGTGCCTGGGCCCTGTGGTCTCTTCCAGGTCAGTGTATGGCATTTCCTTCCCCTTGCCCCAGGCACCTGGCAGCATGTCTGCACGTGGAGAAAGACTTTCCCGTGGGAAGCCGGGTTTTGTCAAACGGGTCCCAGTGCTCTGCTCCTCTCTTTTCACTCCTGCTGCCAGAAGCCCAGGGAGGATGGGAGGGCTTAGAACATGGCTGGGCACTGTGGTTTCTTGCAGAGAAGTGGAGGGCATTTGCATTACCTTGCCACAACCACTTGGGATAGGGTCTGCACCTCAGGAAAACTGTCTCCGTGGGAAGCCGGCTTTTTGCAAAGGGGTCTCAGGGCCGTGGGCCTCGGCTGTCCCTCCGGCTCCCCAAAGCACAGGGACGAGGTGAGGGGCTTAGACCATGCCTGGGCAATGTTGTTTCTTACACCTGGCTGTGTGGCATTTTGTTGAGCTGGCTACCCCCACTTGGGATAGGAGTTCCACAGCAAGCACCTATTGTTCGTCGGAAGCCGTTTTTGACCCAGGGGTCTCCGGGCTGTGTTCGTTGGGGTTGAACTCCTGCTAGCAAAACCGCCGGGTTGAGGGAAGGGCTCAGACTGTGCCTGGGCCCTGTGGTCTCTTCCAGGTCAGTGTATGGCATTTCCTTCCCCTTGCCACAGGCACCTGGGAGCATGTCTGCACGTGGAGAAAGACTTTCCCGTGGGAAGCCGGGTTTTGTCAAACGGGTCCCAGTGCTCTGCTCCTCTCTTTTCACTCCTGCTGCCAGAAGCCCAGGGAGGATGGGAGGGCTTAGAACATGGCTGGGCACTGTGGTTTCTTCCAGAGAAGTGGAGGGCATTTGCTTTACCTTGCCACAACCACTTGGGATAGGGTCTGCACCTCAGGAAAACTGTCTCCGTGGGAAGCCGGCTTTTTGCAAAGGGGTCTCAGGGCCGTGTGCCTCGGCTGTCCCTCCGGCTCCCCAAAGCACAGGGACGAGGTGAGGGGCTTAGACCATGCCTGGGCAATGCTGTTTCTTACATCTGGGTGTGTGGCATTTTGTTGAGCTGGCTACCCCCTCTTGGGATTGGTGTTCCACAGCAAGCGCCTATTGTTCGTCGGAAGCCGTTTTTGCCTCAGGGGTCTCCGGGCTGTGTTCGTTGGGGTGGAACTCCTGCTAGCAAAACCGCCGGGTTGAGGGAAGGGTTCAGACTGTGCCTGGGCCCTGTGGTCTCTTCCAGGTCAGTGTATGGCATTTCCTTCCCCTTGCCCCAGGCACCAGGGAGCATGTCTGCACGTGGAGAAAGACTTTCCCGTGGGAAGCCGGGTTTTGTCAAACGGGTCCCAGTGCTCTGCTCCTCTCTTTTCACTCCTGCTGCCAGAAGCCCAGGGAGGATGGGAGGGCTTAGAACATGGCTGGGCACTGTGGTTTCTTCCAGAGAAGTGGAGGGCATTTGCTTTACCTTGCCACAACCACTTGGGATAGGGTCTGCACCTCAGGAAAACTGTCTCCGTGGGAAGCCGGCTTTTTGCAAAGGGGTCTCAGGGCCGTGGGCCTCGGCTGTCCCTCCGGCTCCCCAAAGCACAGGGACGAGGTGAGGGGCTTAGACCATGCCTGCGCAATGTTGTTTCTTACACCTGGGTGTGTGGCATTTTGTTGAGCTGGCTAACGCCACTTGGGATAGGAGTTCCACAGCAAGCACCTATTGTTCGTCGGAAGCCGTTTTTGCCCCAGGGGTCTCCGGGCTGTGTTCGTTGGGGTTGAACTCCTGCTAGCAAAACCGCCGGGTTGAGGGAAGGGTTCAAACTGTGCCTGGGCCCTGTGGTCTCTTCCAGGTCAGTGTATGGCATTTCCTTCCCCTTGCCCCAGGCACCTGGGAGCATGTCTGCACGTGGAGAAAGACTTTCCCGTGGGAAGCCGGGTTTTGTCAAACGGGTCCCAGTGCTCTGCTCCTCTCTTTTCACTCCTGCTGCCAGAAGCCCAGGGAGGATGGGAGGGCTTAGAACATGGCTGGGCACTGTGGTTTCTTCCAGAGAAGTGGAGGGCATTTGCTTTACCTTGCCACAACCACTTGGGATAGGGTCTGCACCTCAGGAAAACTGTCTCCGTGGGAAGCCGGCTTTTTGCAAAGGGGTCTCAGGGCCGTGGGCCTCGGCTGTCCCTCCGGCTCCCCAAAGCACAGGGACGAGGTGAGGGGCTTAGACCATGCCTGGGCAATGTTGTTTCTTACACCTGGGTGTGTGGCATTTTGTTGAGCTGGCTACCCCCTCTTGGGATTGGTTTTCCACAGCAAGCGCCTATTGTTCGTCGGAAGCCGTTTTTGCCTCAGGGGTCTCCGGGCTGTGTTCGTTGGGGTTGAACTCCTGCTAGCAAAACCGCCGGGTTGAGGGAAGGGTTCAGACTGTGCCTGGGCCCTGTGGTCTCTTCCAGGTCAGTGTATGGCATTTCCTTCCCCTTGCCACAGGCACCTGGGAGCATGTCTGCACGTGGAGAAAGACTTTCCCGTGGGAAGCCGGGTTTTGTCAAACGGGTCCCAGTGCTCTACTCCTCTCTTTTCACTCCTGCTGTCAGAAGCCCAGGGAGGATGGGAGGGCTTAGAACATGGCTGGGCACTGTGGTTTCTTCCAGAGAAGTGGAGGGCATTTGCTTTACCTTGCCACAACCACTTGGGATAGGGTCTGCACCTCAGGAAAACTGTCTCCGTGGGAAGCCGGCTTTTTGCAAAGGGGTCTCAGGGCCGTGGGCCTCGGCTGTCCCTCCGGCTCCCCAAAGCACAGGGACGAGGTGAGGGGCTTAGACCATGCCTGGGCAATGTTGTTTCTTACACCTGGGTGTGTGGCATTTTGTTGAGCTGGCTACCCCCACTTGGGATAGGAGTTCCACAGCAAGCACCTATTGTTCGTCGGAAGCCGTTTTTGCCCCAGGGGTCTCCGGGCTGTGTTCGTTGGGGTTGAACTCCTGCTAGCAAAACCGCCGGGTTGAGGGAAGGGTTCAGACTGTGCCTGGGCCCTGTGGTCTCTTCCAGGTCAGTGTATGGCATTTCCTTCCCCTTGCCACAGGCACCTGGGAGCATGTCTGCACGTGGAGAAAGACTTTCCCGTGGGAAGCCGGTTTTTGTCAAACGGGTCCCAGTGCTCTGCTCCTCTCTTTTCACTCCTGCTGCCAGAAGCCCAGGGAGGATGGGAGGGCTTAGAACATGGCTGGGCACTGTGGTTTCTTCCAGAGAAGTGGAGGGCATTTGCTTTACCTTGCCACAACCACTTGGGATAGGGTCTGCACCTCAGGAAAACTGTCTCCGTGGGAAGCCGGCTTTTTGCAAAGGGGTCTCAGGGCCATGGGCCTCGGCTGTCCCTCCGGCTCCCCAAAGCACAGGGACGAGGTGAGGGGCTTAGACCATGCCTGGGCAATGTTGTTTCTTACACCTGGCTGTGTGGCATTTTGTTGAGCTGGCTACCCCCACTTGGGATAGGAGTTCCACAGCAAGCACCTATTGTTCGTCGGAAGCCGTTTTTGACCCAGGGGTCTCCGGGCTGTGTTCGTTGGGGTTGAACTCCTGCTAGCAAAACTGCCGGGTTGAGGGAAGGGCTCAGACTGTGCCTGGGCCCTGTGGTCTCTTCCAGGTCAGTGTATGGCATTTCCTTCCCCTTGCCACAGGCACCTGGGAGCATGTCTGCACGTGGAGAAAGACTTTCCCGTGGGAAGCCGGGTTTTGTCAAACGGGTCCCAGTGCTCTGCTCCTCTCTTTTCACTCCTGCTGCCAGAAGCCCAGGGAGGATGGGAGGGCTTAGAACATGGCTGGGCACTGTGGTTTCTTCCAGAGAAGTGGAGGGCATTTGCTTTACCTTGCCACAACCACTTGGGATAGGGTCTGCACCTCAGGAAAACTGTCTCCGTGGGAAGCCGGCTTTTTGCAAAGGGGTCTCAGGGCCGTGGGCCTCGGCTGTCCCTCCGGCTCCCCAAAGCACAGGGACGAGGTGAGGGGCTTAGACCATGCCTGGGCAATGCTGTTTCTTACATCTGGGTGTGTGGCATTTTGTTGAGCTGGCTACCCCCTCTTGGGATTGGTGTTCCACAGCAAGCGCCTATTGTTCGTCGGAAGCCGTTTTTGCCTCAGGGGTCTCCGGGCTGTGTTCGTTGGGGTGGAACTCCTGCTAGCAAAACCGCCGGGTTGAGGGAAGGGTTCAGACTGTGCCTGGGCCCTGTGGTCTCTTCCAGGTCAGTGTATGGCATTTCCTTCCCCTTGCCACAGGCACATGGGAGCATGTCTGCACGTGGAGAAAGACTTTCCCGTGGGAAGCCGGGTTTTGTCAAACGGGTCCCAGTGCTCTGCTCCTCTCTTTTCACTCCTGCTGCCAGAAGCCCAGGGAGGATGGGAGGGCTTAGAACATGGCTGGGCACTGTGGTTTCTTCCAGAGAAGTGGAGGGCATTTGCTTTACCTTGCCACAACCACTTGGGATAGGGTCTGCACCTCAGGAAAACTGTCTCCGTGGGAAGCCGGCTTTTTGCAAAGGGGTCTCAGGGCCGTGGGCCTCGGCTGTCCCTCCGGCTCCCCAAAGCACAGGGACGAGGTGAGGGGCTTAGACCATGCCTGCGCAATGTTGTTTCTTACACCTGGGTGTGTGGCATTTTGTTGAGCTGGCTAACGCCACTAGGGATAGGAGTTCCACAGCAAGCACCTATTGTTCGTCGGAAGCCGTTTTTGCCCCAGGGGTCTCCGGGCTGTGTTCGTTGGGGTTGAACTCCTGCTAGCAAAACCGCCGGGTTGAGGGAAGGGTTCAAACTGTGCCTGGGCCCTGTGGTCTCTTCCAGGTCAGTGTATGGCATTTCCTTCCCCTTGCCCCAGGCACCTGGGAGCATGTCTGCACGTGGAGAAAGACTTTCCCGTGGGAAGCCGGGTTTTGTCAAACGGGTCCCAGTGCTCTGCTCCTCTCTTTTCACTCCTGTTGCCAGAAGCCCAGGGAGGATGGGAGGGCTTAGAACATGGCTGGGCACTGTGGTTTCTTCCAGAGAAGTGGAGGGCATTTGCTTTACCTTGCCACAACCACTTGGGATAGGGTCTGCACCTCAGGAAAACTGTCTCCGTGGGAAGCCGGCTTTTTGCAAAGGGGTCTCAGGGCCGTGGGCCTCGGCTGTCCCTCCGGCTCCCCAAAGCACAGGGACGAGGTGAGGGGCTTAGACCATGCCTGGGCAATGTTGTTTCTTACACCTGGGTGTGTGGCATTTTGTTGAGCTGGCTACCCCCTCTTGGGATTGGTTTTCCACAGCAAGCGCCTATTTTTCGTCGGAAGCCGTTTTTGCCTCAGGGGTCTCCGGGCTGTGTTCGTTGGGGTTGAACTCCTGCTAGCAAAACCGCCGGGTTGAGGGAAGGGTTCAGACTGTGCCTGGGCTCTGTGGTCTCTTCCAGGTCAGTGTATGGCATTTCCTTCCCCTTGCGCCAGGCACCTGGGAGCATGTCTGCACGTGGAGAAAGACTTTCCCGTGGGAAGCCGGTTTTTGTCAAACGGGTCCCAGTGCTCTGCTCCTCTCTTTTCACTCCTGCTGCCAGAAACCCAGGGAGGATGGGAGGGCTTAGAACATGGCTGGGCACTGTGGTTTCTTCCAGAGAAGTGGAGGGCATTTGCTTTACCTTGCCACAACCACTTGGGATAGGGTCTGCACCTCAGGAAAACTGTTTCCGTGGGAAGCCGGCTTTTTGCAAAGGGGTCTCAGGGCCGTGGGCCTCGGGTGTCCCTCCGGCTCCCCAAAGCACAGGGACGAGGTGAGGGGCTTAGACCATGCCTGGGCAATGTTGTTTCTTACACCTGGGTGTGTGGCATTATATTGAGCTGGCTACCCCCTCTTGGGATTGGTGTACCTCAGCAAGCGCCTATTGTTCGTCGGAAGCCGTTTTTGCCTCAGGGGTCTCCGGGCTGTGTTCGTTGGGGTTGAACTCCTGCTAGCAAAACCGCCGGGTTGAGGGAAGGGTTCAGACTGTGCCTGGGCCCTGTGGTCTCTTCCAGGTCAGTGTATGGCATTTCCTTCCCCTTGACACAGGCACCTGGGAGCATGTCTGCACGTGGAGAAAGACTTTCCCGTGGGAAGCCGGGTTTTGTCAAACGGGTCCCAGTGCTCTGCTCCTCTCTTTTCACTCCTGCTGTCAGAAGCCCAGGGAGGATGGGAGGGCTTAGAACATGGCTGGGCACTGTGGTTTCTTCCAGAGAAGTGGAGGGCATTTGCTTTACCTTGCCACAACCACTTGGGATAGGGTCTGCACCTCAGGAAAACTGTCTCCGTGGGAAGCCGGCTTTTTGCAAAGGGGTCTCAGGGCCGTGGGCCTCGGCTGTCCCTCCGGCTCCCCAAAGCACAGGGACGAGGTGAGGGGCTTAGACCATGCCTGGGCAATGTTGTTTCTTACACCTGGGTGTGTGGCATTTTGTTGAGCTTGCTACCTCCACTTGGGATAGGAGTTCCACAGCAAGCACCTATTGTTCGTCTGAAGACGTTTTTGCCCCAGGGGTCTCCGGGCTGTGTTCGTTGGGGTTGAACTCCTGCTAGCAAAACCGCCGGGTTGAGGGAAGGGTTCAGACTGTGCCTGGGCCCTGTGGTCTCTTCCAGGTCAGTGTATGGCATTTCCTTCCCCTTGCCCCAGGCACCTGGGGGCATGTCTGCACGTGGAGAAAGACTTTCCCGTGGGAAGCCGGGTTTTGTCAAACGGGTCACAGTGCTCTGCTCCTCTCTTTTCACTCCTGCTGTCAGAAGCCCAGGGAGGATGGGAGGGCTTAGAACATGGCTGGGCACTGTGGTTTCTTCCAGAGAAGTGGAGGGCATTTGCTTTACCTTGCCACAACCACTTGGGATAGGGTCTGCACCTCAGGAAAACTGTCTCCGTGGGAAGCCGGCTTTTTGCAAAGGGGTCTCAGGGCCGTGGGCCTCGGCTGTCCCTCCGGCTCCCCAAAGCACAGGGACGAGGTGAGGGGCTTAGACCATGCCTGGGCAATGTTGTTTCTTACACCTGGGTGTGTGGCATTTTGTTGAGCTGGCTACCCCCACTTGGGATAGGAGTTCCACAGCAAGCACCTATTGTTCGTCGGAAGCCGTTTTTGCCCCAGGGGTCTCCGGGCTGTGTTCGTTGGGGTTGAACTCCTGCTAGCAAAACCGCCGGGTTGAGGGAAGGGTTCAGACTGTGCCTGGGCCCTGTGGTCTCTTCCAGGTCAGTGTATGGCATTTCCTTCCCCTTGCCCCAGGCACCTGGGAGCATGTCTGCACGTGGAGAAAGACTTTCCCGTGGGAAGCCGGTTTTTGTCAAACGGGTCCCAGTGCTCTGCTCCTCTCTTTTCACTCCTGCTGCCAGAAGCCCAGGGAGGATGGGAGGGCTTAGAACATGGCTGGGCACTGTGGTTTCTTCCAGAGAAGTGGAGGGCATTTGCTTTACCTTGCCACAACCACTTGGGATATGGTCTGCACCTCAGGAAAACTGTTTCCGTGGGAAGCCGGCTTTTTGCAAAGGGGTCTCAGGGCCGTGGGCCTCTGCTGTCCCTCCGGCTCCCCAAAGCACAGGGACGAGGTGAGGGGCTTAGACCATGCCTGGGCAATGTTGTTTCTCACACCTGGGTGTGTGGCATTTTGTTGAGCTGGCTACCCCCACTTGGGATAGGAGTTCCACAGCAAGCACCTATTGTTCGTCGGAAGCCGTTTTTGCCCCAGGGGTCTCCGGGCTGTGTTCGTTGGGGTTGAACTCCTGCTAGCAAAACCGCCGGGTTGAGGGAAGGGTTCAGACTGTGCCTGGGCTCTGTGGTCTCTTCCAGGTCAGTGTATGGCATTTCCTTCCCCTTGCGCCAGGCACCTGGGAGCATGTCTGCACGTGGAGAAAGACTTTCCCGTGGGAAGCCGGTTTTTGTCAAACGGGTCCCAGTGCTCTGCTCCTCTCTTTTCACTCCTGCTGCCAGAAACCCAGGGAGGATGGGAGGGCTTAGAACATGGCTGGGCACTGTGGTTTCTTCCAGAGAAGTGGAGGGCATTTGCTTTACCTTGCCACAACCACTTGGGATAGGGTCTGCACCTCAGGAAAACTGTTTCCGTGGGAAGCCGGCTTTTTGCAAAGGGGTCTCAGGGCCGTGGGCCTCGGGTGTCCCTCCGGCTCCCCAAAGCACAGGGACGAGGTGAGGGGCTTAGACCATGCCTGGGCAATGTTGTTTCTTACACCGGGGTGTGTGGCATTATATTGAGCTGGCTACCCCCTCTTGGGATTGGTGTACCACAGCAAGCGCCTATTGTTCGTCGGAAGCCGTTTTTGCCTCAGGGGTCTCCGGGCTGTGTTCGTTGGGGTTGAACTCCTGCTAGCAAAACCGCCGGGTTGAGGGAAGGGTTCAGACTGTGCCTGGGCCCTGTGGTCTCTTCCAGGTCAGTGTATGGCATTTCCTTCCCCTTGCCACAGGCACCTGGGAGCATGTCTGCACGTGGAGAAAGACTTTCCCGTGGGAAGCCGGGTTTTGTCAAACGGGTCCCAGTGCTCTGCTCCTCTCTTTTCACTCCTGCTGTCAGAAGCCCAGGGAGGATGGGAGGGCTTAGAACATGGCTGGGCACTGTGGTTTCTTCCAGAGAAGTGGAGGGCATTTGCTTTACCTTGCCACAACCACTTGGGATAGGGTGTGCACCTCAGGAAAACTGTCTCCGTGGGAAGCCGGCTTTTTGCAAAGGGGTCTCAGGGCCGTGGGCCTCGGCTGTCCCTCCGGCTCCCCAAAGCACAGGGACGAGGTGAGGGGCTTAGACCATGCCTGGGCAATGTTGTTTCTTACACCTGGGTGTGTGACATTTTGTTGAGCTGGCTACCTCCACTTGGGATAGGAGTTCCACAGCAAGCACCTATTGTTCGTCTGAAGACGTTTTTGCCCCAGGGGTCTCCGGGCTGTGTTCGTTGGGGTTGAACTCCTGCTAGCAAAACCGCCGGGTTGAGGGAAGGGTTCAGACTGTGCCTGGGCCCTGTGGTCTCTTCCAGGTCAGTGTATGGCATTTCCTTCCCCTTGCCCCAGGCACCTGGGGGCATGTCTGCACGTGGAGAAAGACTTTCCCGTGGGAAGCCGGGTTTTCTCAAACGGGTCACAGTGCTCTGCTCCTCTCTTTTCACTCCTGCTGTCAGAAGCCCAGGGAGGATGGGAGGGCTTAGAACATGGCTGGGCACTGTGGTTTCTTCCAGAGAAGTGGAGGGCATTTGCTTTACCTTGCCACAACCAGTTGGGATAGGGTCTGCACCTCAGGAAAACTCTCTCCGTGGCAAGCCGGCTTTTTGCAAAGGGGTCTCAGGGCCGTGGGCCTCGGCTGTCCCTCCGGCTCCCCAAAGCACAGGGACGAGGTGAGGGGCTTAGACCATGCCTGCGCAATGTTGTTTCTTACACCTGGGTGTGTGGCATTTTGTTGAGCTGGCTAACCCCACTTGGGATAGGAGTTCCACAGCAAGCACCTATTGTTCGTCGGAAGCCGTTTTTGCCCCAGGGGTCTCCGGGCTGTGTTCGTTGGGGTTGAACTCCTGCTAGCAAAACCGCCGGGTTGACGGAAGGGTTCAGACTGTGCCTGGGCCCTGTGGTCTCTTCCAGGTCAGTGTATGGCATTTCCTTCCCCTTGCCCCAGGCACCTGGGAGCATGTCTGCACGTGGAGAAAGACTTTCCCGTGGGAAGCCGGGTTTTGTCAAACGGGTCCCAGTGCTCTGCTCCTCTCTTTTCACTCCTGCTGCCAGAAGCCCAGGGAGGATGGGAGGGCTTAGAACATGGCTGGGCACTGTGGTTTCTTCCAGAGAAGTGGAGGGCATTTGCTTTACCTTGCCACAACCACTTGGGATAGGGTCTGCACCTCAGGAAAACTGTCTCCGTGGGAAGCCGGCTTTTTGCAAAGGGGTCTCAGGGCCGTGGGCCTCGGCTGTCCCTCCGGCTCCCCAAAGCACAGGGACGAGGTGAGGGGCTTAGACCATGCCTGGGCAATGCTGTTTCTTACATCTGGGTGTGTGGCATTTTGTTGAGCTGGCTACCCCCTCTTGGGATTGGTGTTCCACAGCAAGCGCCTATTGTTCGTCGGAAGCCGTTTTTGCCTCAGGGCTATCCGGGCTGTGTTCGTTGGGGTTGAACTCCTGCTAGCAAAATCGCCGGGTTGAGGGAAGGGTTCAGACTGTGCCTGGGCCCTGTGGTCTCTTCCAGGTCAGTGTATGGCATTTCCTTCCCCTTGCCACAGGCACCTGGGAGCATGTCTGCACGTGGAGAAAGACTTTCCGGTGGGAAGCCGGGTTTTGTCAAACGGGTCCCAGTGCTCTGCTCCTCTCTTTTCACTCCTGCTGCCAGAAGCCCAGGGAGGATGGGAGGGCTTAGAACATGGCTGGGCACTGTGGTTTCTTCCAGAGAAGTGGAGGGCATTTGCTTTACCTTGCCACAACCACTTGGGATAGGGTCTGCACCTCAGGAAAACTGTCTCCGTGGGAAGCTGGCTTTTTGCAAAGGGGTCTCAGGGCCGTGGGCCTCGGGTGTCCCTCCGGCTCCCCAAAGCACAGGGACGAGGTGAGGGGCTTAGACCATGCCTGGGCAATGTTGTTTCTTACACCTGGGTGTGTGCCATTTTGTTGAGCTGGCTACCCCCTCTTGGGATTGGTGTTCCACAGCAAGCGCCTATTATTCGTCGGAAGCCGTTTTTGCCTCAGGGGTCTCCGGGCTGTGTTCGTTGGGGTTGAACTCCTGCTAGCAAAACCGCCGGGTTGAGGGAAGGGTTCAGACTGTGCCTGGGCCCTGTGGTCTCTTCCAGGTCAGTGTATGGCATTTCCTTCCCCTTGCCCCAGGCACCTGGGAGCATGTCTGCACGTGGAGAAAGACTTTCCCGTGGGAAGCCGGTTTTTGTCAAACGGGTCCCAGTGCTCTGCTCCTCTCTTTTCACTCCTGCTGCCAGAAGCCCAGGGAGGATGGGAGGGCTTAGAACATGGCTGGGCACTGTGGTTTCTTCCAGAGAAGTGGAGGGCATTTGCTTTACCTTGCCACAACCACTTGGGATAGGGTCTGCACCTCAGGAAAAATGTTTCCGTGGGAAGCCGGCTTTTTGCAAAGGGGTCTCAGGGCCGTGGGCCTCGGCTGTCCCTCCGGCTCCCCAAAGCACAGGGACGAGGTGAGGGGCTTAGACCATGCCTGCGCAATGTTGTTTCTTACACCTGGGTGTGTGGCATTTTGTTGAGCTGCCTACCCCCTCTTGGGATTGGTGTTCCACAGCAAGCGCCTATTATTCGTCGGAAGCCGTTTTTGCCTCAGGGGTCTCCGGGCTGTGTTCGTTGGGGTTGAACTCCTGCTAGCAAAACCGCCGGGTTGAGGGAAGGGTTCAGACTGTGCCTGGGCCCTGTGGTCTCTTCCAGGTCAGTGTATGGCATTTCCTTCCCCTTGCCACAGGCACCTGGGAGCATGTCTGCACGTGGAGAAAGACTTTCCCGTGGGAAGCCGGGTTTTGTCAAACGGGTCCCAGTGCTCTGCTCCTCTCTTTTCACTCCTGCTGCCAGAAGCCCAGGGAGGATGGGAGGGCTTAGAACATGGCTGGGCACTGTGGTTTCTTGCAGAGAAGTGGAGGGCATTTGCATTACCTTGCCACAACCACTTGGGATAGGGTCTGCACCTCAGGAAAACTGTCTCCGTGGGAAGCCGGCTTTTTGCAAAGGGGTCTCAGGGCCGTGGGCCTCGGCTGTCCCTCCGGCTCCCCAAAGCACAGGGACGAGGTGAGGGGCTTAGACCATGCCTGGGCAATGTTGTTTCTTACACCTGGCTGTGTGGCATTTTGTTGAGCTGGCTACCCCCACTTGGGATAGGAGTTCCACAGCAAGCACCTATTGTTCGTCGGAAGCCGTTTTTGACCCAGGGGTCTCCGGGCTGTGTTCGTTGGGGTTGAACTCCTGCTAGCAAAACCGCCGGGTTGAGGGAAGGGCTCAGACTGTGCCTGGGCCCTGTGGTCTCTTCCAGGTCAGTGTATGGCATTTCCTTCCCCTTGCCCCAGGCACCTGGGAGCATGTCTGCACGTGGAGAAAGACTTTCCCGTGGGAAGCCGGTTTTTGTCAAACGGGTCCCAGTGCTCTGCTCCTCTCTTTTCACTCCTGCTGCCAGAAGCCCAGGGAGGATGGGAGGGCTTAGAACATGGCTGGGCACTGTGGTTTCTTCCAGAGAAGTGGAGGGCATTTGCTTTACCTTGCCACAACCACTTGGGATAGGGTCTGCACCTCAGGAAAACTGTCTCCGTGGGAAGCCGGCTTTTTGCAAAGGGGTCTCAGGGCCGTGTGCCTCGGCTGTCCCTCCGGCTCCCCAAAGCACAGGGACGAGGTGAGGGGCTTAGACCATGCCTGGGCAATGCTGTTTCTTACATCTGGGTGTGTGGCATTTTGTTGAGCTGGCTACCCCCTCTTGGGATTGGTGTTCCACAGCAAGCGCCTATTGTTCGTCGGAAGCCGTTTTTGCCTCAGGGGTCTCCGGGCTGTGTTCGTTGGGGTGGAACTCCTGCTAGCAAAACCGCCGGGTTGAGGGAAGGGTTCAGACTGTGCCTGGGCCCTGTGGTCTCTTCCAGGTCAGTGTATGGCATTTCCTTCCCCTTGCCCCAGGCACCAGGGAGCATGTCTGCACGTGGAGAAAGACTTTCCCGTGGGAAGCCGGGTTTTGTCAAACGGGTCCCAGTGCTCTGCTCCTCTCTTTTCACTCCTGCTGCCAGAAGCCCAGGGAGGATGGGAGGGCTTAGAACATGGCTGGGCACTGTGGTTTCTTCCAGAGAAGTGGAGGGCATTTGCTTTACCTTGCCACAACCACTTGGGATAGGGTCTGCACCTCAGGAAAACTGTCTCCGTGGGAAGCCGGCTTTTTGCAAAGGGGTCTCAGGGCCGTGCGCCTCGGCTGTCCCTCCGGCTCCCCAAAGCACAGGGACGAGGTGAGGGGCTTAGACCATGCCTGCGCAATGTTGTTTCTTACACCTGGGTGTGTGGCATTTTGTTGAGCTGGCTAACGCCACTTGGGATAGGAGTTCCACAGCAAGCACCTATTGTTCGTCGGAAGCCGTTTTTGCCCCAGGGGTCTCCGGGATGTGTTCGTTGGGGTTGAACTCCTGCTAGCAAAACCGCCGGGTTGAGGGAAGGGTTCAAACTGTGCCTGGGCCCTGTGGTCTCTTCCAGGTCAGTGTATGGCATTTCCTTCCCCTTGCCCCAGGCACCTGGGAGCATGTCTGCACGTGGAGAAAGACTTTCCCGTGGGAAGCCGGGTTTTGTCAAACGGGTCCCAGTGCTCTGCTCCTCTCTTTTCACTCCTGCTGCCAGAAGCCCAGGGAGGATGGGAGGGCTTAGAACATGGCTGGGCACTGTGGTTTCTTCCAGAGAAGTGGAGGGCATTTGCTTTACCTTGCCACAACCACTTGGGATAGGGTCTGCACCTCAGGAAAACTGTCTCCGTGGGAAGCCGGCTTTTTGCAAAGGGATCTCAGGGCCGTGGGCCTCGGCTGTCCCTCCGGCTCCCCAAAGCACAGGGACGAGGTGAGGGGCTTAGACCATGCCTGGGCAATGTTGTTTCTTACACCTGGGTGTGTGGCATTTTGTTGAGCTGGCTACCCCCTCTTGGGATTGGTTTTCCACAGCAAGCGCCTATTGTTCGTCGGAAGCCGTTTTTGCCTCAGGGGTCTCCGGGCTGTGTTCGTTGGGGTTGAACTCCTGCTAGCAAAACCGCCGGGTTGAGGGAAGGGTTCAGACTGTGCCTGGGCCCTGTGGTCTCTTCCAGGTCAGTGTATGGCATTTCCTACCCCTTGCCACAGGCACCTGGGAGCATGTCTGCACGTGGAGAAAGACTTTCCCGTGGGAAGCCGGGTTTTGTCAAACGGGTCCCAGTGCTCTCCTCCTCTCTTTTCACTCCTGCTGTCAGAAGCCCAGGGAGGATGGGAGGGCTTAGAACATGGCTGGGCACTGTGGTTTCTTCCAGAGAAGTGGAGGGCATTTGCTTTACCTTGCCACAACCACTTGGGATAGGGTCTGCACCTCAGGAAAACTGTCTCCGGGGGAAGCCGGCTTTTTGCAAAGGGGTCTCAGGGCCGTGGGCCTCGGCTGTCCCTCCGGCTCCCCAAAGCACAGGGACGAGGTGAGGGGCTTAGACCATGCCTGGGCAATGTTGTTTCTTACACCTGGGTGTGTGGCATTTTGTTGAGCTGGCTACCCCCACTTGGGATAGGAGTTCCACAGCAAGCACCTATTGTTCGTCGAAAGCCGTTTTTGCCCCAGGGGTCTCCGGGCTGTGTTCGTTGGGGTTGAACTCCTGCTAGCAAAACCGCCGGGTTGAGGGAAGGGTTCAGACTGTGCCTGGGCCCTGTGGTCTCTTCCAGGTCAGTGTATGGTATTTCCTTCCCCTTGCCACAGGCACCTGGGAGCATGTCTGCACGTGGAGAAAGACTTTCCCGTGGGAAGCCGGTTTTTGTCAAACGGGTCCCAGTGCTCTGCTCCTCTCTTTTCACTCCTGCTGCCAGAAGCCCAGGGAGGATGGGAGGGCTTAGAACATGGCTGGGCACTGTGGTTTCTTCCAGAGAAGTGGAGGGCATTTGCTTTACCTTGCCACAACCACTTGGGATAGGGTCTGCACCTCAGGAAAACTGTCTCCGTGGGAAGCCGGCTTTTTGCAAAGGGGTCTCAGGGCCGTGGGCCTCG
Organism: Ursus arctos; assembly: GCF_023065955.2. Classification (NCBI taxonomy): domain Eukaryota; kingdom Metazoa; phylum Chordata; class Mammalia; order Carnivora; family Ursidae; genus Ursus; species Ursus arctos. The sequence goes on along the minus strand of NW_026622830.1, from coordinate 63,814,383 downwards.
GCTGTCCCTCCGGCTCCCCAAAGCACAGGGACGAGGTGAGGGGCTTAGACCATGCCTGGGCAATGTTGTTTCTTACACCTGGCTGTGTGGCATTTTGTTGAGCTGGCTACCCCCACTTGGGATAGGAGTTCCACAGCAAGCACCTATTGTTCGTCGGAAGCCGTTTTTGACCCAGGGGTCTCCGGGCTGTGTTCGTTGGGGTTGAACTCCTGCTAGCAAAACCGCCGGGTTGAGGGAAGGGCTCAGACTGTGCCTGGGCCCTGTGGTCTCTTCCAGGTCAGTGTATGGCATTTCCTTCCCCTTGCCACAGGCACCTGGGAGCATGTCTGCACGTGGAGAAAGACTTTCCCGTGGGAAGCCGGGTTTTGTCAAACGGGTCCCAGTGCTCTGCTCCTCTCTTTTCACTCCAGCTGCCAGAAGCCCAGGGAGGATGGGAGGGCTTAGAACATGGCTGGGCACTGTGGTTTCTTCCAGAGAAGTGGAGGGCATTTGCTTTACCTTGCCACAACCACTTGGGATAGGGTCTGCACCTCAGGAAAACTGTCTCCGTGGGAAGCCGGCTTTTTGCAAAGGGGTCTCAGGGCCGTGGGCCTCGGCTGTCCCTCCGGCTCCCCAAAGCACAGGGACGAGGTGAGGGGCTTAGACCATGCCTGGGCAATGCTGTTTCTTACATCTGGGTGTGTGGCATTTTGTTGAGCTGGCTACCCCCTCTTGGGATTGGTGTTCCACAGCAAGCGCCTATTGTTCGTCGGAAGCCGTTTTTGCCTCAGGGCTATCCGGGCTGTGTTCGTTGGGGTTGAACTCCTGCTAGCAAAACCGCCGGGTTGAGGGAAGGGTTCAGACTGTGCCTGGGCCCTGTGGTCTCTTCCAGGTCAGTGTATGGCATTTCCTTCCCCTTGCCACAGGCACCTGGGAGCATGTCTGCACGTGGAGAAAGACTTTCCCGTGGGAAGCCGGGTTTTGTCAAACGGGTCCCAGTGCTCTGCTCCTCTCTTTTCACTCCTGCTTTCAGAAGCCCAGGGAGGATGGGAGGGCTTAGAACATGGCTGGGCACTGTGGTTTCTTCCAGAGAAGTGGAGGGCATTTGCTTTACCTTGCCACAACCACTTGAGATAGGGTCTTCACCTCAGGAAAACTGTCTCCGTGGGAAGCCGGCTTTTTGCAAAGGGGTCTCAGGGCCGTGGGCCTCGGGTGTCCCTCCGGCTCACCAAAGCACAGGGACGAGGTGAGGGGCTTAGACCATGCCTGGGCAATGTTGTTTCTTACACCTGGGTGTGTGGCATTTTGTTGAGCTGGCTACCCCCACTTGGGATAGGAGTTCCACAGCAAGCACCTATTGTTCGTCGGAAACCGTTTTTGCCCCTGGGGTCTCCGGGCTGTGTTCGTTGGGGTTGAACTCCTGCTAGCAAAACCGCCGGGTTGAGGGAAGGGTTCAGACTGTGCCTGGGCCCTGTGGTCTCTTCCAGGTCAGTGTATGGCATTTCCTTCCCCTTGCCCCAGGCACCTGGCAGCATGTCTGCACGTGGAGAAAGACTTTCCCGTGGGAAGCCGGTTTTTGTCAAACGGGTCCCAGTGCTCTGCTCCTCTCTTTTCACTCCTGCTGCCAGAAGCCCAGGGAGGATGGGAGGGCTTAGAACATGGCTGGGCACTGTGGTTTCTTCCAGAGAAGTGGAGGGCATTTGCTTTACCTTGCCACAACCACTTGGGATAGGGTCTGCACCTCAGGAAAACTGTTTCCGTGGGAAGCCGGCTTTTTGCAAAGGGGTCTCAGGGCCGTGGGCCTCGGGTGTCCCTCCGGCTCCCCAAAGCACAGGGACGAGGTGAGGGGCTTAGACCATGCCTGGGCAATGTTGTTTCTTACACCTGGGTGTGTGGCATTTTGTTGAGCTGCCTACCCCCTCTTGGGATTGGTGTTCCACAGCAAGCGCCTATTATTCGTCGGAAGCCGTTTTTGCCTCAGGGGTCTCCGGGCTGTGTTCGTTGGGGTTGAACTCCTGCTAGCAAAACCGCCGGGTTGAGGGAAGGGTTCAGACTGTGCCTGGGCCCTGTGGTCTCTTCCAGGTCAGTGTATGGCATTTCCTTCCCCTTGCCACAGGCACCTGGGAGCATGTCTGCACGTGGAGAAAGACTTTCCCGTGGGAAGCCGGGTTTTGTCAAACGGGTCCCAGTGCTCTGCTCCTCTCTTTTCACTCCTGCTGCCAGAAGCCCAGGGAGGATGGGAGGGCTTAGAACATGGCTGGGCACTGTGGTTTCTTGCAGAGAAGTGGAGGGCATTTGCATTACCTTGCCACAACCACTTGGGATAGGGTCTGCACCTCAGGAAAACTGTCTCCGTGGGAAGCCGGCTTTTTGCAAAGGGGTCTCAGGGCCGTGGGCCTCGGCTGTCCCTCCGGCTCCCCAAAGCACAGGGACGAGGTGAGGGGCTTAGACCATGCCTGGGCAATGTTGTTTCTTACACCTGGCTGTGTGGCATTTTGTTGAGCTGGCTACCCCCACTTGGGATAGGAGTTCCACAGCAAGCACCTATTGTTCGTCGGAAGCCGTTTTTGACCCAGGGGTCTCCGGGCTGTGTTCGTTGGGGTTGAACTCCTGCTAGCAAAACCGCCGGGTTGAGGGAAGGGCTCAGACTGTGCCTGGGCCCTGTGGTCTCTTCCAGGTCAGTGTATGGCATTTCCTTCCCCTTGCCACAGGCACCTGGGAGCATGTCTGCACGTGGAGAAAGACTTTCCAGTGGGAAGCCGGGTTTTGTCAAACGGGTCCCAGTGCTCTGCTCCTCTCTTTTCACTCCTGCTGCCAGAAGCCCAGGGAGGATGGGAGGGCTTAGAACATGGCTGGGCACTGTGGTTTCTTCCAGAGAAGTGGAGGGCATTTGCTTTACCTTGCCACAACCACTTGGGATAGGGTCTGCACCTCAGGAAAACTGTCTCCGTGGGAAGCCGGCTTTTTGCAAAGGGGTCTCAGGGCCGTGGGCCTCGGCTGTCCCTCCGGCTCCCCAAAGCACAGGGACGAGGTGAGGGGCTTAGACCATGCCTGGGCAATGTTGTTTCTTACACCTGGGTGTGTGGCATTTTGTTGAGCTGGCTACCCCCTCTTGGGATTGGTTTTCCACAGCAAGCGCCTATTGTTCGTCGGAAGCCGTTTTTGCCTCAGGGGTCTCCGGGCTGTGTTCGTTGGGGTTGAACTCCTGCTAGCAAAACCGCCGGGTTGAGGGAAGGGTTCAGACTGTGCCTGGGCCCTGTGGTCTCTTCCAGGTCAGTGTATGGCATTTCCTTCCCCTTGCCACAGGCACCTGGGAGCATGTCTGCACGTGGAGAAAGACTTTCCTGTGGGAAGCCGGGTTTTGTCAAACGGGTCCCAGTGCTCTACTCCTCTCTTTTCACTCCTGCTGTCAGAAGCCCAGGGAGGATGGGAGGGCTTAGAACATGGCTGGGCACTGTGGTTTCTTCCAGAGAAGTGGAGGGCATTTGCTTTACCTTGCCACAACCACTTGGGATAGGGTCTGCACCTCAGGAAAACTGTCTCCGTGGGAAGCCGGCTTTTTGCAAAGGGGTCTCAGGGCCGTGGGCCTCGGCTGTCCCTCCGGCTCCCCAAAGCACAGGGACGAGGTGAGGGGCTTAGACCATGCCTGGGCAATGTTGTTTCTTACACCTGGGTGTGTGGCATTTTGTTGAGCTGGCTACCCCCACTTGGGATAGGAGTTCCACAGCAAGCACCTATTGTTCGTCGGAAGCCGTTTTTGCCCCAGGGGTCTCCGGGCTGTGTTCGTTGGGGTTGAACTCCTGCTAGCAAAACCGCCGGGTTGAGGGAAGGGTTCAGACTGTGCCTGGGCCCTGTGGTCTCTTCCAGGTCAGTGTATGGCATTTCCTTCCCCTTGCCACAGGCACCTGGGAGCATGTCTGCACGTGGAGAAAGACTTTCCCGTGGGAAGCCGGTTTTTGTCAAACGGGTCCCAGTGCTCTGCTCCTCTCTTTTCACTCCTGCTGCCAGAAGCCCAGGGAGGATGGGAGGGCTTAGAACATGGCTGGGCACTGTGGTTTCTTGCAGAGAAGTGGAGGGCATTTGCATTACCTTGCCACAACCACTTGGGATAGGGTCTGCACCTCAGGAAAACTGTCTCCGTGGGAAGACGGCTTTTTGCAAAGGGGTCTCAGGGCCGTGGGCCTCGGCTATCCCTCCGGCTCCCCAAAGCACAGGGACGAGGTGAGGGGCTTAGACCATGCCTGGGCAATGTTGTTTCTTACACCTGGGTGTGTGGCATTTTGTTGAGCTGGCTACCCCCACTTGGGATAGGAGTTCCACAGCAAGCACCTATTGTTCGTCGGAAGCCGTTTTTGACCCAGGGGTCTCCGGGCTGTGTTCGTTGGGGTTGAACTCCTGCTAGCAAAACCGCCGGGTTGAGGGAAGGGTTCAGACAGTGCCTGGGCCCTGTGGTCTCTTCCAGGTCAGTGTATGGCATTTCCTTCCCCTTGCCCCAGGCACCTGGGAGTATGTCTGCTCGTGGAGAAAGACTTTCCCGTGGGAAGCCGGGTTTTCTCAAACGGGTCCCAGTGCTCTGCTCCTCTCTTTTCATTCCTGCTGCCAGAAGCCCAGGGAGGATGGGAGGACTTAGAACACGGCTGGGCACTGTGGTTTCTTCCAGAGAAGTGGAGGGCATTTGCTTTACCTGGCCACAACCACTTGGGATAGGGTGTGCACCTCAGGAAAACTGTCTCCGTGGGAAGCCGGCTTTTTGCAAAGGGGTCTCAGGGCCGTGGGCCTCGGGTGTCCCTCCGGCTCCCCAAAGCACAGGGACGAGGTGAGGGGCTGAGACCATGCCTGGGCAATGTTGTTTCTTACTCCTTTTTGTGTGGCATTTTGTTGAGCTGGCTACCCCCTCTTGGGATTGGTTTTCCACAGCAAGCGCCTATTGTTCGTCGGAAGCCGTTTTTGCCTCAGGGGTCTCCGGGCTGTGTTCGTTGGGGTTGAACTCCTGTTAGGAAAACCGCCGGGTTGAGGGAAGGGTTCAGACTGTGCCTGGGCCCTGTGGTCTCTTCCAGGTCAGTGTATGGCATTTCCTTCCCCTTGCCACAGGCACATGGGAGCATGTCTGCACGTGGAGAAAGACTTTCCCGTGGGAAGCCGGGTTTTGTCAAACGGGTCCCAGTGCTCTGCTCCTCTCTTTTCACTCCTGCTGTCAGAAGCCCAGGGAGGATGGGAGGGCTTAGAACATGGCTGGGCACTGTGGTTTCTTCCAGAGAAGTGGAGGGCATTTGCTTTACCTTGCCACAACCACTTGGGATAGGGTCTGCACCTCAGGAAAACTGTCTCCGTGGGAAGCCGGCTTTTTGCAAAGGGGTCTCAGGGCCGTGGGCCTCGGCTGTCCCTCCGGCTCCCCAAAGCACAGGGACGAGGTGAGGGGCTTAGACCATGCCTGCGCAATGTTGTTTCTTACACCTGGGTGTGTGGCATTTTGTTGAGCTGGCTAACGCCACTTGGGATAGGAGTTCCACAGCAAGCACCTATTGTTCGTCGGAAGCCGTTTTTGCCCCAGGGGTCTCCGGGCTGTGTTCGTTGGGGTTGAACTCCTGCTAGCAAAACCGCCGGGTTGAGGGAAGGGTTCAAACTGTGCCTGGGCCCTGTGGTCTCTTCCAGGTCAGTGTATGGCATTTCCTTCCCCTTGCCCCAGGCACCTGGGAGCATGTCTGCACGTGGAGAAAGACTTTCCCGTGGGAAGCCGGGTTTTGTCAAACGGGTCCCAGTGCTCTGCTCCTCTCTTTTCACTCCTGCTGCCAGAAGCCCAGGGAGGATGGGAGGGCTTAGAACATGGCTGGGCACTGTGGTTTCTTCCAGAGAAGTGGAGGGCATTTGCTTTACCTTGCCACAACCACTTGGGATAGGGTCTGCACCTCAGGAAAACTGTCTCCGTGGGAAGCCGGCTTTTTGCAAAGGGGTCTCAGGGCCGTGGGCCTCGGCTGTCCCTCCGGCTCCCCAAAGCACAGGGACGAGGTGAGGGGCTTAGACCATGCCTGGGCAATGTTGTTTCTTACACCTGGGTGTGTGGCATTTTGTTGAGCTGGCTACCCCCTCTTGGGATTGGTTTTCCACAGCAAGCGCCTATTGTTCGTCGGAAGCCGTTTTTGCCTCAGGGGTCTCCGGGCTGTGTTCGTTGGGGTTGAACTCCTGCTAGCAAAACCGCCGGGTTGAGGGAAGGGTTCAGACTGTGCCTGGGCCCTGTGGTCTCTTCCAGGTCAGTGTATGGCATTTCCTTCCCCTTGCCACAGGCACCTGGGAGCATGTCTGCACGTGGAGAAAGACTTTCCCGTGGGAAGCGGGTTTTGTCAAACGGGTCCCAGTGCTCTACTCCTCTCTTTTCACTCCTGCTGTCAGAAGCCCAGGGAGGATGGGAGGGCTTAGAACATGGCTGGGCACTGTGGTTTCTTCCAGAGAAGTGGAGGGCATTTGCTTTACCTTGCCACAACCACTTGGGAGAGGGTCTGCACCTCAGGAAAACTGTCTCCGTGGGAAGCCGGCTTTTTGCAAAGGGGTCTCAGGGCCGTGGGCCTCGGCTGTCCCTCCGGCTCCCCAAAGCACAGGGACGAGGTGAGGGGCTTAGACCATGCCTGGGCAATGTTGTTTCTTACACCTGGGTGTGTGGCATTTTGTTGAGCTGGCTACCCCCACTTGGGATAGGAGTTCCACAGCAAGCACCTATTGTTCGTCGGAAGCCGTTTTTGCCCCAGGGGTCTCCGGGCTGTGTTCGTTGGGGTTGAGCTCCTGCTAGCAAAACCGCCGGGTTGAGGGAAGGGTTCAGACTGTGCCTGGGCCCTGTGGTCTCTTCCAGGTCAGTGTATGGCATTTCCTTCCCCTTGCCCCAGGCACCTGGGAGCATGTCTGCACGTGGAGAAAGACTTTCCCGTGGGAAGCCGGTTTTTGTCAAACGGGTCCCAGTGCTCTGCTCCTCTCTTTTCACTCCTGCTGCCAGAAACCCAGGGAGGATGGGAGGGCTTAGAACATGGCTGGGCACTGTGGTTTCTTCCAGAGAAGTGGAGGGCATTTGCTTTACCTTGCCACAACCACTTGGGATAGGGTCTGCACCTCAGGAAAACTGTTTCCGTGGGAAGCTGGCTTTTTGCAAAGGGGTCTCAGGGCCGTGGGCCTCGGGTGTCCCTCCGGCTCCCCAAAGCACAGGGACGAGGTGAGGGGCTTAGACCATGCCTGGGCAATGTTGTTTCTTACACCTGGGTGTGTGGCATTATATTGAGCTGGCTACCCCCTCTTGGGATTGGTGTACCACAGCAAGCGCCTATTGTTCGTCGGAAGAAGTTTTTGCCTCAGGGGTCTCCGGGCTGTGTTCGTTGGGGTTGAACTCCTGCTAGCAAAACCGCCGGGTTGACGGAAGGGTTCAGACTGTGCCTGGGCCCTGTGGTCTCTTCCAGGTCAGTGTATGGCATTTCCTTCCCCTTGCCACAGGCACCTGGGAGCATGTCTGCACGTGGAGAAAGACTTTCCCGTGGGAAGCCGGGTTTTGTCAAACGGGTCCCAGTGCTCTGCTCCTCTCTTTTCACTCCTGCTGCCAGAAGCCCAGGGAGGATGGGAGGGCTTAGAACATGGCTGGGCACTGTGGTTTCTTCCAGAGAAGTGGAGGGCATTTGCTTTACCTTGCCACAACCACTTGGGATAGGGTCTGCACCTCAGGAAAACTGTCTCCGTGGGAAGCCGGCTTTTTGCAAAGGGGTCTCAGGGCCGTGGGCCTCGGCTGTCCCTCCGGCTCCCCAAAGCACAGGGACGAGGTGAGGGGCTTAGACCATGCCTGGGCAATGTTGTTTCTTACACCTGGGTGTGTGGCATTTTGTTGAGCTGGCTACCCCCACTTGGGATAGGAGTTCCACAGCAACCACCTATTGTTCGTAGGAAGCCGTTTTTGCCCCAGTGGTCTCCGGGCTGTGTTCGTTGGGGTTGAACTCCTGCTAGCAAAACCGCCGGGTTGAGGGAAGGGTTCAGACTGTGCCTGGGCCCTGTGGTCTCTTCCAGGTCAGTGTATGGCATTTCCTTCCCCTTGCCCCAGGCACCTGGGAGCATGTCTGCACGTGGAGACTTTCCCGTGGGAAGCCGGTTTTTGTCAAACGGGTCCCAGTGCTCTGCTCCTCTCTATTCACTCCTGCTGCCAGAAGCCCAGGGAGGATGGGAGGGCTTAGAACTTGGCTGGGCACTGTGGTTTCTTCCAGAGAAGTGGAGGGCATTTGCTTTACCTTGCCACAACCACTTGGGATAGGGTCTGCACCTCAGGAAAACTGTTTCCGTGGGAAGCCGGCTTTTTGCAAAGGGGTCTCAGGGCCGTGGGCCTCGGGTGTCCCTCCGGCTCCCCAAAGCACAGGGACGAGGTGAGGGGCTTAGACCATGCCTGGGCAATGTTGTTTCTTACACCTGGGTGTGTGGCATTTTGTTGAGCTGGCTACCCCCTCTTGGGATTGGTGTTCCACAGCAAGCGCCTATTGTTCGTCGGAAGCCGTTTTTGCCTCAGGGGTCTCCGGGCTGTGTTCGTTGGGGTTGAACTCCTGCTAGCAAAACCGCCGGGTTGAGGGAAGGGTTCAGACTGTGCCTGGGCCCTGTGGTCTCTTCCAGGTCAGTGTATGGCATTTCCTTCCCCTTGCCCCAGGCACCTGGAAGCATGTCTGCACGTGGAGAAAGACTTTCCCGTGGGAAGCCGGGTTTTGTCAAACGGGTCCCAGTGCTCTGCTCCTCTCTTTTCACTCCTGCGGCCAGAAGCCCAGGGAGGATGGGAGGGTTTAGAACATGGCTGGGCACTGTGGTTTCTTCCAGAGAAGTGGAGGGCATTTGCTTTACCTTGCCACAACCACTTGGGATAGGGTCTGCACCTCAGGAAAACTGTCTCCGTGGGAAGCCGGCTTTTTGCAAAGGGGTCTCAGGGCCGTGGGCCTCGGGTGTCCCTCCGGCTCCCCAAAGCACAGGGACGAGGTGAGGGGCTTAGACCATGCCTGGGCAATGTTGTTTCTTACACCTGGGTGTGTGGCATTTTGTTGAGCTGGCTACCCCCTCTTGGGATTGGTGTTCCACAGCAAGCGCCTATTGTTCGTCGGAAGCCGTTTTTGCCTCAGGGGTCTCCGGGCTGTGTTCGTTGGGGTTGAACTCCTGCTAGCAAAACCGCCGGGTTGAGGGAAGGGTTCAGACTGTGCCTGGGCCCTGTGGTCTCTTCCAGGTCAGTGTATGGCATTTCCTTCCCCTTGCCCCAGGCACCTGGGAGCATGTCTGCACGTGGAGAAAGACTTTCCCGTGGGAAGCCGGGTTTTGTCAAACGGGTCCCAGTGCTCTACTCCTCTCTTTTCACTCCTGCTGTCAGAAGCCCAGCGAGGATGGGAGGGCTTAGAACATGGCTGGGCACTGTGGTTTCTTCCAGAGAAGTGGAGGGCATTTGCTTTACCTTGCCACAACCACTTGGGATATGGTCTGCACCTCAGGAAAACTGTCTCCGTGGGAAGCCGGCTTTTTGCAAAGGGGTCTCAGGGCCGTGGGCCTCGGCTGTCCCTCCGGCTCCCCAAAGCACAGGGACGAGGTGAGGGGCTTAGACCATGCCTGGGCAATGTTGTTTCTTACACCTGGGTGTGTGGCATTTTGTTGAGCTGGCTACCCCCACTTGGGATAGGAGTTCCACAGCAAGCACCTATTGTTCGTCGGAAGCCGTTTTTGCCCCAGGGGTCTCCGGGCTGTGTTCGTTGGGGTTGAACTCCTGCTAGCAAAACCGCCGGGTTGAGGGAAGGGTTCAGACTGTGCCTGGGCCCTGTGGTCTCTTCCAGGTCAGTGTATGGCATTTCCTTCCCCTTGCCCCAGGCACCTGGGAGCATGTCTGCACGTGGAGAAAGACTTTCCCGTGGGAAGCCGGTTTTTGTCAAACGGGTCCCAGTGCTCTGCTCCTCTCTTTTCACTCCTGCTGCCAGAAACCCAGGGAGGATGGGAGGGCTTAGAACATGGCTGGGCACTGTGGTTTCTTCCAGAGAAGTGGAGGGCATTTGCTTTACCTTGCCACAACCAGTTGGGATAGGGTCTGCACCTCAGGAAAACTGTTTCCGTGGGAAGCCGGCTTTTTGCAAAGGGGTCTCAGGGCCGTGGGCCTCGGGTGTCCCTCCGGCTCCCCAAAGCACAGGGACGAGGTGAGGGGCTTAGACCATGCCTGGGCAATGTTGTTTCTTACACCTGGGTGTGTGGCATTATATTGAGCTGGCTACCCCCTCTTGGGATTGGTGTACCACAGCAAGCGCCTATTGTTCGTCCGAAGCCGTTTTTGCCTCAGGGGTCTCCGGGCTGTGTTCGTTGGGGTTGAACTCCTGCTAGCAAAACCGCCGGGTTGAGGGAAGGGTTCAGACTGTGCCTGGGCCCTGTGGTCTCTTCCAGGTCAGTGTATGGCATTTCCTTCCCCTTGCCACAGGCACCTGGGAGCATGTCTGCACGTGGAAAAAGACTTTCCCGTGGGAAGCCGGGTTTTGTCAAACGGGTCCCAGTGCTCTGCTCCTCTCTTTTCACTCCTGCTCTCAGAAGCCCAGGGAGGATGGGAGGGCTTAGAACATGGCTGGGCACTGTGGTTTCTTCCAGAGAAGTGGAGTGCATTTGTTTTACCTTGCCACAACCAGTTGGGATAGGGTCTGCACCTCAGGAAAACTGTCTCCGTGGGAAGCCGGCTTTTTGCAAAGGGGTCTCAGGGCCGTGGGCCTCGGCTGTCCCTCCGGCTCCCCAAAGCACAGGGACGAGGTGAGGGGCTTAGACCATGCCTGCGCAATGTTGTTTCTTACACCTGGGTGTGTGGCATTTTTTGAGCTGGCTACCCCCCCTTGGGATGATTGGTGTTCCACAGCAAGCGCCTATTGTTCGTCGGAAGCCGTTTTTGCCTCAGGGGTCTCCGGGCTGTGTTCGTTGGGGTTGAACTCCTGCTAGCAAAACCGCCGGGTTGAGGGAAGGGTTCAGACTGTGCCTGGGCCCTGTGGTCTCTTCCAGGTCAGTGTATGGCATTTCCTTCCAATTGCCACAGGCACCTGGGAGCATGTCTGCACGTGGAGAAAGACTTTCCCGTGGGAAGCCGGGTTTTGTCAAACGGGTCCCAGTGCTCTACTCCTCTCTTTTCACTCCTGCTGTCAGAAGCCCAGGGAGGATGGGAGGGCTTAGAACATGGCTGGGCACTGTGGTTTCTTCCAGAGAAGTGGAGGGCATTTGCTTTACCTTGCCACAACCACTTGGGATAGGGTCTGCACCTCAGGAAAACTGTCTCCGTGGGAAGCCGGCTTTTTGCAAAGGGGTCTCAGGGCCATGGGCCTCGGCTGTCCCTCCGGCTCCCCAAAGCACAGGGACGAGGTGAGGGGCTTAGACCATGCCTGGGCAATGTTGTTTCTTACACCTGGGTGTGTGGCATTTTGTTGAGCTGGCTACCCCCACTTGGGATAGGAGTTCCACAGCAAGCACCTATTGTTCGTCGGAAGCCGTTTTTGCCCCAGGGGTCTCCGGGCTGTGTTCGTTGGGGTTGAACTCCTGCTAGGAAAACCGCCGGGTTGAGGGAAGGGTTCAGACTGTGCCTGGGCCTTGTGGTCTCTTCCAGGTCAGTGTATGGTATTTCCTTCCCCTTGCCCCAGGCACCTGGGAGCATGTCTGCACGTGGAGAAAGACTTTCCCGTGGGAAGCCGGTTTTTGTCAAACGGGTCCCAGTGCTCTGCTCCTCTCTTTTCACTCCTGCTGCCAGAAGCCCAGGGAGGATGGGAGGGCTTAGAACATGGCTGGGCACTGTGGTTTCTTCCAGAGAAGTGGAGGGCATTTGCTTTACCTTGCCACAACCACTTGGGATATGGTCTGCACCTCAGGAAAACTGTTTCCGTGGGAAGCCGGCTTTTTGCAAAGGGGTCTCAGGGCCGTGGGCCTCGGCTGTCCCTCCGGCTCCCCAAAGCACAGGGACGAGGTGAGGGGCTTAGACCATGCCTGGGCAATGTTGTTACTTACACCTGGGTGTGTGGCATTTTGTTGAGCTGGCTACCCCCACTTGGGATTGGTTTTCCACAGCAAGCGCCTATTGTTCGTCGGAAGCCGTTTTTGCCCCAGGGGTCTCCGGGCTGTGTTCGTTGGGGTTGAACTCCTGCTAGCAAAACCGCCGGGTTGAGGGAAGGGTTCAGACTGTGCCTGGGCCCTGTGGTCTCTTCCAGGTCAGTGTATGGCATTTCCTTCCCCTTGCCCCAGGCACCTGGGAGCATGTCTGCACGTGGAGAAAGACTTTCCCGTGGGAAGCCGGGTTTTGTCAAACGGGTCCCAGTGTTCTGCTCCTCTCTTTTCATTCCTGCTGCCAGAAGCCCAGGGAGGATGGGAGGGCTTAGAACACGGCTGGGCACTGTGGTTTCTTCCAGAGAAGTGGAGGGCATTTGCTTTACCTTGCCACAACCACTTGGGATAGGGTGTGCACCTCAGGAAAACTGTCTCCGTGGGAAGCCGGCTTTTTGCAAAGGGGTCTCAGGGCCGTGGGCCTCGGGTGTCCCTCCGGCTCCCCAAAGCACAGGGACGAGGTGAGGGGCTGAGACCATGCCTGGGCAATGTTGTTTCTTACTCCTTTTTGTGTGGCATTTTGTTGAGCTGGCTACCCCCTCTTGGGATTGGTTTTCCACAGCAAGCGCCTATTGTTCGTCGGAAGCCGTTTTTGCCTCAGGGGTCTCCGGGCTGTGTTCGTTGGGGTTGAACTCCTGCTAGCAAAACCGCCGGGTTGAGGGAAGGGTTCAGACTGTGCCTGGGCCCTGTGGTCTCTTCCAGGTCAGTGTATGGCATTTCCTTCCCCTTGCCCCAGGCACCTGGGAGCATGTCTGCACGTGGAGAAAGACTTTCCCGTGGGAAGCCGGGTTTTGTCAAACGGGTCCCAGTGCTCTGCTCCTCTCTTTTCACTCCTGCTGTCAGAAGCCCAGGGAGGATGGGAGGGCTTAGAACATGGCTGGGCACTGTGGTTTCTTCCAGAGAAGTGGAGGGCATTTGCTTTACCTTGCCACAACCACTTGGGATAGGGTCTGCACCTCAGGAAAACTGTCTCCGTGGGAAGCCGGCTTTTTGCAAAGGGGTCTCAGGGCCGTGGGCCTCGGCTGTCCCTCCGGCTCCCCAAAGCACAGGGACGAGGTGAGGGGCTTAGACCATGCCTGCGCAATGTTGTTTCTTACACCTGGGTGTGTGGCATTTTGTTGAGCTGGCTAACGCCACTTGGGATAGGAGTTCCACAGCAAGCACCTATTGTTCGTCGGAAGCCGTTTTTGCCCCAGGGGTCTCCGGGCTGTGTTCGTTGGGGTTGAACTCCTGCTAGCAAAACCGCCGGGTTGAGGGAAGGGTTCAAACTGTGCCTGGGCCCTGTGGTCTCTTCCAGGTCAGTGTATGGCATTTCCTTCCCCTTGCCCCAGGCACCTGGGAGCATGTCTGCACGTGGAGAAAGACTTTCCCGTGGGAAGCCGGGTTTTGTCAAACGGGTCCCAGTGCTCTGCTCCTCTCTTTTCACTCCTGCTGCCAGAAGCCCAGGGAGGATGGGAGGGCTTAGAACATGGCTGGGCACTGTGGTTTCTTCCAGAGAAGTGGAGGGCATTTGCTTTACCTTGCCACAACCACTTGGGATAGGGTCTGCACCTCAGGAAAACTGTCTCCGTGGGAAGCCGGCTTTTTGCAAAGGGGTCTCAGGGCCGTGGGCCTCGGGTGTCCCTCCGGCTCCCCAAAGCACAGGGACGAGGTGAGGGGCTTAGACCATGCCTGGGCAATGTTGTTTCTTACACCTGGGTGTGTGGCATTTTGTTGAGCTGGCTACCCCCTCTTGGGATTGGTTTTCCACAGCAAGCGCCTATTGTTCGTCGGAAGCCGTTTTTGCCTCAGGGGTCTCCGGGCTGTGTTCGTTGGGGTTGAACTCCTGCTAGCAAAACCGCCGGGTTGAGGGAAGGGTTCAGACTGTGCCTGGGCCCTGTGGTCTCTTCCAGGTCAGTGTATGGCATTTCCTTCCCCTTGCCACAGGCACCTGGGAGCATGTCTGCACGTGGAGAAAGACTTTCCCGTGGGAAGCCGGGTTTTGTCAAACGGGTCCCAGTGCTCTGCTCCTCTCTTTTCACTCCTGCTGCCAGAAACCCAGGGAGGATGGGAGGGCTTAGAACATGGCTGGGCACTGTGGTTTCTTCCAGAGAAGTGGAGGGCATTTGCTTTACCTTGCCACAACCACTTGGGATAGGGTCTGCACCTCAGGAAAACTGTTTCCGTGGGAAGCCGGCTTTTTGCAAAGGGGTCTCAGGGCCGTGGGCCTCGGGTGTCCCTCCGGCTCCCCAAAGCACAGGGACGAGGTGAGGGGCTTAGACCATGCCTGGGCAATGTTGTTTCTTACACCTGGGTGTGTGGCATTATATTGAGCTGGCTACCCCCTCTTGGGATTGGTGTACCAAAGCAAGCGCCTATTGTTCGTCGGAAGCCGTTTTTGCCTCAGGGGTCTCCGGGCTGTGTTCGTTGGGGTTGAACTCCTGCTAGCAAAACCGCCGGGTTGAGGGAAGGGTTCAGACTGTGCCTGGGCCCTGTGGTCTCTTCCAGGTCAGTGTATGGCATTTCCTTCCCCTTGCCACAGGCACCTGGGAGCATGTCTGCACGTGGAGAAAGACTTTCCCGTGGGAAGCCGGGTTTTGTCAAACGGGTCCCAGTGCTCTGCTCCTCTCTTTTCACTCCTGCTGCCAGAAGCCCAGGGAGGATGGGAGGGCTTAGAACATGGCTGGGCACTGTGGTTTCTTGCAGAGAAGTGGAGGGCATTTGCATTACCTTGCCACAACCACTTGGGATAGGGTCTGCACCTCAGGAAAACTGTCTCCGTGGGAAGCCGGCTTTTTGCAAAGGGGTCTCAGGGCCGTGGGCCTCGGCTGTCCCTCCGGCTCCCCAAAGCACAGGGACGAGGTGAGGGGCTTAGACCATGCCTGGGCAATGTTGTTTCTTACACCTGGCTGTGTGGCATTTTGTTGAGCTGGCTACCCCCACTTGGGATAGGAGTTCCACAGCAAGCACCTATTGTTCGTCGGAAGCCGTTTTTGACCCAGGGGTCTCCGGGCTGTGTTCGTTGGGGTTGAACTCCTGCTAGCAAAACCGCCGGGTTGAGGGAAGGGCTCAGACTGTGCCTGGGCCCTGTGGTCTCTTCCAGGTCAGTGTATGGCATTTCCTTCCCCTTGCCACAGGCACCTGGGAGCATGTCTGCACGTGGAGAAAGACTTTCCCGTGGGAAGCCGGTTTTTGTCAAACGGGTCCCAGTGCTCTGCTCCTCTCTTTTCACTCCTGCTGCCAGAAGCCCAGGGAGGATGGGAGGGCTTAGAACATGGCTGGGCACTGTGGTTTCTTCCAGAGAAGTGGAGGGCATTTGCTTTACCTTGCCACAACCACTTGGGATAGGGTCTGCACCTCAGGAAAACGGTCTCCGTGGGAAGCCGGCTTTTTGCAAAGGGGTCTCAGGGCCGTGGGCCTCGGCTGTCCCTCCGGCTCCCCAAAGCACAGGGACGAGGTGAGGAGCTTAGACCATGCCTGGGCAATGCTGTTTCTTACATCTGGGTGTGTGGCATTTTGTTGAGCTGGCTACCCCCTCTTGGGATTGGTGTTCCACAGCAAGCGCCTATTGTTCGTCGGAAGCCGTTTTTGCCTCAGGGCTATCCGGGCTGTGTTCGTTGGGGTTGAACTCCTGCTAGCAAAACCGCCGGGTTGAGGGAAGGGTTCAGACTGTGCCTGGGCCCTGTGGTCTCTTCCAGGTCAGTGTATGGCATTTCCTTCCCCTTGCCACAGGCACCTGGGAACATGTCTGCACGTGGAGAAAGACTTTCCCGTGGGAAGCCGGGTTTTGTCAAACGGGTCCCAGTGCTCTGCTCCTCTCTTTTCACTCCTGCTTTCAGAAGCCCAGGGAGGATGGGAGGGCTTAGAACATGGCTGGGCACTGTGGTTTCTTCCAGAGAAGTGGAGGGCATTTGCTTTACCTTGCCACAACCACTTGGGATAGGGTCTGCACCTCAGGAAAACTGTCTCCGCGGGAAGCCGGCTTTTTGCAAAGGGGTCTCAGGGCCGTGGGCCTCGGGTGTCCCTCCGGCTCACCAAAGCACAGGGACGAGGTGAGGGGCTTAGACCATGCCTGCGCAATGTTGTTTCTTACACCTGGGTGTGTGGCATTTTGTTGAGCTGGCTACCCCCACTTGGGATAGGAGTTCCACAGCAAGCACCTATTGTTCGTCGGAAGCCGTTTTTGCCCCTGGGGTCTCCGGGCTGTGTTCGTTGGGGTTGAACTCCTGCTAGCAAAACCGCCGGGTTGAGGGAAGGGTTCAGACTGTGCCTGGGCCCTGTGGTCTCTTCCAGGTC
This sequence comes from Ursus arctos, assembly GCF_023065955.2. Classification (NCBI taxonomy): domain Eukaryota; kingdom Metazoa; phylum Chordata; class Mammalia; order Carnivora; family Ursidae; genus Ursus; species Ursus arctos. Next base: position 63,798,042 of record NW_026622830.1, on the reverse strand, counting down.
AGTGTATGGCATTTCCTTCCCCTTGCCCCAGGCACCTGGGAGCATGTCTGCACGTGGAGAAAGACTTTCCCGTGGGAAGCCGGTTTTTGTCAAACGGGTCCCAGTGCTCTGCTCCTCTCTTTTCACTCCTGCTGCCAGAAGCCCAGGGAGGATGGGAGGGCTTAGAACATGGCTGGGCACTGTGGTTTCTTCCAGAGAAGTGGAGGGCATTTGCTTTACCTTGCCACAACCACTTGGGATAGGGTCTGCACCTCAGGAAAACTGTTTCCGTGGGAAGCCGGCTTTTTGCAAAGGGGTCTCAGGGCCGTGGGCCTCGGGTGTCCCTCCGGCTCCCCAAAGCACAGGGACGAGGTGAGGGGCTTAGACCATGCCTGGGCAATGTTGTTTCTTACACCTGGGTGTGTGGCATTTTGTTGAGCTGGCTACCCCCTCTTGGGATTGGTGTTCCACAGCAAGCGCCTATTATTCGTCGGAAGCCGTTTTTGCCTCAGGGGTCTCCGGGCTGTGTTCGTTGGAGTTGAACTCCTGCTAGCAAAACCGCCGGGTTGAGGGAAGGGTTCAGACTGTGCCTGGGCCCTGTGGTCTCTTCCAGGTCAGTGTATGGCATTTCCTTCCCCTTGCCACAGGCACCTGGGAGCATGTCTGCACGTGGAGAAAGACTTTCCCGTGGGAAGCCGGTTTTTGTCAAACAGGTCCCAGTGCTCTGCTCCTCTCTTTTCACTCCTGCTGCCACAAGCCCAGGGAGGATGGGAGGGCTTAGAACATGGCTGGGCACTGTGGTTTCTTCCAGAGAAGTGGAGGGCATTTGCTTTACCTTGCCACAACCACTTGGGATAGGGTCTGCACCTCAGGAAAAATGTTTCCGTGGGAAGCCGGCTTTTTGCAAAGGGGTCTCAGGGCCGTGGGCCTCGGCTGTCCCTCCGGCTCCCCAAAGCACAGGGACGAGGTGAGGGGCTTAGACCATGCCTGCGCAATGTTGTTTCTTACACCTGGGTGTGTGGCATTTTGTTGAGCTGGCTAACCCCACTTGGGATAGGAGTTCCACAGCAAGCACCTATTGTTCGTCGGAAGCCGTTTTTGCCCCAGGGGTCTCCGGGCTGTGTTCGTTGGGGTTGAACTCCTGCTAGCAAAACCGCCGGGTTGAGGGAAGGGTTCAGACTGTGCCTGGGCCCTGTGGTCTCTTCCAGGTCAGTGTATGGCATTTCCTTCCCCTTGCCCCAGGCACCTGGGAGCATGTCTGCACGTGGAGAAAGACTTTCCCGTGGGAAGCCGGGTTTTGTCAAACGGGTCCCAGTGCTCTGCTCCTCTCTTTTCACTCCTGCTGTCAGAAGCCCAGGGAGGATGGGAGGGCTTAGAACATGGCTGGGCACTGTGGTTTCTTCCAGAGAAGTGGAGGGCATTTGCTTTACCTTGCCACAACCACTTGGGATAGGGTGTGCACCTCAGGAAAACTGTCTCCGTGGGAAGCCGGCTTTTTGCAAAGGGGTCTCAGGGCCGTGGGCCTCGGCTGTCCCTCCGGCTCCCCAAAGCACAGGGACGAGGTGAGGGGCTTAGACCATGCCTGGGCAATGTTGTTTCTTACACCTGGGTGTGTGGCATTTTGTTGAGCTGGCTACCTCCACTTGGGATAGGAGTTCCACAGCAAGCACCTATTGTTCGTCTGAAGACGTTTTTGCCCCAGGGGTCTCCGGGCTGTGTTCGTTGGGGTTGAACTCCTGCTAGCAAAACCGCCGGGTTGAGGGAAGGGTTCAGACTGTGCCTGGGCCCTGTGGTCTCTTCCAGGTCAGTGTATGGCATTTCCTTCCCCTTGCCCCAGGCACCTGGGGGCATGTCTGCACGTGGAGAAAGACTTTCCCGTGGGAAGCCGGGTTTTCTCAAACGGGTCCCAGTGCTCTGCTCCTCTCTTTTCACTCCTGCTGTCAGAAGCCCAGGGAGGATGGGAGGGCTTAGAACATGGCTGGGCACTGTGGTTTCTTCCAGAGAAGTGGAGGGCATTTGCTTTACCTTGCCACAACCAGTTGGGATAGGGTCTGCACCTCAGGAAAACTGTCTCCGTGGGAAGCCGGCTTTTTGCAAAGGGGTCTCAGGGCCGTGGGCCTCGGCTGTCCCTCCGGCTCCCCAAAGCACAGGGACGAGGTGAGGGGCTTAGACCATGCCTGCGCAATGTTGGTTCTTACACCTGGGTGTGTGGCATTTTGTTGAGCTGGCTAACCCCACTTGGGATAGGAGTTCCACAGCAAGCACCTATTGTTTGTCGGAAGCCGTTTTTGCCCCAGGGGTCTCCGGGCTGTGTTCGTTGGGGTTGAACTCCTGCTAGCAAATCCGCCGGGTTGAGGGAAGGGTTCAGACTGTGCCTGGGCCCTGTGGTCTCTTCCAGGTCAGTGTATGGCATTTCCTTCCCCTTGCCACAGGCACCTGGGAGCATGTCTGCACGTGGAGAAAGACTTTCCCGTGGGAAGCCGGGTTTTGTCAAACGGGTCCCAGTGCTCTGCTCCTCTCTTTTCACTCCTGCTGCCAGAAGCCCAGGGAGGATGGGAGGGCTTAGAACATGGCTGGGCACTGTGGTTTCTTGCAGAGAAGTGGAGGGCATTTGCATTACCTTGCCACAACCACTTGGGATAGGGTCTGCACCTCAGGAAAACTGTCTCCGTGGGAAGCCGGCTTTTTGCAAAGGGGTCTCAGGGCCGTGGGCCTCGGCTGTCCCTCCGGCTCCCCAAAGCACAGGGACGAGGTGAGGGGCTTAGACCATGCCTGGGCAATGTTGTTTCTTACACCTGGCTGTGTGGCATTTTGTTGAGCTGGCTACCCCCACTTGGGATAGGAGTTCCACAGCAAGCACCTATTGTTCGTCGGAAGCCGTTTTTGACCCAGGGGTCTCCGGGCTGTGTTCGTTGGGGTTGAACTCCTGCTAGCAAAACCGCCGGGTTGAGGGAAGGGCTCAGACTGTGCCTGGGCCCTGTGGTCTCTTCCAGGTCAGTGTATGGCATTTCCTTCCCCTTGCCACAGGCACCTGGGAGCATGTCTGCACGTGGAGAAAGACTTTCCCGTGGGAAGCCGGGTTTTGTCAAACGGGTCCCAGTGCTCTGCTCCTCTCTTTTCACTCCTGCTGCCAGAAGCCCAGGGAGGATGGGAGGGCTTAGAACATGGCTGGGCACTGTGGTTTCTTCCAGAGAAGTGGAGGGCATTTGCTTTACCTTGCCACAACCACTTGGGATAGGGTCTGCACCTCAGGAAAACGGTCTCCGTGGGAAGCCGGCTTTTTGCAAAGGGGTCTCAGGGCCGTGGGCCTCGGCTGTCCCTCCGGCTCCCCAACGCACAGGGACGAGGTGAGGAGCTTAGACCATGCCTGGGCAATGCTGTTTCTTACATCTGGGTGTGTGGCATTTTGTTGAGCTGGCTACCCCCTCTTGGGATTGGTGTTCCACAGCAAGCGCCTATTGTTCGTCGGAAGCCGTTTTTGCCTCAGGGCTATCCGGGCTGTGTTCGTTGGGGTTGAACTCCTGCTAGCAAAACCGCCGGGTTGAGGGAAGGGTTCAGACTGTGCCTGGGCCCTGTGGTCTCTTCCAGGTCAGTGTATGGCATTTCCTTCCCCTTGCCACAGGCACCTGGGAACATGTCTGCACGTGGAGAAAGACTTTCCCGTGGGAAGCCGGGTTTTGTCAAACGGGTCCCAGTGCTCTGCTCCTCTCTTTTCACTCCTGCTTTCAGAAGCCCAGGGAGGATGGGAGGGCTTAGAACATGGCTGGGCACTGTGGTTTCTTCCAGAGAAGTGGAGGGCATTTGCTTTACCTTGCCACAACCACTTGGGATAGGGTCTGCACCTCAGGAAAACTGTCTCCGCGGGAAGCCGGCTTTTTGCAAAGGGGTCTCAGGGCCGTGGGCCTCGGGTGTCCCTCCGGCTCACCAAAGCACAGGGACGAGGTGAGGGGCTTAGACCATGCCTGCGCAATGTTGTTTCTTACACCTGGGTGTGTGGCATTTTGTTGAGCTGGCTACCCCCACTTGGGATAGGAGTTCCACAGCAAGCACCTATTGTTCGTCGGAAGCCGTTTTTGCCCCTGGGGTCTCCGGGCTGTGTTCGTTGGGGTTGAACTCCTGCTAGCAAAACCGCCGGGTTGAGGGAAGGGTTCAGACTGTGCCTGGGCCCTGTGGTCTCTTCCAGGTCAGTGTATGGCATTTCCTTCCCCTTGCCCCAGGCACCTGGGAGCATGTCTGCACGTGGAGAAAGACTTTCCCGTGGGAAGCCGGTTTTTGTCAAACGGGTCCCAGTGCTCTGCTCCTCTCTTTTCACTCCTGCTGCCAGAAGCCCAGGGAGGATGGGAGGGCTTAGAACATGGCTGGGCACTGTGGTTTCTTCCAGAGAAGTGGAGGGCATTTGCTTTACCTTGCCACAACCACTTGGGATAGGGTCTGCACCTCAGGAAAACTGTTTCCGTGGGAAGCCGGCTTTTTGCAAAGGGGTCTCAGGGCCGTGGGCCTCGGGTGTCCCTCCGGCTCCCCAAAGCACAGGGACGAGGTGAGGGGCTTAGACCATGCCTGGGCAATGTTGTTTCTTACACCTGGGTGTGTGGCATTTTGTTGAGCTGGCTACCCCCTCTTGGGATTGGTGTTCCACAGCAAGCGCCTATTATTCGTCGGAAGCCGTTTTTGCCTCAGGGGTCTCCGGGCTGTGTTCGTTGGAGTTGAACTCCTGCTAGCAAAACCGCCGGGTTGAGGGAAGGGTTCAGACTGTGCCTGGGCCCTGTGGTCTCTTCCAGGTCAGTGTATGGCATTTCCTTCACCTTGCCACAGGCACCTGGGAGCATGTCTGCACGTGGAGAAAGACTTTCCCGTGGGAAGCCGGTTTTTGTCAAACGGGTCCCAGTGCTCTGCTCCTCTCTTTTCACTCCTGCTGCCACAAGCCCAGGGAGGATGGGAGGGCTTAGAACATGGCTGGGCACTGTGGTTTCTTCCAGAGAAGTGGAGGGCATTTGCTTTACCTTGCCACAACCACTTGGGATAGGGTCTGCACCTCAGGAAAAATGTTTCCGTGGGAAGCCGGCTTTTTGCAAAGGGGTCTCAGGGCCGTGGGCCTCGGCTGTCCCTCCGGCTCCCCAAAGCACAGGGACGAGGTGAGGGGCTTAGACCATGCCTGCGCAATGTTGTTTCTTACACCTGGGTGTGTGGCATTTTGTTGAGCTGGCTAACCCCACTTGGGATAGGAGTTCCACAGCAAGCACCTATTGTTCGTCGGAAGCCGTTTTTGCCCCAGGGGTCTCCGGGCTGTGTTCGTTGGGGTTGAACTCCTGCTAGCAAAACCGCCGGGTTGAGGGAAGGGTTCAGACTGTGCCTGGGCCCTGTGGTCTCTTCCAGGTCAGTGTATGGCATTTCCTTCCCCTTGCCACAGGCACCTGGGAGCATGTCTGCACGTGGAGAAAGACTTTCCCGTGGGAAGCCGGTTTTTGTCAAACGGGTCCCAGTGCTCTGCTCCTCTCTTTTCACTCCTGCTGCCAGAAGCCCAGGGAGGATGGGAGGGCTTAGAACATGGCTGGGCACTGTGGTTTCTTGCAGAGAAGTGGAGGGCATTTGCATTACCTTGCCACAACCACTTGGGATAGGGTCTGCACCTCAGGAAAACTGTCTCCGTGGGAAGCCGGCTTTTTACAAAGGGGTCTCAGGGCCGTGGGCCTCGGCTGTCCCTCCGGCTCCCCAAAGCACAGGGACGAGGTGAGGGGCTTAGACCATGCCTGGGCAATGTTGTTTCTTACACCTGGGTGTGTGGCATTTTGTTGAGCTGGCTACCCCCACTTGGGATAGGAGTTCCACAGCAAGCACCTATTGTTCGTCGGAAGCCGTTTTTGACCCAGGGGTCTCCGGGCTGTGTTCGTTGGGGTTGAACTCCTGCTAGCAAAACCGCCGGGTTGAGGGAAGGGTTCAGACAGTGCCTGGGCCCTGTGGTCTCTTCCAGGTCAGTGTATGGCATTTCCTTCCCCTTGCCCCAGGCACCTGGGAGCATGTCTGCACGTGGAGAAAGACTTTCCCGTGGGAAGCCGGGTTTTCTCAAACGGGTCCCAGTGCTCTGCTCCTCTCTTTTCATTCCTGCTGCCAGAAGCCCAGGGAGGATGGGAGGACTTAGAACACGGCTGGGCACTGTGGTTTCTTCCAGAGAAGTGGAGGGCATTTGCTTTACCTTGCCACAACCACTTGGGATAGGGTGTGCACCTCAGGAAAACTGTCTCCGTGGGAAGCCGGCTTTTTGCAAAGGGGTCTCAGGGCCGTGGGCCTCGGGTGTCCCTCCGGCTCCCCAAAGCACAGGGACGAGGTGAGGGGCTGAGACCATGCCTGGGCAATGTTGTTTCTTACTCCTTTTTGTGTGGCATTTTGTTGAGCTGGCTACCCCCTCTTGGGATTGGTTTTCCACAGCAAGCGCCTATTGTTCGTCGGAAGCCGTTTTTGCCTCAGGGGTCTCCGGGCTGTGTTCGTTGGGGTTGAACTCCTGTTAGGAAAACCGCCGGGTTGAGGGAAGGGTTCAGACTGTGCCTGGGCCCTGTGGTCTCTTCCAGGTCAGTGTATGGCATTTCCTTCCCCTTGCCACAGGCACATGGGAGCATGTCTGCACGTGGAGAAAGACTTTCCCGTGGGAAGCCGGGTTTTGTCAAACGGGTCCCAGTGCTCTGCTCCTCTCTTTTCACTCCTGCTGTCAGAAGCCCAGGGAGGATGGGAGGGCTTAGAACATGGCTGGGCACTGTGGTTTCTTCCAGAGAAGTGGAGGGCATTTGCTTTACCTTGCCACAACCACTTGGGATAGGGTCTGCACCTCAGGAAAACTGTCTCCGTGGGAAGCCGGCTTTTTGCAAAGGGGTCTCAGGGCCGTGGGCCTCGGCTGTCCCTCCGGCTCCCCAAAGCACAGGGACGAGGTGAGGGGCTTAGACCATGCCTGCGCAATGTTGTTTCTTACACCTGGGTGTGTGGCATTTTGTTGAGCTGGCTAACGCCACTTGGGATAGGAGTTCCACAGCAAGCACCTATTGTTCGTCGGAAGCCGTTTTTGCCCCAGGGGTCTCCGGGCTGTGTTCGTTGGGGTTGAACTCCTGCTAGCAAAACCGCCGGGTTGAGGGAAGGGTTCAAACTGTGACTGGGCCCTGTGGTCTCTTCCAGGTCAGTGTATGGCATTTCCTTCCCCTTGCCCCAGGCACCTGGGAGCATGTCTGCACGTGGAGAAAGACTTTCCCGTGGGAAGCCGGGTTTTCTCAAACGGGTCCCAGTGCTCTGCTCCTCTCTTTTCACTCCTGCTGCCAGAAGCCCAGGGAGGATGGGAGGGCTTAGAACATGGCTGGGCACTGTGGTTTCTTCCAGAGAAGTGGAGGGCATTTGCTTTACCTTGCCACAACCACTTGGGATAGGGTCTGCACCTCAGGAAAACTGTCTCCGTGGGAAGCCGGCTTTTTGCAAAGGGGTCTCAGGGCCGTGGGCCTCGGCTGTCCCTCCGGCTCCCCAAAGCACAGGGACGAGGTGAGGGGCTTAGACCATGCCTGGGCAATGTTGTTTCTTACACCTGGGTGTGTGGCATTTTGTTGAGCTGGCTACCCCCACTTGGGATAGGAGTTCCACAGCAAGCACCTATTGTTCGTCGGAAGCCGTTTTTGCCCCTGGGGTCTCCGGGCTGTGTTCGTTGGGGTTGAACTCCTGCTAGCAAAACCGCCGGGTTGAGGGAAGGGTTCAGACTGTGCCTGGGCCCTGTGGTCTCTTCCAGGTCAGTGTATGGCATTTCCTTCCCCTTGCCCCAGGCACCTGGGAGCATGTCTGCACGTGGAGAAAGACTTTCCCGTGGGAAGCCGGTTTTTGTCAAACGGGTCCCAGTGCTCTGCTCCTCTCTTTTCACTCCTGCTGCCAGAAGCCCAGGGAGGATGGGAGGGCTTAGAACATGGCTGGGCACTGTGGTTTCTTCCAGAGAAGTGGAGGGCATTTGCTTTACCTTGCCACAACCACTTGGGATAGGGTCTGCACCTCAGGAAAACTGTTTCCGTGGGAAGCCGGCTTTTTGCAAAGGGGTCTCAGGGCCGTGGGCCTCGGGTGTCCCTCCGGCTCCCCAAAGCACAGGGACGAGGTGAGGGGCTTAGACCATGCCTGGGCAATGTTGTTTCTTACACCTGGGTGTGTGGCATTTTGTTGAGCTGGCTACCCCCTCTTGGGATTGGTGTTCCACAGCAAGCGCCTATTATTCGTCGGAAGCCGTTTTTGCCTCAGGGGTCTCCGGGCTGTGTTCGTTGGAGTTGAACTCCTGCTAGCAAAACCGCCGGGTTGAGGGAAGGGTTCAGACTGTGCCTGGGCCCTGTGGTCTCTTCCAGGTCAGTGTATGGCATTTCCTTCCCCTTGCCACAGGCACCTGGGAGCATGTCTGCACGTGGAGAAAGACTTTCCCGTGGGAAGCCGGTTTTTGTCAAACAGGTCCCAGTGCTCTGCTCCTCTCTTTTCACTCCTGCTGCCACAAGCCCAGGGAGGATGGGAGGGCTTAGAACATGGCTGGGCACTGTGGTTTCTTCCAGAGAAGTGGAGGGCATTTGCTTTACCTTGCCACAACCACTTGGGATAGGGTCTGCACCTCAGGAAAAATGTTTCCGTGGGAAGCCGGCTTTTTGCAAAGGGGTCTCAGGGCCGTGGGCCTCGGCTGTCCCTCCGGCTCCCCAAAGCACAGGGACGAGGTGAGGGGCTTAGACCATGCCTGCGCAATGTTGTTTCTTACACCTGGGTGTGTGGCATTTTGTTGAGCTGGCTAACCCCACTTGGGATAGGAGTTCCACAGCAAGCACCTATTGTTCGTCGGAAGCCGTTTTTGCCCCAGGGGTCTCCGGGCTGTGTTCGTTGGGGTTGAACTCCTGCTAGCAAAACCGCCGGGTTGAGGGAAGGGTTCAGACTGTGCCTGGGCCCTGTGGTCTCTTCCAGGTCAGTGTATGGCATTTCCTTCCCCTTGCCCCAGGCACCTGGGAGCATGTCTGCACGTGGAGAAAGACTTTCCCGTGGGAAGCCGGGTTTTGTCAAACGGGTCCCAGTGCTCTGCTCCTCTCTTTTCACTCCTGCTGTCAGAAGCCCAGGGAGGATGGGAGGGCTTAGAACATGGCTGGGCACTGTGGTTTCTTCCAGAGAAGTGGAGGGCATTTGCTTTACCTTGCCACAACCACTTGGGATAGGGTGTGCACCTCAGGAAAACTGTCTCCGTGGGAAGCCGGCTTTTTGCAAAGGGGTCTCAGGGCCGTGGGCCTCGGCTGTCCCTCCGGCTCCCCAAAGCACAGGGACGAGGTGAGGGGCTTAGACCATGCCTGGGCAATGTTGTTTCTTACACCTGGGTGTGTGGCATTTTGTTGAGCTGGCTACCTCCACTTGGGATAGGAGTTCCACAGCAAGCACCTATTGTTCGTCTGAAGACGTTTTTGCCCCAGGGGTCTCCGGGCTGTGTTCGTTGGGGTTGAACTCCTGCTAGCAAAACCGCCGGGTTGAGGGAAGGGTTCAGACTGTGCCTGGGCCCTGTGGTCTCTTCCAGGTCAGTGTATGGCATTTCCTTCCCCTTGCCCCAGGCACCTGGGGGCATGTCTGCACGTGGAGAAAGACTTTCCCGTGGGAAGCCGGGTTTTCTCAAACGGGTCCCAGTGCTCTGCTCCTCTCTTTTCACTCCTGCTGTCAGAAGCCCAGGGAGGATGGGAGGGCTTAGAACATGGCTGGGCACTGTGGTTTCTTCCAGAGAAGTGGAGGGCATTTGCTTTACCTTGCCACAACCAGTTGGGATAGGGTCTGCACCTCAGGAAAACTGTCTCCGTGGGAAGCCGGCTTTTTGCAAAGGGGTCTCAGGGCCGTGGGCCTCGGCTGTCCCTCCGGCTCCCCAAAGCACAGGGACGAGGTGAGGGGCTTAGACCATGCCTGCGCAATGTTGGTTCTTACACCTGGGTGTGTGGCATTTTGTTGAGCTGGCTAACCCCACTTGGGATAGGAGTTCCACAGCAAGCACCTATTGTTTGTCGGAAGCCGTTTTTGCCCCAGGGGTCTCCGGGCTGTGTTCGTTGGGGTTGAACTCCTGCTAGCAAATCCGCCGGGTTGAGGGAAGGGTTCAGACTGTGCCTGGGCCCTGTGGTCTCTTCCAGGTCAGTGTATGGCATTTCCTTCCCCTTGCCACAGGCACCTGGGAGCATGTCTGCACGTGGAGAAAGACTTTCCCGTGGGAAGCCGGGTTTTGTCAAACGGGTCCCAGTGCTCTGCTCCTCTCTTTTCACTCCTGCTGCCAGAAGCCCAGGGAGGATGGGAGGGCTTAGAACATGGCTGGGCACTGTGGTTTCTTGCAGAGAAGTGGAGGGCATTTGCATTACCTTGCCACAACCACTTGGGATAGGGTCTGCACCTCAGGAAAACTGTCTCCGTGGGAAGCCGGCTTTTTGCAAAGGGGTCTCAGGGCCGTGGGCCTCGGCTGTCCCTCCGGCTCCCCAAAGCACAGGGACGAGGTGAGGGGCTTAGACCATGCCTGGGCAATGTTGTTTCTTACACCTGGCTGTGTGGCATTTTGTTGAGCTGGCTACCCCCACTTGGGATAGGAGTTCCACAGCAAGCACCTATTGTTCGTCGGAAGCCGTTTTTGACCCAGGGGTCTCCGGGCTGTGTTCGTTGGGGTTGAACTCCTGCTAGCAAAACCGCCGGGTTGAGGGAAGGGCTCAGACTGTGCCTGGGCCCTGTGGTCTCTTCCAGGTCAGTGTATGGCATTTCCTTCCCCTTGCCACAGGCACCTGGGAGCATGTCTGCACGTGGAGAAAGACTTTCCCGTGGGAAGCCGGGTTTTGTCAAACGGGTCCCAGTGCTCTGCTCCTCTCTTTTCACTCCTGCTGCCAGAAGCCCAGGGAGGATGGGAGGGCTTAGAACATGGCTGGGCACTGTGGTTTCTTCCAGAGAAGTGGAGGGCATTTGCTTTACCTTGCCACAACCACTTGGGATAGGGTCTGCACCTCAGGAAAACGGTCTCCGTGGGAAGCCGGCTTTTTGCAAAGGGGTCTCAGGGCCGTGGGCCTCGGCTGTCCCTCCGGCTCCCCAACGCACAGGGACGAGGTGAGGAGCTTAGACCATGCCTGGGCAATGCTGTTTCTTACATCTGGGTGTGTGGCATTTTGTTGAGCTGGCTACCCCCTCTTGGGATTGGTGTTCCACAGCAAGCGCCTATTGTTCGTCGGAAGCCGTTTTTGCCTCAGGGCTATCCGGGCTGTGTTCGTTGGGGTTGAACTCCTGCTAGCAAAACCGCCGGGTTGAGGGAAGGGTTCAGACTGTGCCTGGGCCCTGTGGTCTCTTCCAGGTCAGTGTATGGCATTTCCTTCCCCTTGCCACAGGCACCTGGGAACATGTCTGCACGTGGAGAAAGACTTTCCCGTGGGAAGCCGGGTTTTGTCAAACGGGTCCCAGTGCTCTGCTCCTCTCTTTTCACTCCTGCTTTCAGAAGCCCAGGGAGGATGGGAGGGCTTAGAACATGGCTGGGCACTGTGGTTTCTTCCAGAGAAGTGGAGGGCATTTGCTTTACCTTGCCACAACCACTTGGGATAGGGTCTGCACCTCAGGAAAACTGTCTCCGCGGGAAGCCGGCTTTTTGCAAAGGGGTCTCAGGGCCGTGGGCCTCGGGTGTCCCTCCGGCTCACCAAAGCACAGGGACGAGGTGAGGGGCTTAGACCATGCCTGCGCAATGTTGTTTCTTACACCTGGGTGTGTGGCATTTTGTTGAGCTGGCTACCCCCACTTGGGATAGGAGTTCCACAGCAAGCACCTATTGTTCGTCGGAAGCCGTTTTTGCCCCTGGGGTCTCCGGGCTGTGTTCGTTGGGGTTGAACTCCTGCTAGCAAAACCGCCGGGTTGAGGGAAGGGTTCAGACTGTGCCTGGGCCCTGTGGTCTCTTCCAGGTCAGTGTATGGCATTTCCTTCCCCTTGCCCCAGGCACCTGGGAGCATGTCTGCACGTGGAGAAAGACTTTCCCGTGGGAAGCCGGTTTTTGTCAAACGGGTCCCAGTGCTCTGCTCCTCTCTTTTCACTCCTGCTGCCAGAAGCCCAGGGAGGATGGGAGGGCTTAGAACATGGCTGGGCACTGTGGTTTCTTCCAGAGAAGTGGAGGGCATTTGCTTTACCTTGCCACAACCACTTGGGATAGGGTCTGCACCTCAGGAAAACTGTTTCCGTGGGAAGCCGGCTTTTTGCAAAGGGGTCTCAGGGCCGTGGGCCTCGGGTGTCCCTCCGGCTCCCCAAAGCACAGGGACGAGGTGAGGGGCTTAGACCATGCCTGGGCAATGTTGTTTCTTACACCTGGGTGTGTGGCATTTTGTTGAGCTGGCTACCCCCTCTTGGGATTGGTGTTCCACAGCAAGCGCCTATTATTCGTCGGAAGCCGTTTTTGCCTCAGGGGTCTCCGGGCTGTGTTCGTTGGAGTTGAACTCCTGCTAGCAAAACCGCCGGGTTGAGGGAAGGGTTCAGACTGTGCCTGGGCCCTGTGGTCTCTTCCAGGTCAGTGTATGGCATTTCCTTCACCTTGCCACAGGCACCTGGGAGCATGTCTGCACGTGGAGAAAGACTTTCCCGTGGGAAGCCGGTTTTTGTCAAACGGGTCCCAGTGCTCTGCTCCTCTCTTTTCACTCCTGCTGCCACAAGCCCAGGGAGGATGGGAGGGCTTAGAACATGGCTGGGCACTGTGGTTTCTTCCAGAGAAGTGGAGGGCATTTGCTTTACCTTGCCACAACCACTTGGGATAGGGTCTGCACCTCAGGAAAAATGTTTCCGTGGGAAGCCGGCTTTTTGCAAAGGGGTCTCAGGGCCGTGGGCCTCGGCTGTCCCTCCGGCTCCCCAAAGCACAGGGACGAGGTGAGGGGCTTAGACCATGCCTGCGCAATGTTGTTTCTTACACCTGGGTGTGTGGCATTTTGTTGAGCTGGCTAACCCCACTTGGGATAGGAGTTCCACAGCAAGCACCTATTGTTCGTCGGAAGCCGTTTTTGCCCCAGGGGTCTCCGGGCTGTGTTCGTTGGGGTTGAACTCCTGCTAGCAAAACCGCCGGGTTGAGGGAAGGGTTCAGACTGTGCCTGGGCCCTGTGGTCTCTTCCAGGTCAGTGTATGGCATTTCCTTCCCCTTGCCACAGGCACCTGGGAGCATGTCTGCACGTGGAGAAAGACTTTCCCGTGGGAAGCCGGTTTTTGTCAAACGGGTCCCAGTGCTCTGCTCCTCTCTTTTCACTCCTGCTGCCAGAAGCCCAGGGAGGATGGGAGGGCTTAGAACATGGCTGGGCACTGTGGTTTCTTGCAGAGAAGTGGAGGGCATTTGCATTACCTTGCCACAACCACTTGGGATAGGGTCTGCACCTCAGGAAAACTGTCTCCGTGGGAAGCCGGCTTTTTACAAAGGGGTCTCAGGGCCGTGGGCCTCGGCTGTCCCTCCGGCTCCCCAAAGCACAGGGACGAGGTGAGGGGCTTAGACCATGCCTGGGCAATGTTGTTTCTTACACCTGGGTGTGTGGCATTTTGTTGAGCTGGCTACCCCCACTTGGGATAGGAGTTCCACAGCAAGCACCTATTGTTCGTCGGAAGCCGTTTTTGACCCAGGGGTCTCCGGGCTGTGTTCGTTGGGGTTGAACTCCTGCTAGCAAAACCGCCGGGTTGAGGGAAGGGTTCAGACAGTGCCTGGGCCCTGTGGTCTCTTCCAGGTCAGTGTATGGCATTTCCTTCCCCTTGCCCCAGGCACCTGGGAGCATGTCTGCACGTGGAGAAAGACTTTCCCGTGGGAAGCCGGGTTTTCTCAAACGGGTCCCAGTGCTCTGCTCCTCTCTTTTCATTCCTGCTGCCAGAAGCCCAGGGAGGATGGGAGGACTTAGAACACGGCTGGGCACTGTGGTTTCTTCCAGAGAAGTGGAGGGCATTTGCTTTACCTTGCCACAACCACTTGGGATAGGGTGTGCACCTCAGGAAAACTGTCTCCGTGGGAAGCCGGCTTTTTGCAAAGGGGTCTCAGGGCCGTGGGCCTCGGGTGTCCCTCCGGCTCCCCAAAGCACAGGGACGAGGTGAGGGGCTGAGACCATGCCTGGGCAATGTTGTTTCTTACTCCTTTTTGTGTGGCATTTTGTTGAGCTGGCTACCCCCTCTTGGGATTGGTTTTCCACAGCAAGCGCCTATTGTTCGTCGGAAGCCGTTTTTGCCTCAGGGGTCTCCGGGCTGTGTTCGTTGGGGTTGAACTCCTGTTAGGAAAACCGCCGGGTTGAGGGAAGGGTTCAGACTGTGCCTGGGCCCTGTGGTCTCTTCCAGGTCAGTGTATGGCATTTCCTTCCCCTTGCCACAGGCACATGGGAGCATGTCTGCACGTGGAGAAAGACTTTCCCGTGGGAAGCCGGGTTTTGTCAAACGGGTCCCAGTGCTCTGCTCCTCTCTTTTCACTCCTGCTGTCAGAAGCCCAGGGAGGATGGGAGGGCTTAGAACATGGCTGGGCACTGTGGTTTCTTCCAGAGAAGTGGAGGGCATTTGCTTTACCTTGCCACAACCACTTGGGATAGGGTCTGCACCTCAGGAAAACTGTCTCCGTGGGAAGCCGGCTTTTTGCAAAGGGGTCTCAGGGCCGTGGGCCTCGGCTGTCCCTCCGGCTCCCCAAAGCACAGGGACGAGGTGAGGGGCTTAGACCATGCCTGCGCAATGTTGTTTCTTACACCTGGGTGTGTGGCATTTTGTTGAGCTGGCTAACGCCACTTGGGATAGGAGTTCCACAGCAAGCACCTATTGTTCGTCGGAAGCCGTTTTTGCCCCAGGGGTCTCCGGGCTGTGTTCGTTGGGGTTGAACTCCTGCTAGCAAAACCGCCGGGTTGAGGGAAGGGTTCAAACTGTGACTGGGCCCTGTGGTCTCTTCCAGGTCAGTGTATGGCATTTCCTTCCCCTTGCCCCAGGCACCTGGGAGCATGTCTGCACGTGGAGAAAGACTTTCCCGTGGGAAGCCGGGTTTTCTCAAACGGGTCCCAGTGCTCTGCTCCTCTCTTTTCACTCCTGCTGCCAGAAGCCCAGGGAGGATGGGAGGGCTTAGAACATGGCTGGGCACTGTGGTTTCTTCCAGAGAAGTGGAGGGCATTTGCTTTACCTTGCCACAACCACTTGGGATAGGGTCTGCACCTCAGGAAAACTGTCTCCGTGGGAAGCCGGCTTTTTGCAAAGGGGTCTCAGGGCCGTGGGCCTCGGCTGTCCCTCCGGCTCCCCAAAGCACAGGGACGAGGTGAGGGGCTTAGACCATGCCTGGGCAATGTTGTTTCTTACACCTGGGTGTGTGGCATTTTGTTGAGCTGGCTACCCCCTCTTGGGATTGGTTTTCCACAGCAAGCGCCTATTGTTCGTCGGAAGCCGTTTTTGCCTCAGGGGTCTCCGGGCTGTGTTCGTTGGGGTTGAACTCCTGCTAGCAAAACCGCCGGGTTGAGGGAAGGGTTCAGACTGTGCCTGGGCCCTGTGGTCTCTTCCAGGTCAGTGTATGGCATTTCCTTCCCCTTGCCACAGGCACCTGGGAGCATGTCTGCACGTGGAGAAAGACTTTCCCGTGGGAAGCCGGGTTTTGTCAAACGGGTCCCAGTGCTCTGCTCCTCTCTTTTCACTCCTGTTGTCAGAAGCCCAGGGAGGATGGGAGGGCTTAGAACATGGCTGGGCACTGTGGTTTCTTCCAGAGAAGTGGAGGGCATTTGCTTTACCTTGCCACAACCAGTTGGGATAGGGTCTGCACCTCAGGAAAACTGTCTCCGTGGGAAGCCGGCTTTTTGCAAAGGGGTCTCAGGGCCGTGGGCCTCGGCTGTCCCTCCGGCTCCCCAAAGCACAGGGACGAGGTAAGGGGCTTAGACCATGCCTGCGCAATGTTGTTTCTTACACCTGGGTGTGTGGCATTTTTTGAGTTGGCTACCCCCCCTTGGGATTGGTGTTCCACAGCAAGCGCCTATTGTTCGTCGGAAGCCGTTTTTGCCTCAGGGGTCTCCGGGCTGTGTTCGTTGGGGTTGAACTCCTGCTAGCAAAACCGCCGGGTTGAGGGAAGGGTTCAGACTGTGCCTGGGCCCTGTGGTCTCTTCCAGGTCAGTGTATGGCATTTCCTTCCCCTTGCCACAGGCACCTGGGAGCATGTCTGCACGTGGAGAAAGACTTTCCCGTGGGAAGCCGGTTTTTGTCAAACGGGTCCCAGTGCTCTGCTCCTCTCTTTTCACTCCTGCTGCCAGAAGCCCAGGGAGGATGGGAGGGCTTAGAACATGGCTGGGCACTGTGGTTTCTTCCAGAGAAGTGGAGGGCATTTGCTTTACCTTGCCACAACCACTTGGGATAGGGTCTGCACCTCAGGAAAACTGTCTCCGTGGGAAGCCGGCTTTTTGCAAAGGGGTCTCAGGGCCGTGGGCCTCGGCTGTCCCTCCGGCTCCCCAAAGCACAGGGACGAGGTGAGGGGCTTAGACCATGCCTGGGCAATGTTGTTTCTTACACCTGGGTGTGTGGCATTTTGTTGAGCTGGCTACCCCCACTTGGGATAGGAGTTCCACAGCAACCACCTATTGTTCGTAGGAAGCCGTTTTTGCCCCAGTGGTCTCCGGGCTGTGTTCGTTGGGGTTGAACTCCTGCTAGCAAAACCGCCGGGTTGAGGGAAGGGTTCAGACTGTGCCTGGGCCCTGTGGTCTCTTCCAGGTCAGTGTATGGCATTTCCTTCCCCTTGCCCCAGGCACCTGGGAACATGTCTGCACGTGGAGACTTTCCCGTGGGAAGCCGGTTTTTGTCAAACGGGTCCCAGTGCTCTGCTCCTCTCTATTCACTCCTGCTGCCAGAAGCCCAGGGAGGATGGGAGGGCTTAGAACTTGGCTGGGCACTGTGGTTTCTTCCAGAGAAGTGGAGGGCATTTGCTTTACCTTGCCACAACCACTTGGGATAGGGTCTGCACCTCAGGAAAACTGTTTCCGTGGGAAGCCGGCTTTTTGCAAAGGGGTCTCAGGGCCGTGGGCCTCGGGTGTCCCTCCGGCTCCCCAAAGCACAGGGACGAGGTGAGGGGCTTAGACCATGCCTGGGCAATGTTGTTTCTTACACCTGGGTGTGTGGCATTTTGTTGAGCTGGCTACCCCCTCTTGGGATTGGTGTTCCACAGCAAGCGCCTATTGTTCGTCGGAAGCCGTTTTTGCCTCAGGGGTCTCCGGGCTGTGTTCGTTGGGGTTGAACTCCTGCTAGCAAAACCGCCGGGTTGAGGGAAGGGTTCAGACTGTGCCTGGGCCCTGTGGTCTCTTCCATGTCAGTGTATGGCATTTCCTTCCCCTTGCCCCAGGCACCTGGAAGCATGTCTGCACGTGGAGAAAGACTTTCCCGTGGGAAGCCGGGTTTTGTCAAACGGGTCCCAGTGCTCTGCTCCTCTCTTTTCACTCCTGCGGCCAGAAGCCCAGGGAGGATGGGAGGGCTTAGAACATGGCTGGGCACTGTGGTTTCTTCCAGAGAAGTGGAGGGCATTTGCTTTACCTTGCCACAACCACTTGGGATAGGGTGTGAACCTCAGGAAATCTGTCTCCGTGGGAAGCCGGCTTTTTGCAAAGGGGTCTCAGGGCCGTGTGCCTCGGCTGTCCCTCCGGCTCCCCAAAGCACAGGGACGAGGTGAGGGGCTTAGACCATGCCTGGGCAATGTTGTTTCTTACTGCTTTTTGTGTGGCATTTTGTTGAGCTGGCTACCCCCTCTTGGGATTGGTTTTCCACAGCAAGCGCCTATTGTTCGTCGGAAGCCGTTTTTGCCTCAGGGGTCTCCGGGCTGTGTTCGTTGGGGTTGAACTCCTGCTAGGAAAACCGCCGGGTTGAGGGAAGGGTTCAGACTGTGCCTGGGCCCTGTGGTCTCTTCCAGGTCAGTGTATGGCATTTCCTTCCCCTTGCCACAGGCACCTGGGAGCATGTCTGCACGTGGAGAAAGACTTTCCCGTGGGAAGCCGGGTTTTGTCAAACGGGACCCAGTGCTCTGCTCCTCTCTTTTCACTCCTGCTGCCAGAAGCCCAGGGAGGATGGGAGGGCTTAGAACATGGCTGGGCACTGTGGTTTCTTCCAGAGAAGTGGAGGGCATTTGCTTTACCTTGCCACAACCACTTGGGATAGGGTCTGCACCTCAGGAAAACTGTTTCCGTGGGAAGCCGGCTTTTTGCAAAGGGGTCTCAGGGCCGTGGGCCTCGGCTGTCCCTCCGGCTCCCCAAAGCACAGGGACGAGGTGAGGGGCTTAGACCATGCCTGCGCAATGTTGTTTCTTACACCTGGGTGTGTGGCATTTTTTGAGTTGGCTACCCCCCCTTGGGATTGGTGTTCCACAGCAAGCGCCTATTGTTCGTCGGAAGCCGTTTTTGCCTCAGGGGTCTCCGGGCTGTGTTCGTTGGGGTTGAACTCCTGCTAGCAAAACCGCCGGGTTGAGGGAAGGGTTCAGACTGTGCCTGGGCCCTGTGGTCTCTTCCAGGTCAGTGTATGGCATTTCCTTCCCCTTGCCACAGGCACCTGGGAGCATGTCTGCACGTGGAGAAAGACTTTCCCGTGGGAAGCCGGTTTTTGTCAAACGGGTCCCAGTGCTCTGCTCCTCTCTTTTCACTCCTGCTGCCAGAAGCCCAGGGAGGATGGGAGGGCTTAGAACATGGCTGGGCACTGTGGTTTCTTCCAGAGAAGTGGAGGGCATTTGCTTTACCTTGCCACAACCACTTGGGATAGGGTCTGCACCTCAGGAAAACTCTCTCCGTGGGAAGCCGGCTTTTTGCAAAGGGGTCTCAGGGCCGTGGGCCTCGGCTGTCCCTCCGGCTCCCCAAAGCACAGGGACGAGGTGAGGGGCTTAGACCATGCCTGGGCAATGTTGTTTCTTACACCTGGGTGTGTGGCATTTTGTTGAGCTGGCTACCCCCACTTGGGATAGGAGTTCCACAGCAACCACCTATTGTTCGTAGGAAGCCGTTTTTGCCCCAGTGGTCTCCGGGCTGTGTTCGTTGGGGTTGAACTCCTGCTAGCAAAACCGCCGGGTTGAGGGAAGGGTTCAGACTGTGCCTGGGCCCTGTGGTCTCTTCCAGGTCAGTGTATGGCATTTCCTTCCCCTTGCCCCAGGCACCTGGGAGCATGTCTGCACGTGGAGACTTTCCCGTGGGAAGCCGGTTTTTGTCAAACGGGTCCCAGTGCTCTGCTCCTCTCTATTCACTCCTGCTGCCAGAAGCCCAGGGAGGATGGGAGGGCTTAGAACTTGGCTGGGCACTGTGGTTTCTTCCAGAGAAGTGGAGGGCATTTGCTTTACCTTGCCACAACCACTTGGGATAGGGTCTGCACCTCAGGAAAACTGTTTCCGTGGGAAGCCGGCTTTTTGCAAAGGGGTCTCAGGGCCGTGGGCCTCGGGTGTCCCTCCGGCTCCCCAAAGCACAGGGACGAGGTGAGGGGCTTAGACCATGCCTGGGCAATGTTGTTTCTTACACCTGGGTGTGTGGCATTTTGTTGAGCTGGCTACCCCCTCTTGGGATTGGTGTTCCACAGCAAGCGCCTATTGTTCGTCGGAAGCCGTTTTTGCCTCAGGGGTCTCCGGGCTGTGTTCGTTGGGGTTGAACTCCTGCTAGCAAAACCGCCGGGTTGAGGGAAGGGTTCAGACTGTGCCTGGGCCCTGTGGTCTCTTCCAGGTCAGTGTATGGCATTTCCTTCCCCTTGCCCCAGGCACCTGGAAGCATGTCTGCACGTGGAGAAAGACTTTCCCGTGGGAAGCCGGGTTTTGTCAAACGGGTCCCAGTGCTCTGCTCCTCTCTTTTCACTCCTGCGGCCAGAAGCCCAGGGAGGATGGGAGGGCTTAGAACATGGCTGGGCACTGTGGTTTCTTCCAGAGAAGTGGAGGGCATTTGCTTTACCTTGCCACAACCACTTGGGATAGGGTCTGCACCTCAGGAAAACTGTCTCCGTGGGAAGCCGGCTTTTTGCAAAGGGGTCTCAGGGCCGTGGGCCTCGGGTGTCCCTCCGGCTCCCCAAAGCACAGGGACGAGGTGAGGGGCTTAGACCATGCCTGGGCAATGTTGTTTCTTACACCTGGGTGTGTGGCATTTTGTTGAGCTGGCTACCCCCTCTTGGGATTGGTGTTCCACAGCAAGCGCCTATTGTTCGTCGGAAGCCGTTTTTGCCTCAGGGGTCTCCGGGCTGTGTTCGTTGGGGTTGAACTCCTGCTAGCAAAACCGCCGGGTTGAGGGAAGGGTTCAGACTGTGCCTGGGCCCTGTGGTCTCTTCCAGGTCAGTGTATGGCATTTCCTTCCCCTTGCCCCAGGCACCTGGGAGCATGTCTGCACGTGGAGAAAGACTTTCCCGTGGGAAGCCGGGTTTTGTCAAACGGGTCCCAGTGCTCTGCTCCTCTCTTTTCACTCCTGCTGCCAGAAGCCCAGGGAGGATGGGAGGGCTTAGAACATGGCTGGGCACTGTGGTTTCTTCCAGAGAAGTGGAGGGCATTTGCTTTACCTTGCCACAACCACTTGGGATAGGGTCTGCACCTCAGGAAAACTGTTTCCGTGGGAAGCCGGCTTTTTGCAAAGGGGTTTCAGGGCCGTGGGCCTCTGTTGTCCCTCCGGCTCCCCAAAGCACAGGGACGAGGTGAGGGGCTTAGACCATGCCTGGGCAATGTTGTTTCTTACACCTGGGTGTGTGGCATTTTGTTGAGCTGGCTACCCCCACTTGGGATAGGAGTTCCACAGCAAGCACCTATTGTTCGTCGAAAGCCGTTTTTGCCCCAGGGGTCTCCGGGCTGTGTTCGTTGGGGTTGAACTCCTGCTAGCAAAACCGCCGGGTTGAGGGAAGGGTTCAGACTGTGCCTGGGCCCTGTGGTCTCTTCCAGGTCAGTGTATGGCATTTCCTTCCCCTTGCCCCAGGCACCTGGGAGCATGTCTGCACGTGGAGAAAGACTTTCCCGTGGGAAGCCGGTTTTTGTCAAACGAGTCCCAGTGCTCTGCTCCTCTCTTTTCACTCCTGCTGCCAGAAACCCAGGGAGGATGGGAGGGCTTAGAACATGGCTGGGCACTGTGGTTTCTTCCAGAGAAGTGGAGGGCATTTGCTTTACCTTGCCACAACCAGTTGGGATAGGGTCTGCACCTCAGGAAAACTGTTTCCGTGGGAAGCCGGCTTTTTGCAAAGGGGTCTCAGGGCCGTGGGCCTCGGGTGTCCCTCCGGCTCCCCAAAGCACAGGGACGAGGTGAGGGGCTTAGACCATGCCTGGGCAATGTTGTTTCTTACACCTGGGTGTGTGGCATTATATTGAGCTGGCTACCCCCTCTTGGGATTGGTGTACCACAGCAAGCGCCTATTGTTCGTCGGAAGCCGTTTTTGCCTCAGGGGTCTCCGGGCTGTGTTCGTTGGGGTTGAACTCCTGCTAGCAAAACCGCCGGGTTGAGGGAAGGGTTCAGACTGTGCCTGGGCCCTGTGGTCTCTTCCAGGTCAGTGTATGGCATTTCCTTCCCCTTGCCACAGGCACCTGGGAGCATGTCTGCACGTGGAGAAAGACTTTCCCGTGGGAAGCCGGGTTTTGTCAAACGGGTCCCAGTGCTCTGCTCCTCTCTTTTCACTCCTGCTCTCAGAAGCCCAGGGAGGATGGGAGGGCTTAGAACATGGCTGGGCACTGTGGTTTCTTCCAGAGAAGTGGAGTGCATTTGTTTTACCTTGCCACAACCAGTTGGGATAGGGTCTGCACCTCAGGAAAACTGTCTCCGTGGGAAGCCGGCTTTTTGCAAAGGGGTCTCAGGGCCGTGGGCCTCGGCTGTCCCTCCGGCTCCCCAAAGCACAGGGACGAGGTGAGGGGCTTAGACCATGCCTGCGCAATGTTGTTTCTTACACCTGGGTGTGTGGCATTTTTTGAGCTGGCTACCCCCCCTTGGGATGATTGGTGTTCCACAGCAAGCGCCTATTGTTCGTCGGAAGCCGTTTTTGCCTCAGGGGTCTCCGGGCTGTGTTCGTTGGGGTTGAACTCCTGCTAGCAAAACCGCCGGGTTGAGGGAAGGGTTCAGACTGTGCCTGGGCCCTGTGGTCTCTTCCAGGTCAGTGTATGGCATTTCCTTCCAATTGCCACAGGCACCTGGGAGCATGTCTGCACGTGGAGAAAGACTTTCCCGTGGGAAGCCGGGTTTTGTCAAACGGGTCCCAGTGCTCTACTCCTCTCTTTTCACTCCTGCTGTCAGAAGCCCAGGGAGGATGGGAGGGCTTAGAACATGGCTGGGCACTGTGGTTTCTTCCAGAGAAGTGGAGGGCATTTGCTTTACCTTGCCACAACCACTTGGGATAGGGTCTGCACCTCAGGAAAACTGTCTCCGTGGGAAGCCGGCTTTTTGCAAAGGGGTCTCAGGGCCATGGGCCTCGGCTGTCCCTCCGGCTCCCCAAAGCACAGGGACGAGGTGAGGGGCTTAGACCATGCCTGGGCAATGTTGTTTCTTACACCTGGGTGTGTGGCATTTTGTTGAGCTGGCTACCCCCACTTGGGATAGGAGTTCCACAGCAAGCACCTATTGTTCGTCGGAAGCCGTTTTTGCCCCAGGGGTCTCCGGGCTGTGTTCGTTGGGGTTGAACTCCTGCTAGGAAAACCGCCGGGTTGAGGGAAGGGTTCAGACTGTGCCTGGGCCTTGTGGTCTCTTCCAGGTCAGTGTATGGTATTTCCTTCCCCTTGCCCCAGGCACCTGGGAGCATGTCTGCACGTGGAGAAAGACTTTCCCGTGGGAAGCCGGTTTTTGTCAAACGGGTCCCAGTGCTCTGCTCCTCTCTTTTCACTCCTGCTGCCAGAAGCCCAGGGAGGATGGGAGGGCTTAGAACATGGCTGGGCACTGTGGTTTCTTCCAGAGAAGTGGAGGGCATTTGCTTTACCTTGCCACAACCACTTGGGATAGGGTCTGCACCTCAGGAAAACTGTTTCCGTGGGAAGCCGGCTTTTTGCAAAGGGGTCTCAGGGCCGTGGGCCTCGGCTGTCCCTCCGGCTCCCCAAAGCACAGGGACGAGGTGAGGGGCTTAGACCATGCCTGCGCAATGTTGTTTCTTACACCTGGGTGTGTGGCATTTTTTGAGTTGGCTACCCCCCCTTGGGATTGGTGTTCCACAGCAAGCGCCTATTGTTCGTCGGAAGCCGTTTTTGCCTCAGGGGTCTCCGGGCTGTGTTCGTTGGGGTTGAACTCCTGCTAGCAAAACCGCCGGGTTGAGGGAAGGGTTCAGACTGTGCCTGGGCCCTGTGGTCTCTTCCAGGTCAGTGTATGGCATTTCCTTCCCCTTGCCACAGGCACCTGGGAGCATGTCTGCACGTGGAGAAAGACTTTCCCGTGGGAAGCCGGTTTTTGTCAAACGGGTCCCAGTGCTCTGCTCCTCTCTTTTCACTCCTGCTGCCAGAAGCCCAGGGAGGATGGGAGGGCTTAGAACATGGCTGGGCACTGTGGTTTCTTCCAGAGAAGTGGAGGGCATTTGCTTTACCTTGCCACAACCACTTGGGATAGGGTCTGCACCTCAGGAAAACTCTCTCCGTGGGAAGCCGGCTTTTTGCAAAGGGGTCTCAGGGCCGTGGGCCTCGGCTGTCCCTCCGGCTCCCCAAAGCACAGGGACGAGGTGAGGGGCTTAGACCATGCCTGGGCAATGTTGTTTCTTACACCTGGGTGTGTGGCATTTTGTTGAGCTGGCTACCCCCACTTGGGATAGGAGTTCCACAGCAACCACCTATTGTTCGTAGGAAGCCGTTTTTGCCCCAGTGGTCTCCGGGCTGTGTTCTTTGGGGTTGAACTCCTGCTAGCAAAACCGCCGGGTTGAGGGAAGGGTTCAGACTGTGCCTGGGCCCTGTGGTCTCTTCCAGGTCAGTGTATGGCATTTCCTTCCCCTTGCCCCAGGCACCTGGGAGCATGTCTGCACGTGGAGACTTTCCCGTGGGAAGCCGGTTTTTGTCAAACGGGTCCCAGTGCTCTGCTCCTCTCTATTCACTCCTGCTGCCAGAAGCCCAGGGAGGATGGGAGGGCTTAGAACTTGGCTGGGCACTGTGGTTTCTTCCAGAGAAGTGGAGGGCATTTGCTTTACCTTGCCACAACCACTTGGGATAGGGTCTGCACCTCAGGAAAACTGTTTCCGTGGGAAGCCGGCTTTTTGCAAAGGGGTCTCAGGGCCGTGGGCCTCGGGTGTCCCTCCGGCTCCCCAAAGCACAGGGACGAGGTGAGGGGCTTAGACCATGCCTGGGCAATGTTGTTTCTTACACCTGGGTGTGTGGCATTTTGTTGAGCTGGCTACCCCCTCTTGGGATTGGTGTTCCACAGCAAGCGCCTATTGTTCGTCGGAAGCCGTTTTTGCCTCAGGGGTCTCCGGGCTGTGTTCGTTGGGGTTGAACTCCTGCTAGCAAAACCGCCGGGTTGAGGGAAGGGTTCAGACTGTGCCTGGGCCCTGTGGTCTCTTCCAGGTCAGTGTATGGCATTTCCTTCCCCTTGCCCCAGGCACCTGGAAGCATGTCTGCACGTGGAGAAAGACTTTCCCGTGGGAAGCCGGGTTTTGTCAAACGGGTCCCAGTGCTCTGCTCCTCTCTTTTCACTCCTGCGGCCAGAAGCCCAGGGAGGATGGGAGGGCTTAGAACATGGCTGGGCACTGTGGTTTCTTCCAGAGAAGTGGAGGGCATTTGCTTTACCTTGCCACAACCACTTGGGATAGGGTCTGCACCTCAGGAAAACTGTCTCCGTGGGAAGCCGGCTTTTTGCAAAGGGGTCTCAGGGCCGTGGGCCTCGGGTGTCCCTCCGGCTCCCCAAAGCACAGGGACGAGGTGAGGGGCTTAGACCATGCCTGGGCAATGTTGTTTCTTACACCTGGGTGTGTGGCATTTTGTTGAGCTGGCTACCCCCTCTTGGGATTGGTGTTCCACAGCAAGCGCCTATTGTTCGTCGGAAGCCGTTTTTGCCTCAGGGGTCTCCGGGCTGTGTTCGTTGGGGTTGAACTCCTGCTAGCAAAACCGCCGGGTTGAGGGAAGGGTTCAGACTGTGCCTGGGCCCTGTGGTCTCTTCCAGGTCAGTGTATGGCATTTCCTTCCCCTTGCCCCAGGCACCTGGGAGCATGTCTGCACGTGGAGAAAGACTTTCCCGTGGGAAGCCGGGTTTTGTCAAACGGGTCCCAGTGCTCTGCTCCTCTCTTTTCACTCCTGCTGCCAGAAGCCCAGGGAGGATGGGAGGGCTTAGAACATGGCTGGGCACTGTGGTTTCTTCCAGAGAAGTGGAGGGCATTTGCTTTACCTTGCCACAACCACTTGGGATATGGTCTGCACCTCAGGAAAACTGTTTCCGTGGGAAGCCGGCTTTTTGCAAAGGGGTTTCAGGGCCGTGGGCCTCTGTTGTCCCTCCGGCTCCCCAAAGCACAGGGACGAGGTGAGGGGCTTAGACCATGCCTGGGCAATGTTGTTTCTTACACCTGGGTGTGTGGCATTTTGTTGAGCTGGCTACCCCCACTTGGGATAGGAGTTCCACAGCAAGCACCTATTGTTCGTCGAAAGCCGTTTTTGCCCCAGGGGTCTCCGGGCTGTGTTCGTTGGGGTTGAACTCCTGCTAGCAAAACCGCCGGGTTGAGGGAAGGGTTCAGACTGTGCCTGGGCCCTGTGGTCTCTTCCAGGTCAGTGTATGGCATTTCCTTCCCCTTGCCCCAGGCACCTGGGAGCATGTCTGCACGTGGAGAAAGACTTTCCCGTGGGAAGCCGGTTTTTGTCAAACGAGTCCCAGTGCTCTGCTCCTCTCTTTTCACTCCTGCTGCCAGAAACCCAGGGAGGATGGGAGGGCTTAGAACATGGCTGGGCACTGTGGTTTCTTCCAGAGAAGTGGAGGGCATTTGCTTTACCTTGCCACAACCAGTTGGGATAGGGTCTGCACCTCAGGAAAACTGTTTCCGTGGGAAGCCGGCTTTTTGCAAAGGGGTCTCAGGGCCGTGGGCCTCGGGTGTCCCTCCGGCTCCCCAAAGCACAGGGACGAGGTGAGGGGCTTAGACCATGCCTGGGCAATGTTGTTTCTTACACCTGGGTGTGTGGCATTATATTGAGCTGGCTACCCCCTCTTGGGATTGGTGTACCACAGCAAGCGCCTATTGTTCGTCGGAAGCCGTTTTTGCCTCAGGGGTCTCCGGGCTGTGTTCGTTGGGGTTGAACTCCTGCTAGCAAAACCGCCGGGTTGAGGGAAGGGTTCAGACTGTGCCTGGGCCCTGTGGTCTCTTCCAGGTCAGTGTATGGCATTTCCTTCCCCTTGCCACAGGCACCTGGGAGCATGTCTGCACGTGGAGAAAGACTTTCCCGTGGGAAGCCGGGTTTTGTCAAACGGGTCCCAGTGCTCTGCTCCTCTCTTTTCACTCCTGCTCTCAGAAGCCCAGGGAGGATGGGAGGGCTTAGAACATGGCTGGGCACTGTGGTTTCTTCCAGAGAAGTGGAGTGCATTTGTTTTACCTTGCCACAACCAGTTGGGATAGGGTCTGCACCTCAGGAAAACTGTCTCCGTGGGAAGCCGGCTTTTTGCAAAGGGGTCTCAGGGCCGTGGGCCTCGGCTGTCCCTCCGGCTCCCCAAAGCACAGGGACGAGGTGAGGGGCTTAGACCATGCCTGGGCAATGTTGTTTCTTACACCTGGGTGTGTGGCATTTTTTGAGCTGGCTACCCCCCCTTGGGATGATTGGTGTTCCACAGCAAGCGCCTATTGTTCGTCGGAAGCCGTTTTTGCCTCAGGGGTCTCCGGGCTGTGTTCGTTGGGGTTGAACTCCTGCTAGCAAAACCGCCGGGTTGAGGGAAGGGTTCAGACTGTGCCTGGGCCCTGTGGTCTCTTCCAGGTCAGTGTATGGCATTTCCTTCCAATTGCCACAGGCACCTGGGAGCATGTCTGCACGTGGAGAAAGACTTTCCCGTGGGAAGCCGGGTTTTGTCAAACGGGTCCCAGTGCTCTACTCCTCTCTTTTCACTCCTGCTGTCAGAAGCCCAGGGAGGATGGGAGGGCTTAGAACATGGCTGGGCACTGTGGTTTCTTCCAGAGGAGTGGAGGGCATTTGCTTTACCTTGCCACAACCACTTGGGATATGGTCTGCACCTCAGGAAAACTGTTTCCGTGGGAAGCCGGCTTTTTGCAAAGGGGTCTCAGGGCCGTGGGCCTCGGCTGTCCCTCCGGCTCCCCAAAGCACAGGGACGAGGTGAGGGGCTTAGACCATGCCTGGGCAATGTTGTTACTTACACCTGGGTGTGTGGCATTTTGTTGAGCTGGCTACCCCCACTTGGGATTGGTTTTCCACAGCAAGCGCCTATTGTTCGTCGGAAGCCGTTTTTGCCCCAGGGGTCTCCGGGCTGTGTTCGTTGGGGTTGAACTCCTGCTAGCAAAACCGCCGGGTTGAGGGAAGGGTTCAGACTGTGCCTGGGCCCTGTGGTCTCTTCCAGGTCAGTGTATGGCATTTCCTTCCCCTTGCCCCAGGCACCTGGGAGCATGTCTGCACGTGGAGAAAGACTTTTCCGTGGGAAGCCGGGTTTTGTCAAACGGGTCCCAGTGCTCTGCTCCTCTCTTTTCATTCCTGCTGCCAGAAGCCCAGGGAGGATGGGAGGGCTTAGAACACGGCTGGGCACTGTGGTTTCTTCCAGAGAAGTGGAGGGCATTTGCTTTACCTTGCCACAACCACTTGGGATAGGGTGTGCACCTCAGGAAAACTGTCTCCGTGGGAAGCCGGCTTTTTGCAAAGGGGTCTCAGGGCCGTGGGCCTCGGGTGTCCCTCCGGCTCCCCAAAGCACAGGGACGAGGTGAGGGGCTGAGACCATGCCTGGGCAATGTTGTTTCTTACTCCTTTTTGTGTGGCATTTTGTTGAGCTGGCTACCCCCTCTTGGGATTGGTTTTCCACAGCAAGCGCCTATTGTTCGTCGGAAGCCGTTTTTGCCTCAGGGGTCTCCGGGCTGTGTTCGTTGGGGTTGAACTCCTGCTAGCAAAACCGCCGGGTTGAGGGAAGGGTTCAGACTGTGCCTGGGCCCTGTGGTCTCTTCCAGGTCAGTGTATGGCATTTCCTTCCCCTTGCCCCAGGCACCTGGGAGCATGTCTGCACGTGGAGAAAGACTTTCCCGTGGGAAGCCGGGTTTTGTCAAACGGGTCCCAGTGCTCTGCTCCTCTCTTTTCACTCATGCTGTCAGAAGCCCAGGGAGGATGGGAGGGCTTAGAACATGGCTGGGCACTGTGGTTTCTTCCAGAGAAGTGGAGGGCATTTGCTTTACCTTGCCACAACCACTTGGGATAGGGTCTGCACCTCAGGAAAACTGTCTCCGTGGGAAGCCGGCTTTTTGCAAAGGGGTCTCAGGGCCGTGGGCCTCGGCTGTCCCTCCGGCTCCCCAAAGCACAGGGACGAGGTGAGGGGCTTAGACCATGCCTGCGCAATGTTGTTTCTTACACCTGGGTGTGTGGCATTTTGTTGAGCTGGCTAACGCCACTTGGGATAGGAGTTCCACAGCAAGCACCTATTGTTCGTCGGAAGCCGTTTTTGCCCCAGGGGTCTCCGGGCTGTGTTCGTTGGGGTTGAACTCCTGCTAGCAAAACCGCCGGGTTGAGGGAAGGGTTCAAACTGTGCCTGGGCCCTGTGGTCTCTTCCAGGTCAGTGTATGGCATTTCCTTCCCCTTGCCCCAGGCACCTGGGAGCATGTCTGCACGTGGAGAAAGACTTTCCCGTGGGAAGCCGGGTTTTGTCAAACGGGTCCCAGTGCTCTGCTCCTCTCTTTTCACTCCTGCTGCCAGAAGCCCAGGGAGGATGGGAGGGCTTAGAACATGGCTGGGCACTGTGGTTTCTTCCAGAGAAGTGGAGGGCATTTGCTTTACCTTGCCACAACCACTTGGGATAGGGTCTGCACCTCAGGAAAACTGTCTCCGTGGGAAGCCGGCTTTTTGCAAAGGGGTCTCAGGGCCGTGGGCCTCGTGTGTCCCTCCGGCTCCCCAAAGCACAGGGACGAGGTGAGGGGCTTAGACCATGCCTGGGCAATGTTGTTTCTTACACCTGGGTGTGTGGCATTTTGTTGAGCTGGCTACCCCCTCTTGGGATTGGTTTTCCACAGCAAGCGCCTATTGTTCGTCGGAAGCCGTTTTTGCCTCAGGGGTCTCCGGGCTGTGTTCGTTGGGGTTGAACTCCTGCTAGCAAAACCGCCGGGTTGAGGGAAGGGTTCAGACTGTGCCTGGGCCCTGTGGTCTCTTCCAGGTCAGTGTATGGCATTTCCTTCCCCTTGCCACAGGCACCTGGGAGCATGTCTGCACGTGGAGAAAGACTTTCCCGTGGGAAGCCGGTTTTTGTCAAACGGGTCCCAGTGCTCTGCTCCTCTCTTTTCACTCCTGCTGCCAGAAACCCAGGGAGGATGGGAGGGCTTAGAACATGGCTGGGCACTGTGGTTTCTTCCAGAGAAGTGGAGGGCATTTGCTTTACCTTGCCACAACCACTTGGGATAGGGTCTGCACCTCAGGAAAACTGTTTCCGTGGGAAGCCGGCTTTTTGCAAAGGGGTCTCAGGGCCGTGGGCCTCGGGTGTCCCTCCGGCTCCCCAAAGCACAGGGACGAGGTGAGGGGCTTAGACCATGCCTGGGCAATGTTGTTTCTTACACCTGGGTGTGTGGCATTATATTGAGCTGGCTACCCCCTCTTGGGATTGGTGTACCAAAGCAAGCGCCTATTGTTCGTCGGAAGCCGTTTTTGCCTCAGGGGTCTCCGGGCTGTGTTCGTTGGGGTTGAACTCCTGCTAGCAAAACCGCCGGGTTGAGGGAAGGGTTCAGACTGTGCCTGGGCCCTGTGGTCTCTTCCAGGTCAGTGTATGGCATTTCCTTCCCCTTGCCACAGGCACCTGGGAGCATGTCTGCACGTGGAGAAAGACTTTCCCGTGGGAAGCCGGGTTTTGTCAAACGGGTCCCAGTGCTCTGCTCCTCTCTTTTCACTCCTGCTGTCAGAAGCCCAGGGAGGATGGGAGGGCTTAGAACATGGCTGGGCACTGTGGTTTCTTCCAGAGAAGTGGAGGGCATTTGCTTTACCTTGCCACAACCACTTGGGATAGGGTGTGCACCTCAGGAAAACTGTCTCCGTGGGAAGCCGGCTTTTTGCAAAGGGGTCTCAGGGCCGTGGGCCTCGGCTGTCCCTCCGGCTCCCCAAAGCACAGGGACGAGGTGAGGGGCTTAGACCATGCCTGGGCAATGTTGTTTCTTACACCTGGGTGTGTGGCATTTTGTTGAGCTGGCTACCTCCACTTGGGATAGGAGTTCCACAGCAAGCACCTATTGTTCGTCTGAAGACGTTTTTGCCCCAGGGGTCTCCGGGCTGTGTTCGTTGGGGTTGAACTCCTGCTAGCAAAACCGCCGGGTTGAGGGAAGGGTTCAGACTGTGCCTGGGCCCTGTGGTCTCTTCCAGGTCAGTGTATGGCATTTCCTTCCCCTTGCCACAGGCACCTGGGAGCATGTCTGCACGTGGAGAAAGACTTTCCCGTGGGAAGCCGGGTTTTGTCAAACGGGTCCCAGTGCTCTGCTCCTCTCTTTTCACTCCTGCTACCAGAAGCCCAGGGAGGATGGGAGGGCTTAGAACATGGCTGGGCACTGTGGTTTCTTCCAGAGAAGTGGAGGGCATTTGCTTTACCTTGCCACAACCACTTGGGATAGGGTCTGCACCTCAGGAAAACGGTCTCCGTGGGAAGCCGGCTTTTTGCAAAGGGGTCTCAGGGCCGTGGGCCTCGGCTGTCCCTCCTGCTCCCCAAAGCACAGGGACGAGGTGAGGAGCTTAGACCATGCCTGGGCAATGTTGTTTCTTACACCTGGGTGTGTGGCATTTTGTTGAGCTGGCTAACCCCACTTGGGATAGGAGTTCCACAGCAAGCACCTATTGTTCGTCGGAAGCCGTTTTTGCCCCAGGGGTCTCCGGGCTGTGTTCGTTGGGGTTGAACTCCTGCTAGCAAAACCGCCGGGTTGAGGGAAGGGTTCAGACTGTGCCTGGGCCCTGTGGTCTCTTCCAGGTCAGTGTATGGCATTTCCTTCCCCTTGCCACAGGCACCTGGGAGCATGTCTGCACGTGGAGAAAGACTTTCCCGTGGGAAGCCGGTTTTTGTCAAACGGGTCCCAGTGCTCTGCTCCTCTCTTTTCACTCCTGCTGCCAGAAGCCCAGGGAGGATGGGAGGGCTTAGAACATGGCTGGGCACTGTGGTTTCTTGCAGAGAAGTGGAGGGCATTTGCATTACCTTGCCACAACCACTTGGGATAGGGTCTGCACCTCAGGAAAACTGTCTCCGTGGGAAGCCGGCTTTTTACAAAGGGGTCTCAGGGCCGTGGGCCTCGGCTGTCCCTCCGGCTCCCCAAAGCACAGGGACGAGGTGAGGGGCTTAGACCATGCCTGGGCAATGTTGTTTCTTACACCTGGGTGTGTGGCATTTTGTTGAGCTGGCTACCCCCACTTGGGATAGG
Source organism: Ursus arctos (assembly GCF_023065955.2). Lineage (NCBI taxonomy): Eukaryota > Metazoa > Chordata > Mammalia > Carnivora > Ursidae > Ursus > Ursus arctos. The sequence continues at coordinate 63,766,671 of NW_026622830.1, read as the reverse complement.
AGTTCCACAGCAAGCACCTATTGTTCGTCGGAAGCCGTTTTTGACCCAGGGGTCTCCGGGCTGTGTTCGTTGGGGTTGAACTCCTGCTAGCAAAACCGCCGGGTTGAGGGAAGGGTTCAGACAGTGCCTGGGCCCTGTGGTCTCTTCCAGGTCAGTGTATGGCATTTCCTTCCCCTTGCCCCAGGCACCTGGGAGCATGTCTGCACGTGGAGAAAGACTTTCCCGTGGGAAGCCGGGTTTTCTCAAACGGGTCCCAGTGCTCTGCTCCTCTCTTTTCATTCCTGCTGCCAGAAGCCCAGGGAGGATGGGAGGACTTAGAACACGGCTGGGCACTGTGGTTTCTTCCATAGAAGTGGAGGGCATTTGCTTTACCTTGCCACAACCACTTGGGATAGGGTGTGCACCTCAGGAAAACTGTCTCCGTGGGAAGCCGGCTTTTTGCAAAGGGGTCTCAGGGCCGTGGGCCTCGGGTGTCCCTCCGGCTCCCCAAAGCACAGGGACGAGGTGAGGGGCTGAGACCATGCCTGGGCAATGTTGTTTCTTACTCCTTTTTGTGTGGCATTTTGTTGAGCTGGCTACCCCCTCTTGGGATTGGTTTTCCACAGCAAGCGCCTATTGTTCGTCGGAAGCCGTTTTTGCCTCAGGGGTCTCCGGGCTGTGTTCGTTGGGGTTGAACTCCTGTTAGGAAAACCGCCGGGTTGAGGGAAGGGTTCAGACTGTGCCTGGGCCCTGTGGTCTCTTCCAGGTCAGTGTATGGCATTTCCTTCCCCTTGCCACAGGCACATGGGAGCATGTCTGCACGTGGAGAAAGACTTTCCCGTGGGAAGCCGGGTTTTGTCAAACGGGTCCCAGTGCTCTGCTCCTCTCTTTTCACTCCTGCTGTCAGAAGCCCAGGGAGGATGGGAGGGCTTAGAACATGGCTGGGCACTGTGGTTTCTTCCAGAGAAGTGGAGGGCATTTGCTTTACCTTGCCACAACCACTTGGGATAGGGTCTGCACCTCAGGAAAACTGTCTCCGTGGGAAGCCGGCTTTTTGCAAAGGGGTCTCAGGGCCGTGGGCCTCGGCTGTCCCTCCGGCTCCCCAAAGCACAGGGACGAGGTGAGGGGCTTAGACCATGCCTGCGCAATGTTGTTTCTTACACCTGGGTGTGTGGCATTTTGTTGAGCTGGCTAACGCCACTTGGGATAGGAGTTCCACAGCAAGCACCTATTGTTCGTCGGAAGCCGTTTTTGCCCCAGGGGTCTCCGGGCTGTGTTCGTTGGGGTTGAACTCCTGCTAGCAAAACCGCCGGGTTGAGGGAAGGGTTCAAACTGTGACTGGGCCCTGTGGTCTCTTCCAGGTCAGTGTATGGCATTTCCTTCCCCTTGCCCCAGGCACCTGGGAGCATGTCTGCACGTGGAGAAAGACTTTCCCGTGGGAAGCCGGGTTTTGTCAAACGGGTCCCAGTGCTCTGCTCCTCTCTTTTCACTCCTGCTGCCAGAAGCCCAGGGAGGATGGGAGGGCTTAGAACATGGCTGGGCACTGTGGTTTCTTCCAGAGAAGTGGAGGGCATTTGCTTTACCTTGCCACAACCACTTGGGATAGGGTCTGCACCTCAGGAAAACTGTCTCCGTGGGAAGCCGGCTTTTTGCAAAGGGGTCTCAGGGCCGTGGGCCTCGGCTGTCCCTCCGGCTCCCCAAAGCACAGGGACGAGGTGAGGGGCTTAGACCATGCCTGGGCAATGTTGTTTCTTACACCTGGGTGTGTGGCATTTTGTTGAGCTGGCTACCCCCTCTTGGGATTGGTTTTCCACAGCAAGCGCCTATTGTTCGTCGGAAGCCGTTTTTGCCTCAGGGGTCTCCGGGCTGTGTTCGTTGGGGTTGAACTCCTGCTAGCAAAACCGCCGGGTTGAGGGAAGGGTTCAGACTGTGCCTGGGCCCTGTGGTCTCTTCCAGGTCAGTGTATGGCATTTCCTTCCCCTTGCCACAGGCACCTGGGAGCATGTCTGCACGTGGAGAAAGACTTTCCCGTGGGAAGCCGGGTTTTGTCAAACGGGTCCCAGTGCTCTGCTCCTCTCTTTTCACTCCTGCTGTCAGAAGCCCAGGGAGGATGGGAGGGCTTAGAACATGGCTGGGCACTGTGGTTTCTTCCAGAGAAGTGGAGGGCATTTGCTTTACCTTGCCACAACCAGTTGGGATAGGGTCTGCACCTCAGGAAAACTGTCTCCGTGGGAAGCCGGCTTTTTGCAAAGGGGTCTCAGGGCCGTGGGCCTCGGCTGTCCCTCCGGCTCCCCAAAGCACAGGGACGAGGTAAGGGGCTTAGACCATGCCTGCGCAATGTTGTTTCTTACACCTGGGTGTGTGGCATTTTTTGAGTTGGCTACCCCCCCTTGGGATTGGTGTTCCACAGCAAGCGCCTATTGTTCGTCGGAAGCCGTTTTTGCCTCAGGGGTCTCCGGGCTGTGTTCGTTGGGGTTGAACTCCTGCTAGCAAAACCGCCGGGTTGAGGGAAGGGTTCAGACTGTGCCTGGGCCCTGTGGTCTCTTCCAGGTCAGTGTATGGCATTTCCTTCCCCTTGCCACAGGCACCTGGGAGCATGTCTGCACGTGGAGAAAGACTTTCCCGTGGGAAGCCGGTTTTTGTCAAACGGGTCCCAGTGCTCTGCTCCTCTCTTTTCACTCCTGCTGCCAGAAGCCCAGGGAGGATGGGAGGGCTTAGAACATGGCTGGGCACTGTGGTTTCTTCCAGAGAAGTGGAGGGCATTTGCTTTACCTTGCCACAACCACTTGGGATAGGGTCTGCACCTCAGGAAAACTGTCTCCGTGGGAAGCCGGCTTTTTGCAAAGGGGTCTCAGGGCCGTGGGCCTCGGCTGTCCCTCCGGCTCCCCAAAGCACAGGGACGAGGTGAGGGGCTTAGACCATGCCTGGGCAATGTTGTTTCTTACACCTGGGTGTGTGGCATTTTGTTGAGCTGGCTACCCCCACTTGGGATAGGAGTTCCACAGCAACCACCTATTGTTCGTAGGAAGCCGTTTTTGCCCCAGTGGTCTCCGGGCTGTGTTCGTTGGGGTTGAACTCCTGCTAGCAAAACCGCCGGGTTGAGGGAAGGGTTCAGACTGTGCCTGGGCCCTGTGGTCTCTTCCAGGTCAGTGTATGGCATTTCCTTCCCCTTGCCCCAGGCACCTGGGAACATGTCTGCACGTGGAGACTTTCCCGTGGGAAGCCGGTTTTTGTCAAACGGGTCCCAGTGCTCTGCTCCTCTCTATTCACTCCTGCTGCCAGAAGCCCAGGGAGGATGGGAGGGCTTAGAACTTGGCTGGGCACTGTGGTTTCTTCCAGAGAAGTGGAGGGCATTTGCTTTACCTTGCCACAACCACTTGGGATAGGGTCTGCACCTCAGGAAAACTGTTTCCGTGGGAAGCCGGCTTTTTGCAAAGGGGTCTCAGGGCCGTGGGCCTCGGGTGTCCCTCCGGCTCCCCAAAGCACAGGGACGAGGTGAGGGGCTTAGACCATGCCTGGGCAATGTTGTTTCTTACACCTGGGTGTGTGGCATTTTGTTGAGCTGGCTACCCCCTCTTGGGATTGGTGTTCCACAGCAAGCGCCTATTGTTCGTCGGAAGCCGTTTTTGCCTCAGGGGTCTCCGGGCTGTGTTCGTTGGGGTTGAACTCCTGCTAGCAAAACCGCCGGGTTGAGGGAAGGGTTCAGACTGTGCCTGGGCCCTGTGGTCTCTTCCATGTCAGTGTATGGCATTTCCTTCCCCTTGCCCCAGGCACCTGGAAGCATGTCTGCACGTGGAGAAAGACTTTCCCGTGGGAAGCCGGGTTTTGTCAAACGGGTCCCAGTGCTCTGCTCCTCTCTTTTCACTCCTGCGGCCAGAAGCCCAGGGAGGATGGGAGGGCTTAGAACATGGCTGGGCACTGTGGTTTCTTCCAGAGAAGTGGAGGGCATTTGCTTTACCTTGCCACAACCACTTGGGATAGGGTGTGCACCTCAGGAAATCTGTCTCCGTGGGAAGCCGGCTTTTTGCAAAGGGGTCTCAGGGCCGTGTGCCTCGGCTGTCCCTCCGGCTCCCCAAAGCACAGGGACGAGGTGAGGGGCTTAGACCATGCCTGGGCAATGTTGTTTCTTACTGCTTTTTGTGTGGCATTTTGTTGAGCTGGCTACCCCCTCTTGGGATTGGTTTTCCACAGCAAGCGCCTATTGTTCGTCGGAAGCCGTTTTTGCCTCAGGGGTCTCCGGGCTGTGTTCGTTGGGGTTGAACTCCTGCTAGGAAAACCGCCGGGTTGAGGGAAGGGTTCAGACTGTGCCTGGGCCCTGTGGTCTCTTCCAGGTCAGTGTATGGCATTTCCTTCCCCTTGCCACAGGCACCTGGGAGCATGTCTGCACGTGGAGAAAGACTTTCCCGTGGGAAGCCGGGTTTTGTCAAACGGGTCCCAGTGCTCTGCTCCTCTCTTTTCACTCCTGCTGTCAAAAGCCCAGGGAGGATGGGAGGGCTTAGAACATGGCTGGGCACTGTGGTTTCTTCCAGAGAAGTGGAGGGCATTTGCTTTACCTTGCCACAACCACTTGGGATAGGGTCTGCACCTCAGGAAAACTGTCTCCGTGGGAAGCCGGCTTTTTGCAAGGGGGTCTCAGGGCCGTGGGCCTCGGCTGTCCCTCCGGCTCCCCAAAGCACAGGGACGAGGTGAAGGGCTTAGACCATGCCTGCGCAATGTTGTTTCTTACACCTGGGTGTGTGGCATTTTGTTGAGCTGGCTAACGCCACTTGGGATAGGAGTTCCACAGCAAGCACCTATTGTTCGTCGGAAGCCGTTTTTGCCCCAGGGGTCTCCGGGCTGTGTTCGTTGGGGTTGAACTCCTGCTAGCAAAACCGCCGGGTTGAGGGAAAGTTTCAGACTGTGCCTGGGCCCTGTGGTCTCTTCCAGGTCAGTGTATGGCGTTTCCTTCCCCTTGCCCCAGGCACCTGGGAGCATGTCTGCACGTGGAGAAAGACTTTCCCGTGGGAAGCCGGGTTTTGTCAAACGGGTCCCAGTGCTCTGCTCCTCTCTTTTCACTCCTGCTGCCAGAAGCCCAGGGAGGATGGGAGGGCTTAGAACATGGCTGGGCACTGTGGTTTCTTCCAGAGAAGTGGAGGGCATTTGCTTTACCTTGCCACAACCACTTGGGATAGGGTCTGCACCTCAGGAAAACTGTTTCCGTGGGAAGCCGGCTTTTTGCAAAGGGGTCTCAGGGCCGTGGGCCTCGGGTGTCCCTCCGGCTCCCCAAAGCACAGGGACGAGGTGAGGGGCTTAGACCATGCCTGGACAATATTGTTTCTTACACCTGGGTGTGTGGCATTTTGTTGAGCTGGCTACCCCCTCTTGGGATTGGTTTTCCACAGCAAGCGCCTATTGTTCGTCGGAAGCCGTTTTTGCCCCAGGGGTCTCCGGGCTGTGTTCGTTGGGGTTGAACTCCTGCTAGCAAATCCGCCGGGTTGAGGGAAGGGTTCAGACTGTGCCTGGGCCCTGTGGTCTCTTCCAGGTCAGTGTATGGCATTTCCTTCCCCTTGCCACAGGCACCTGGGAGCATGTCTGCACGTGGAGAAAGACTTTCCCGTGGGAAGCCGGGTTTTGTCAAACGGGACCCAGTGCTCTGCTCCTCTCTTTTCACTCCTGCTGCCAGAAGCCCAGGGACGATGGGAGGGCTTAGAACATGGCTGGGCACTGTGGTTTCTTCCAGAGAAGTGGAGGGCATTTGCTTTACCTTGCCACAACCACTTGGGATAGGGTCTGCACCTCAGGAAAACTGTCTCCGTGGGAAGCCGGCTTTTTGCAAAGGGGTCTCAGGGCCGTGGGCCTCGGCTGTCCCTCCGGCTCCCCAAAGCACAGGGACGAGGTGAGGGGCTTAGACCATGCCTGCGCAATGTTGTTTCTTACACCTGGGTGTGTGGCATTTTTTGAGTTGGCTACCCCCCCTTGGGATTGGTGTTCCACAGCAAGCGCCTATTGTTCGTCGGAAGCCGTTTTTGCCTCAGGGGTCTCCGGGCTGTGTTCGTTGGGGTTGAACTCCTGCTAGCAAAACCGCCGGGTTGAGGGAAGGGTTCAGACTGTGCCTGGGCCCTGTGGTCTCTTCCAGGTCAGTGTATGGCATTTCCTTCCCCTTGCCCCAGGCACCTGGGAGCATGTCTGCACGTGGAGAAAGACTTTCCCGTGGGAAGCCGGTTTTTGTCAAACGGGTCCCAGTGCTCTGCTCCTCTCTTTTCACTCCTGCTTCCAGAAGCCCAGGGAGGATGGGAGGGCTTAGAACATGGCTGGGCACTGTGGTTTCTTCCAGAGAAGTGGAGGGCATTTGCTTTACCTTGCCACAACCACTTGGTATAGGGTCTGCACCTCAGGAAAACTCTCTCCGTGGGAAGCCGGCTTTTTGCAAAGGGGTCTCAGGGCCGTGGGCCTCGGCTGTCCCTCCGGCTCCCCAAAGCACAGGGACGAGGTGAGGGGCTTAGACCATGCCTGGGCAATGTTGTTTCTTACACCTGGGTGTGTGGCATTTTGTTGAGCTGGCTACCCCCACTTGGGATAGGAGTTCCACAGCAACCACCTATTGTTCGTAGGAAGCCGTTTTTGCCCCAGTGGTCTCCGGGCTGTGTTCGTTGGGGTTGAACTCCTGCTAGCAAAACCGCCGGGTTGAGGGAAGGGTTCAGACTGTGCCTGGGCCCTGTGGTCTCTTCCAGGTCAGTGTATGGCATTTCCTTCCCCTTGCCCCAGGCACCTGGGAGCATGTCTGCACGTGGAGACTTTCCCGTGGGAAGCCGGTTTTTGTCAAACGGGTCCCAGTGCTCTGCTCCTCTCTATTCACTCCTGCTGCCAGAAGCCCAGGGAGGATGGGAGGGCTTAGAACTTGGCTGGGCACTGTGGTTTCTTCCAGAGAAGTGGAGGGCATTTGCTTTACCTTGCCACAACCAGTTGGGATAGGGTCTGCACCTCAGGAAAACTGTTTCCGTGGGAAGCCGGCTTTTTGCAAAGGGGTCTCAGGGCCGTGGGCCTCGGGTGTCCCTCCGGCTCCCCAAAGCACAGGGACGAGGTGAGGGGCTTAGACCATGCCTGGGCAATGTTGTTTCTTACACCTGGGTGTGTGGCATTTTGTTGAGCTGGCTACCCCCTCTTGGGATTGGTGTTCCACAGCAAGCGCCTATTGTTCGTCGGAAGCCGTTTTTGCCTCAGGGGTCTCCGGGCTGTGTTCGTTGGGGTTGAACTCCTGCTAGCAAAACCGCCGGGTTGAGGGAAGGGTTCAGACTGTGCCTGGGCCCTGTGGTCTCTTCCAGGTCAGTGTATGGCATTTCCTTCCCCTTGCCCCAGGCACCTGGAAGCATGTCTGCACGTGGAGAAAGACTTTCCCGTGGGAAGCCGGGTTTTGTCAAACGGGTCCCAGTGCTCTGCTCCTCTCTTTTCACTCCTGCGGCCAGAAGCCCAGGGAGGATGGGAGGGCTTAGAACATGGCTGGGCACTGTGGTTTCTTCCAGAGAAGTGGAGGGCATTTGCTTTACCTTGCCACAACCACTTGGGATAGGGTCTGCACCTCAGGAAAACTGTCTCCGTGGGAAGCCGGCTTTTTGCAAAGGGGTCTCAGGGCCGTGGGCCTCGGGTGTCCCTCCGGCTCCCCAAAGCACAGGGACGAGGTGAGGGGCTTAGACCATGCCTGGGCAATGTTGTTTCTTACACCTGGGTGTGTGGCATTTTGTTGAGCTGGCTACCCCCTCTTGGGATTGGTGTTCCACAGCAAGCGCCTATTGTTCGTCGGAAGCCGTTTTTGCCTCAGGGGTCTCCGGGCTGTGTTCGTTGGGGTTGAACTCCTGCTAGCAAAACCGCCGGGTTGAGGGAAGGGTTCAGACTGTGCCTGGGCCCTGTGGTCTCTTCCAGGTCAGTGTATGGCATTTCCTTCCCCTTGCCCCAGGCACCTGGGAGCATGTCTGCACGTGGAGAAAGACTTTCCCGTGGGAAGCCGGGTTTTGTCAAACGGGTCCCAGTGCTCTGCTCCTCTCTTTTCACTCCTGCTGCCAGAAGCCCAGGGAGGATGGGAGGGCTTAGAACATGGCTGGGCACTGTGGTTTCTTCCAGAGAAGTGGAGGGCATTTGCTTTACCTTGCCACAACCACTTGGGATATGGTCTGCACCTCAGGAAAACTGTTTCCGTGGGAAGCCGGCTTTTTGCAAAGGGGTTTCAGGGCCGTGGGCCTCTGTTGTCCCTCCGGCTCCCCAAAGCACAGGGACGAGGTGAGGGGCTTAGACCATGCCTGGGCAATGTTGTTTCTTACACCTGGGTGTGTGGCATTTTGTTGAGCTGGCTACCCCCACTTGGGATAGGAGTTCCACAGCAAGCACCTATTGTTCGTCGAAAGCCGTTTTTGCCCCAGGGGTCTCCGGGCTGTGTTCGTTGGGGTTGAACTCCTGCTAGCAAAACCGCCGGGTTGAGGGAAGGGTTCAGACTGTGCCTGGGCCCTGTGGTCTCTTCCAGGTCAGTGTATGGCATTTCCTTCCCCTTGCCCCAGGCACCTGGGAGCATGTCTGCACGTGGAGAAAGACTTTCCCGTGGGAAGCCGGTTTTTGTCAAACGAGTCCCAGTGCTCTGCTCCTCTCTTTTCACTCCTGCTGCCAGAAACCCAGGGAGGATGGGAGGGCTTAGAACATGGCTGGGCACTGTGGTTTCTTCCAGAGAAGTGGAGGGCATTTGCTTTACCTTGCCACAACCAGTTGGGATAGGGTCTGCACCTCAGGAAAACTGTTTCCGTGGGAAGCCGGCTTTTTGCAAAGGGGTCTCAGGGCCGTGGGCCTCGGGTGTCCCTCCGGCTCCCCAAAGCACAGGGACGAGGTGAGGGGCTTAGACCATGCCTGGGCAATGTTGTTTCTTACACCTGGGTGTGTGGCATTATATTGAGCTGGCTACCCCCTCTTGGGATTGGTGTACCACAGCAAGCGCCTATTGTTCGTCGGAAGCCGTTTTTGCCTCAGGGGTCTCCGGGCTGTGTTCGTTGGGGTTGAACTCCTGCTAGCAAAACCGCCGGGTTGAGGGAAGGGTTCAGACTGTGCCTGGGCCCTGTGGTCTCTTCCAGGTCAGTGTATGGCATTTCCTTCCCCTTGCCACAGGCACCTGGGAGCATGTCTGCACGTGGAGAAAGACTTTCCCGTGGGAAGCCGGGTTTTGTCAAACGGGTCCCAGTGCTCTGCTCCTCTCTTTTCACTCCTGCTCTCAGAAGCCCAGGGAGGATGGGAGGGCTTAGAACATGGCTGGGCACTGTGGTTTCTTCCAGAGAAGTGGAGGGCATTTGCTTTACCTTGCCACAACCACTTGGGATAGGGTCTGCACCTCAGGAAAACTGTCTCCGTGGGAAGCCGGCTTTTTGCAAAGGGGTCTCAGGGCCGTGGGCCTCGGCTGTCCCTCCGGCTCCCCAAAGCACAGGGACGAGGTGAGGGGCTTAGACCATGCCTGCGCAATGTTGTTTCTTACACCTGGGTGTGTGGCATTTTTTGAGCTGGCTACCCCCCCTTGGGATGATTGGTGTTCCACAGCAAGCGCCTATTGTTCGTCGGAAGCCGTTTTTGCCTCAGGGGTCTCCGGGCTGTGTTCGTTGGGGTTGAACTCCTGCTAGCAAAACCGCCGGGTTGAGGGAAGGGTTCAGACTGTGCCTGGGCCCTGTGGTCTCTTCCAGGTCAGTGTATGGCATTTCCTTCCAATTGCCACAGGCACCTGGGAGCATGTCTGCACGTGGAGAAAGACTTTCCCGTGGGAAGCCGGGTTTTGTCAAACGGGTCCCAGTGCTCTACTCCTCTCTTTTCACTCCTGCTGTCAGAAGCCCAGGGAGGATGGGAGGGCTTAGAACATGGCTGGGCACTGTGGTTTCTTCCAGAGAAGTGGAGGGCATTTGCTTTACCTTGCCACAACCACTTGGGATAGGGTCTGCACCTCAGGAAAACTGTCTCCGTGGGAAGCCGGCTTTTTGCAAAGGGGTCTCAGGGCCATGGGCCTCGGCTGTCCCTCCGGCTCCCCAAAGCACAGGGACGAGGTGAGGGGCTTAGACCATGCCTGGGCAATGTTGTTTCTTACACCTGGGTGTGTGGCATTTTGTTGAGCTGGCTACCCCCACTTGGGATAGGAGTTCCACAGCAAGCACCTATTGTTCGTCGGAAGCCGTTTTTGCCCCAGGGGTCTCCGGGCTGTGTTCGTTGGGGTTGAACTCCTGCTAGGAAAACCGCCGGGTTGAGGGAAGGGTTCAGACTGTGCCTGGGCCTTGTGGTCTCTTCCAGGTCAGTGTATGGTATTTCCTTCCCCTTGCCCCAGGCACCTGGGAGCATGTCTGCACGTGGAGAAAGACTTTCCCGTGGGAAGCCGGTTTTTGTCAAACGGGTCCCAGTGCTCTGCTCCTCTCTTTTCACTCCTGCTGCCAGAAGCCCAGGGAGGATGGGAGGGCTTAGAACATGGCTGGGCACTGTGGTTTCTTCCAGAGGAGTGGAGGGCATTTGCTTTACCTTGCCACAACCACTTGGGATAGGGTCTGCACCTCAGGAAAACTGTCTCCGTGGGAAGCCGGCTTTTTGCAAAGGGGTCTCAGGGCCATGGGCCTCGGCTGTCCCTCCGGCTCCCCAAAGCACAGGGACGAGGTGAGGGGCTTAGACCATGCCTGGGCAATGTTGTTTCTTACACCTGGGTGTGTGGCATTTTGTTGAGCTGGCTACCCCCACTTGGGATTGGTTTTCCACAGCAAGCGCCTATTGTTCGTCGGAAGCCGTTTTTGCCCCAGGGGTCTCCGGGCTGTGTTCGTTGGGGTTGAACTCCTGCTAGCAAAACCGCCGGGTTGAGGGAAGGGTTCAGACTGTGCCTGGGCCCTGTGGTCTCTTCCAGGTCAGTGTATGGCATTTCCTTCCCCTTGCCCCAGGCACCTGGGAGCATGTCTGCACGTGGAGAAAGACTTTCCCGTGGGAAGCCGGGTTTTGTCAAACGGGTCCCAGTGCTCTGCTCCTCTCTTTTCATTCCTGCTGCCAGAAGCCCAGGGAGGATGGGAGGGCTTAGAACACGGCTGGGCACTGTGGTTTCTTCCAGAGAAGTGGAGGGCATTTGCTTTACCTTGCCACAACCACTTGGGATAGGGTGTGCACCTCAGGAAAACTGTCTCCGTGGGAAGCCGGCTTTTTGCAAAGGGGTCTCAGGGCCGTGGGCCTCGGGTGTCCCTCCGGCTCCCCAAAGCACAGGGACGAGGTGAGGGGCTGAGACCATGCCTGGGCAATGTTGTTTCTTACTCCTTTTTGTGTGGCATTTTGTTGAGCTGGCTACCCCCTCTTGGGATTGGTTTTCCACAGCAAGCGCCTATTGTTCGTCGGAAGCCGTTTTTGCCTCAGGGGTCTCCGGGCTGTGTTCGTTGGGGTTGAACTCCTGCTAGCAAAACCGCCGGGTTGAGGGAAGGGTTCAGACTGTGCCTGGGCCCTGTGGTCTCTTCCAGGTCAGTGTATGGCATTTCCTTCCCCTTGCCCCAGGCACCTGGGAGCATGTCTGCACGTGGAGAAAGACTTTCCCGTGGGAAGCCGGGTTTTGTCAAACGGGTCCCAGTGCTCTGCTCCTCTCTTTTCACTCATGCTGTCAGAAGCCCAGGGAGGATGGGAGGGCTTAGAACATGGCTGGGCACTGTGGTTTCTTCCAGAGAAGTGGAGGGCATTTGCTTTACCTTGCCACAACCACTTGGGATAGGGTCTGCACCTCAGGAAAACTGTCTCCGTGGGAAGCCGGCTTTTTGCAAAGGGGTCTCAGGGCCGTGGGCCTCGGCTGTCCCTCCGGCTCCCCAAAGCACAGGGACGAGGTGAGGGGCTTAGACCATGCCTGCGCAATGTTGTTTCTTACACCTGGGTGTGTGGCATTTTGTTGAGCTGGCTAACGCCACTTGGGATAGGAGTTCCACAGCAAGCACCTATTGTTCGTCGGAAGCCGTTTTTGCCCCAGGGGTCTCCGGGCTGTGTTCGTTGGGGTTGAACTCCTGCTAGCAAAACCGCCGGGTTGAGGGAAGGGTTCAAACTGTGCCTGGGCCCTGTGGTCTCTTCCAGGTCAGTGTATGGCATTTCCTTCCCCTTGCCCCAGGCACCTGGGAGCATGTCTGCACGTGGAGAAAGACTTTCCCGTGGGAAGCCGGGTTTTGTCAAACGGGTCCCAGTGCTCTGCTCCTCTCTTTTCACTCCTGCTGCCAGAAGCCCAGGGAGGATGGGAGGGCTTAGAACATGGCTGGGCACTGTGGTTTCTTCCAGAGAAGTGGAGGGCATTTGCTTTACCTTGCCACAACCACTTGGGATAGGGTCTGCACCTCAGGAAAACTGTCTCCGTGGGAAGCCGGCTTTTTGCAAAGGGGTCTCAGGGCCGTGGGCCTCGGGTGTCCCTCCGGCTCCCCAAAGCACAGGGACGAGGTGAGGGGCTTAGACCATGCCTGGGCAATGTTGTTTCTTACACCTGGGTGTGTGGCATTTTGTTGAGCTGGCTACCCCCTCTTGGGATTGGTTTTCCACAGCAAGCGCCTATTGTTCGTCGGAAGCCGTTTTTGCCTCAGGGGTCTCCGGGCTGTGTTCGTTGGGGTTGAACTCCTGCTAGCAAAACCGCCGGGTTGAGGGAAGGGTTCAGACTGTGCCTGGGCCCTGTGGTCTCTTCCAGGTCAGTGTATGGCATTTCCTTCCCCTTGCCACAGGCACCTGGGAGCATGTCTGCACGTGGAGAAAGACTTTCCCGTGGGAAGCCGGTTTTTGTCAAACGGGTCCCAGTGCTCTGCTCCTCTCTTTTCACTCCTGCGGCCAGAAGCCCAGGGAGGATGGGAGGGCTTAGAACATGGCTGGGCACTGTGGTTTCTTCCAGAGAAGTGGAGGGCATTTGCTTTACCTTGCCACAACCACTTGGGATAGGGTCTGCACCTCAGGAAAACTGTCTCCGTGGGAAGCCGGCTTTTTGCAAAGGGGTCTCAGGGCCGTGGGCCTCGGGTGTCCCTCCGGCTCCCCAAAGCACAGGGACGAGGTGAGGGGCTTAGACCATGCCTGGGCAATGTTGTTTCTTACACCTGGGTGTGTGGCATTATATTGAGCTGGCTACCCCCTCTTGGGATTGGTGTACCAAAGCAAGCGCCTATTGTTCGTCGGAAGCCGTTTTTGCCTCAGGGGTCTCCGGGCTGTGTTCGTTGGGGTTGAACTCCTGCTAGCAAAACCGCCGGGTTGAGGGAAGGGTTCAGACTGTGCCTGGGCCCTGTGGTCTCTTCCAGGTCAGTGTATGGCATTTCCTTCCCCTTGCCACAGGCACCTGGGAGCATGTCTGCACGTGGAGAAAGACTTTCCCGTGGGAAGCCGGGTTTTGTCAAACGGGTCCCAGTGCTCTGCTCCTCTCTTTTCACTCCTGCTGTCAGAAGCCCAGGGAGGATGGGAGGGCTTAGAACATGGCTGGGCACTGTGGTTTCTTCCAGAGAAGTGGAGGGCATTTGCTTTACCTTGCCACAACCACTTGGGATAGGGTGTGCACCTCAGGAAAACTGTCTCCGTGGGAAGCCGGCTTTTTGCAAAGGGGTCTCAGGGCCGTGGGCCTCGGCTGTCCCTCCGGCTCCCCAAAGCACAGGGACGAGGTGAGGGGCTTAGACCATGCCTGGGCAATGTTGTTTCTTACACCTGGGTGTGTGGCATTTTGTTGAGCTGGCTACCTCCACTTGGGATAGGAGTTCCACAGCAAGCACCTATTGTTCGTCTGAAGACGTTTTTGCCCCAGGGGTCTCCGGGCTGTGTTCGTTGGGGTTGAACTCCTGCTAGCAAAACCGCCGGGTTGAGGGAAGGGTTCAGACTGTGCCTGGGCCCTGTGGTCTCTTCCAGGTCAGTGTATGGCATTTCCTTCCCCTTGCCACAGGCACCTGGGAGCATGTCTGCACGTGGAGAAAGACTTTCCCGTGGGAAGCCGGGTTTTGTCAAACGGGTCCCAGTGCTCTGCTCCTCTCTTTTCACTCCTGCTACCAGAAGCCCAGGGAGGATGGGAGGGCTTAGAACATGGCTGGGCACTGTGGTTTCTTCCAGAGAAGTGGAGGGCATTTGCTTTACCTTGCCACAACCACTTGGGATAGGGTCTGCACCTCAGGAAAACGGTCTCCGTGGGAAGCCGGCTTTTTGCAAAGGGGTCTCAGGGCCGTGGGCCTCGGCTGTCCCTCCGGCTCCCCAAAGCACAGGGACGAGGTGAGGAGCTTAGACCATGCCTGGGCAATGCTGTTTCTTACATCTGGGTGTGTGGCATTTTGTTGAGCTGGCTACCCCCTCTTGGGATTGGTGTTCCACAGCAAGCGCCTATTGTTCGTCGGAAGCCGTTTTTGCCTCAGGGCTATCCGGGCTGTGTTCGTTGGGGTTGAACTCCTGCTAGCAAAACCGCCGGGTTGAGGGAAGGGTTCAGACTGTGCCTGGGCCCTGTGGTCTCTTCCAGGTCAGTGTATGGCATTTCCTTCCCCTTGCCACAGGCACCTGGGAACATGTCTGCACGTGGAGAAAGACTTTCCCGTGGGAAGCCGGGTTTTGTCAAACGGGTCCCAGTGCTCTGCTCCTCTCTTTTCACTCCTGCTTTCAGAAGCCCAGGGAGGATGGGAGGGCTTAGAACATGGCTGGGCACTGTGGTTTCTTCCAGAGAAGTGGAGGGCATTTGCTTTACCTTGCCACAACCACTTGGGATAGGGTCTGCACCTCAGGAAAACTGTCTCCGCGGGAAGCCGGCTTTTTGCAAAGGGGTCTCAGGGCCGTGGGCCTCGGGTGTCCCTCCGGCTCACCAAAGCACAGGGACGAGGTGAGGGGCTTAGACCATGCCTGCGCAACGTTATTTCTTACACCTGGGTGTGTGGCATTTTGTTGAGCTGGCTACCCCCACTTGGGATAGGAGTTCCACAGCAAGCACCTATTGTTCGTCGGAAGCCGTTTTTGCCCCTGGGGTCTCCGGGCTGTGTTCGTTGGGGTTGAACTCCTGCTAGCAAAACCGCCGGGTTGAGGGAAGGGTTCAGACTGTGCCTGGGCCCTGTGGTCTCTTCCAGGTCAGTGTATGGCATTTCCTTCCCCTTGCCCCAGGCACCTGGGAGCATGTCTGCACGTGGAGAAAGACTTTCCCGTGGGAAGCCGGTTTTTGTCAAACGGGTCCCAGTGCTCTGCTCCTCTCTTTTCACTCCTGCTGCCAGAAGCCCAGGGAGGATGGGAGGGCTTAGAACATGGCTGGGCACTGTGGTTTCTTCCAGAGAAGTGGAGGGCATTTGCTTTACCTTGCCACAACCACTTGGGATAGGGTCTGCACCTCAGGAAAACTGTTTCCGTGGGAAGCCGGCTTTTTGCAAAGGGGTCTCAGGGCCGTGGGCCTCGGGTGTCCCTCCGGCTCCCCAAAGCACAGGGACGAGGTGAGGGGCTTAGACCATGCCTGGGCAATGTTGTTTCTTACTCCTTTTTGTGTGGCATTTTGTTGAGCTGGCTACCCCCTCTTGGGATTGGTGTTCCACAGCAAGCGCCTATTATTCGTCGGAAGCCGTTTTTGCCTCAGGGGTCTCCGGGCTGTGTTCGTTGGAGTTGAACTCCTGCTAGCAAAACCGCCGGGTTGAGGGAAGGGTTCAGACTGTGCCTGGGCCCTGTGGTCTCTTCCAGGTCAGTGTATGGCATTTCCTTCACCTTGCCACAGGCACCTGGGAGCATGTCTGCACGTGGAGAAAGACTTTCCCGTGGGAAGCCGGTTTTTGTCAAACAGGTCCCAGTGCTCTGCTCCTCTCTTTTCACTCCTGCTGCCACAAGCCCAGGGAGGATGGGAGGGCTTAGAACATGGCTGGGCACTGTGGTTTCTTCCAGAGAAGTGGAGGGCATTTGCTTTACCTTGCCACAACCACTTGGGATAGGGTCTGCACCTCAGGAAAAATGTTTCCGTGGGAAGCCGGCTTTTTGCAAAGGGGTCTCAGGGCCGTGGGCCTCGGCTGTCCCTCCGGCTCCCCAAAGCACAGGGACGAGGTGAGGGGCTTAGACCATGCCTGGGCAATGTTGTTACTTACACCTGGGTGTGTGGCATTTTGTTGAGCTGGCTACCCCCACTTGGGATTGGTTTTCCACAGCAAGCGCCTATTGTTCGTCGGAAGCCGTTTTTGCCCCAGGGGTCTCCGGGCTGTGTTCGTTGGGGTTGAACTCCTGCTAGCAAAACCGCCGGGTTGAGGGAAGGGTTCAGACTGTGCCTGGGCCCTGTGGTCTCTTCCAGGTCAGTGTATGGCATTTCCTTCCCCTTGCCCCAGGCACCTGGGAGCATGTCTGCACGTGGAGAAAGACTTTCCCGTGGGAAGCCGGGTTTTGTCAAACGGGTCCCAGTGCTCTGCTCCTCTCTTTTCACTCATGCTGTCAGAAGCCCAGGGAGGATGGGAGGGCTTAGAACATGGCTGGGCACTGTGGTTTCTTCCAGAGAAGTGGAGGGCATTTGCTTTACCTTGCCACAACCACTTGGGATAGGGTCTGCACCTCAGGAAAACTGTCTCCGTGGGAAGCCGGCTTTTTGCAAAGGGGTCTCAGGGCCGTGGGCCTCGGCTGTCCCTCCGGCTCCCCAAAGCACAGGGACGAGGTGAGGGGCTTAGACCATGCCTGGGCAATGTTGTTTCTTACACCTGGGTGTGTGGCATTTTGTTGAGCTGGCTACCTCCACTTGGGATAGGAGTTCCACAGCAAGCACCTATTGTTCGTCTGAAGACGTTTTTGCCCCAGGGGTCTCCGGGCTGTGTTCGTTGGGGTTGAACTCCTGCTAGCAAAACCGCCGGGTTGAGGGAAGGGTTCAGACTGTGCCTGGGCCCTGTGGTCTCTTCCAGGTCAGTGTATGGCATTTCCTTCCCCTTGCCCCAGGCACCTGGGGGCATGTCTGCACGTGGAGAAAGACTTTCCCGTGGGAAGCCGGGTTTTCTCAAACGGGTCCCAGTGCTCTGCTCCTCTCTTTTCACTCCTGCTGTCAGAAGCCCAGGGAGGATGGGAGGGCTTAGAACATGGCTGGGCACTGTGGTTTCTTCCAGAGAAGTGGAGGGCATTTGCTTTACCTTGCCACAACCACTTGGGATAGGGTCTGCACCTCAGGAAAACTGTCTCCGTGGGAAGCCGGCTTTTTGCAAAGGGGTCTCAGGGCCGTGGGCCTCGGCTGTCCCTCCGGCTCCCCAAAGCACAGGGACGAGGTGAGGGGCTTAGACCATGCCTGGGCAATGTTGTTTCTTACACCTGGGTGTGTGGCATTTTGTTGAGCTGGCTACCTCCACTTGGGATAGGAGTTCCACAGCAAGCACCTATTGTTCGTCTGAAGACGTTTTTGCCCCAGGGGTCTCCGGGCTGTGTTCGTTGGGGTTGAACTCCTGCTAGCAAAACCGCCGGGTTGAGGGAAGGGTTCAGACTGTGCCTGGGCCCTGTGGTCTCTTCCAGGTCAGTGTATGGCATTTCCTTCCCCTTGCCCCAGGCACCTGGGGGCATGTCTGCACGTGGAGAAAGACTTTCCCGTGGGAAGCCGGGTTTTCTCAAACGGGTCCCAGTGCTCTGCTCCTCTCTTTTCACTCCTGCTGTCAGAAGCCCAGGGAGGATGGGAGGGCTTAGAACATGGCTGGGCACTGTGGTTTCTTGCAGAGAAGTGGAGGGCATTTGCATTACCTTGCCACAACCACTTGGGATAGGGTCTGCACCTCAGGAAAACTGTCTCCGTGGGAAGCCGGCTTTTTACAAAGGGGTCTCAGGGCCGTGGGCCTCGGCTGTCCCTCCGGCTCCCCAAAGCACAGGGACGAGGTGAGGGGCTTAGACCATGCCTGGGCAATGTTGTTTCTTACACCTGGGTGTGTGGCATTTTGTGGAGCTGGCTACCCCCACTTGGGATAGGAGTTCCACAGCAAGCACCTATTGTTCGTCGGAAGCCGTTTTTGCCCCAGGGGTCTCCGGGCTGTGTTCGTTGGGGTTGAACTCCTGCTAGGAAAACCGCCGGGTTGAGGGAAGGGTTCAGACTGTGCCTGGGCCTTGTGGTCTCTTCCAGGTCAGTGTATGGTATTTCCTTCCCCTTGCCCCAGGCACCTGGGAGCATGTCTGCACGTGGAGAAAGACTTTCCCGTGGGAAGCCGGTTTTTGTCAAACGGGTCCCAGTGCTCTGCTCCTCTCTTTTCACTCCTGCTGCCAGAAGCCCAGGGAGGATGGGAGGGCTTAGAACATGGCTGGGCACTGTGGTTTCTTCCAGAGAAGTGGAGGGCATTTGCTTTACCTTGCCACAACCACTTGGGATATGGTCTGCACCTCAGGAAAACTGTTTCCGTGGGAAGCCGGCTTTTTGCAAAGGGGTCTCAGGGCCGTGGGCCTCGGCTGTCCCTCCGGCTCCCCAAAGCACAGGGACGAGGTGAGGGGCTTAGACCATGCCTGGGCAATGTTGTTACTTACACCTGGGTGTGTGGCATTTTGTTGAGCTGGCTACCCCCACTTGGGATTGGTTTTCCACAGCAAGCGCCTATTGTTCGTCGGAAGCCGTTTTTGCCCCAGGGGTCTCCGGGCTGTGTTCGTTGGGGTTGAACTCCTGCTAGCAAAACCGCCGGGTTGAGGGAAGGGTTCAGACTGTGCCTGGGCCCTGTGGTCTCTTCCAGGTCAGTGTATGGCATTTCCTTCCCCTTGCCCCAGGCACCTGGGAGCATGTCTGCACGTGGAGAAAGACTTTCCCGTGGGAAGCCGGGTTTTGTCAAACGGGTCCCAGTGCTCTGCTCCTCTCTTTTCATTCCTGCTGCCAGAAGCCCAGGGAGGATGGGAGGGCTTAGAACACGGCTGGGCACTGTGGTTTCTTCCAGAGAAGTGGAGGGCATTTGCTTTACCTTGCCACAACCACTTGGGATAGGGTGTGCACCTCAGGAAAACTGTCTCCGTGGGAAGCCGGCTTTTTGCAAAGGGGTCTCAGGGCCGTGGGCCTCGGGTGTCCCTCCGGCTCCCCAAAGCACAGGGACGAGGTGAGGGGCTGAGACCATGCCTGGGCAATGTTGTTTCTTACTCCTTTTTGTGTGGCATTTTGTTGAGCTGGCTACCCCCTCTTGGGATTGGTTTTCCACAGCAAGCGCCTATTGTTCGTCGGAAGCCGTTTTTGCCTCAGGGGTCTCCGGGCTGTGTTCGTTGGGGTTGAACTCCTGCTAGCAAAACCGCCGGGTTGAGGGAAGGGTTCAGACTGTGCCTGGGCCCTGTGGTCTCTTCCAGGTCAGTGTATGGCATTTCCTTCCCCTTGCCCCAGGCACCTGGGAGCATGTCTGCACGTGGAGAAAGACTTTCCCGTGGGAAGCCGGGTTTTGTCAAACGGGTCCCAGTGCTCTGCTCCTCTCTTTTCACTCATGCTGTCAGAAGCCCAGGGAGGATGGGAGGGCTTAGAACATGGCTGGGCACTGTGGTTTCTTCCAGAGAAGTGGAGGGCATTTGCTTTACCTTGCCACAACCACTTGGGATAGGGTCTGCACCTCAGGAAAACTGTCTCCGTGGGAAGCCGGCTTTTTGCAAAGGGGTCTCAGGGCCGTGGGCCTCGGCTGTCCCTCCGGCTCCCCAAAGCACAGGGACGAGGTGAGGGGCTTAGACCATGCCTGCGCAATGTTGTTTCTTACACCTGGGTGTGTGGCATTTTGTTGAGCTGGCTAACGCCACTTGGGATAGGAGTTCCACAGCAAGCACCTATTGTTCGTCGGAAGCCGTTTTTGCCCCAGGGGTCTCCGGGCTGTGTTCGTTGGGGTTGAACTCCTGCTAGCAAAACCGCCGGGTTGAGGGAAGGGTTCAAACTGTGCCTGGGCCCTGTGGTCTCTTCCAGGTCAGTGTATGGCATTTCCTTCCCCTTGCCCCAGGCACCTGGGAGCATGTCTGCACGTGGAGAAAGACTTTCCCGTGGGAAGCCGGGTTTTGTCAAACGGGTCCCAGTGCTCTGCTCCTCTCTTTTCACTCCTGCTGCCAGAAGCCCAGGGAGGATGGGAGGGCTTAGAACATGGCTGGGCACTGTGGTTTCTTCCAGAGAAGTGGAGGGCATTTGCTTTACCTTGCCACAACCACTTGGGATAGGGTCTGCACCTCAGGAAAACTGTCTCCGTGGGAAGCCGGCTTTTTGCAAAGGGGTCTCAGGGCCGTGGGCCTCGGGTGTCCCTCCGGCTCCCCAAAGCACAGGGACGAGGTGAGGGGCTTAGACCATGCCTGGGCAATGTTGTTTCTTACACCTGGGTGTGTGGCATTTTGTTGAGCTGGCTACCCCCTCTTGGGATTGGTTTTCCACAGCAAGCGCCTATTGTTCGTCGGAAGCCGTTTTTGCCTCAGGGGTCTCCGGGCTGTGTTCGTTGGGGTTGAACTCCTGCTAGCAAAACCGCCGGGTTGAGGGAAGGGTTCAGACTGTGCCTGGGCCCTGTGGTCTCTTCCAGGTCAGTGTATGGCATTTCCTTCCCCTTGCCACAGGCACCTGGGAGCATGTCTGCACGTGGAGAAAGACTTTCCCGTGGGAAGCCGGTTTTTGTCAAACGGGTCCCAGTGCTCTGCTCCTCTCTTTTCACTCCTGCTGCCAGAAACCCAGGGAGGATGGGAGGGCTTAGAACATGGCTGGGCACTGTGGTTTCTTCCAGAGAAGTGGAGGGCATTTGCTTTACCTTGCCACAACCACTTGGGATAGGGTCTGCACCTCAGGAAAACTGTTTCCGTGGGAAGCCGGCTTTTTGCAAAGGGGTCTCAGGGCCGTGGGCCTCGGGTGTCCCTCCGGCTCCCCAAAGCACAGGGACGAGGTGAGGGGCTTAGACCATGCCTGGGCAATGTTGTTTCTTACACCTGGGTGTGTGGCATTATATTGAGCTGGCTACCCCCTCTTGGGATTGGTGTACCAAAGCAAGCGCCTATTGTTCGTCGGAAGCCGTTTTTGCCTCAGGGGTCTCCGGGCTGTGTTCGTTGGGGTTGAACTCCTGCTAGCAAAACCGCCGGGTTGAGGGAAGGGTTCAGACTGTGCCTGGGCCCTGTGGTCTCTTCCAGGTCAGTGTATGGCATTTCCTTCCCCTTGCCACAGGCACCTGGGAGCATGTCTGCACGTGGAGAAAGACTTTCCCGTGGGAAGCCGGGTTTTGTCAAATGGGTCCCAGTGCTCTGCTCCTCTCTTTTCACTCCTGCTGTCAGAAGCCCAGGGAGGATGGGAGGGCTTAGAACATGGCTGGGCACTGTGGTTTCTTCCAGAGAAGTGGAGGGCATTTGCTTTACCTTGCCACAACCACTTGGGATAGGGTGTGCACCTCAGGAAAACTGTCTCCGTGGGAAGCCGGCTTTTTGCAAAGGGGTCTCAGGGCCGTGGGCCTCGGCTGTCCCTCCGGCTCCCCAAAGCACAGGGACGAGGTGAGGGGCTTAGACCATGCCTGGGCAATGTTGTTTCTTACACCTGGGTGTGTGGCATTTTGTTGAGCTGGCTACCTCCACTTGGGATAGGAGTTCCACAGCAAGCACCTATTGTTCGTCTGAAGACGTTTTTGCCCCAGGGGTCTCCGGGCTGTGTTCGTTGGGGTTGAACTCCTGCTAGCAAAACCGCCGGGTTGAGGGAAGGGTTCAGACTGTGCCTGGGCCCTGTGGTCTCTTCCAGGTCAGTGTATGGCATTTCCTTCCCCTTGCCCCAGGCACCTGGGGGCATGTCTGCACGTGGAGAAAGACTTTCCCGTGGGAAGCCGGGTTTTCTCAAACGGGTCCCAGTGCTCTGCTCCTCTCTTTTCACTCCTGCTGTCAGAAGCCCAGGGAGGATGGGAGGGCTTAGAACATGGCTGGGCACTGTGGTTTCTTCCAGAGAAGTGGAGGGCATTTGCTTTACCTTGCCACAACCAGTTGGGATAGGGTCTGCACCTCAGGAAAACTGTCTCCGTGGGAAGCCGGCTTTTTGCAAAGGGGTCTCAGGGCCGTGGGCCTCGGCTGTCCCTCCGGCTCCCCAAAGCACAGGGACGAGGTGAGGGGCTTAGACCATGCCTGCGCAATGTTGGTTCTTACACCTGGGTGTGTGGCATTTTGTTGAGCTGGCTAACCCCACTTGGGATAGGAGTTCCACAGCAAGCACCTATTGTTTGTCGGAAGCCGTTTTTGCCCCAGGGGTCTCCGGGCTGTGTTCGTTGGGGTTGAACTCCTGCTAGCAAATCCGCCGGGTTGAGGGAAGGGTTCAGACTGTGCCTGGGCCCTGTGGTCTCTTCCAGGTCAGTGTATGGCATTTCCTTCCCCTTGCCACAGGCACCTGGGAGCATGTCTGCACGTGGAGAAAGACTTTCCCGTGGGAAGCCGGGTTTTGTCAAACGGGTCCCAGTGCTCTGCTCCTCTCTTTTCACTCCTGCTGCCAGAAGCCCAGGGAGGATGGGAGGGCTTAGAACATGGCTGGGCACTGTGGTTTCTTGCAGAGAAGTGGAGGGCATTTGCATTACCTTGCCACAACCACTTGGGATAGGGTCTGCACCTCAGGAAAACTGTCTCCGTGGGAAGCCGGCTTTTTGCAAAGGGGTCTCAGGGCCGTGGGCCTCGGCTGTCCCTCCGGCTCCCCAAAGCACAGGGACGAGGTGAGGGGCTTAGACCATGCCTGGGCAATGTTGTTTCTTACACCTGGCTGTGTGGCATTTTGTTGAGCTGGCTACCCCCACTTGGGATAGGAGTTCCACAGCAAGCACCTATTGTTCGTCGGAAGCCGTTTTTGACCCAGGGGTCTCCGGGCTGTGTTCGTTGGGGTTGAACTCCTGCTAGCAAAACCGCCGGGTTGAGGGAAGGGCTCAGACTGTGCCTGGGCCCTGTGGTCTCTTCCAGGTCAGTGTATGGCATTTCCTTCCCCTTGCCACAGGCACCTGGGAGCATGTCTGCACGTGGAGAAAGACTTTCCCGTGGGAAGCCGGGTTTTGTCAAACGGGTCCCAGTGCTCTGCTCCTCTCTTTTCACTCCTGCTACCAGAAGCCCAGGGAGGATGGGAGGGCTTAGAACATGGCTGGGCACTGTGGTTTCTTCCAGAGAAGTGGAGGGCATTTGCTTTACCTTGCCACAACCACTTGGGATAGGGTCTGCACCTCAGGAAAACGGTCTCCGTGGGAAGCCGGCTTTTTGCAAAGGGGTCTCAGGGCCGTGGGCCTCGGCTGTCCCTCCGGCTCCCCAAAGCACAGGGACGAGGTGAGGAGCTTAGACCATGCCTGGGCAATGCTGTTTCTTACATCTGGGTGTGTGGCATTTTGTTGAGCTGGCTACCCCCTCTTGGGATTGGTGTTCCACAGCAAGCGCCTATTGTTCGTCGGAAGCCGTTTTTGCCTCAGGGCTATCCGGGCTGTGTTCGTTGGGGTTGAACTCCTGCTAGCAAAACCGCCGGGTTGAGGGAAGGGTTCAGACTGTGCCTGGGCCCTGTGGTCTCTTCCAGGTCAGTGTATGGCATTTCCTTCCCCTTGCCACAGGCACCTGGGAACATGTCTGCACGTGGAGAAAGACTTTCCCGTGGGAAGCCGGGTTTTGTCAAACGGGTCCCAGTGCTCTGCTCCTCTCTTTTCACTCCTGCTTTCAGAAGCCCAGGGAGGATGGGAGGGCTTAGAACATGGCTGGGCACTGTGGTTTCTTCCAGAGAAGTGGAGGGCATTTGCTTTACCTTGCCACAACCACTTGGGATAGGGTCTGCACCTCAGGAAAACACTCTCCGCGGGAAGCCGGCTTTTTGCAAAGGGGTCTCAGGGCCGTGGGCCTCGGGTGTCCCTCCGGCTCACCAAAGCACAGGGACGAGGTGAGGGGCTTAGACCATGCCTGCGCAACGTTATTTCTTACACCTGGGTGTGTGGCATTTTGTTGAGCTGGCTACCCCCACTTGGGATAGGAGTTCCACAGCAAGCACCTATTGTTCGTCGGAAGCCGTTTTTGCCCCTGGGGTCTCCGGGCTGTGTTCGTTGGGGTTGAACTCCTGCTAGCAAAACCGCCGGGTTGAGGGAAGGGTTCAGACTGTGCCTGGGCCCTGTGGTCTCTTCCAGGTCAGTGTATGGCATTTCCTTCCCCTTGCCCCAGGCACCTGGCAGCATGTCTGCACGTGGAGAAAGACTTTCCCGTGGGAAGCCGGTTTTTGTCAAACGGGTCCCAGTGCTCTGCTCCTCTCTTTTCACTCCTGCTGCCAGAAGCCCAGGGAGGATGGGAGGGCTTAGAACATGGCTGGGCACTGTGGTTTCTTCCAGAGAAGTGGAGGGCATTTGCTTTACCTTGCCACAACCACTTGGGATAGGGTCTGCACCTCAGGAAAACTGTTTCCGTGGGAAGCCGGCTTTTTGCAAAGGGGTCTCAGGGCCGTGGGCCTCGGGTGTCCCTCCGGCTCCCCAAAGCACAGGGACGAGGTGAGGGGCTTAGACCATGCCTGGGCAATGTTGTTTCTTACACCTGGGTGTGTGGCATTTTGTTGAGCTGGCTACCCCCCCTTGGGATTGGTGTTCCACAGCAAGCGCCTATTATTCGTCGGAAGCCGTTTTTGCCTCAGGGGTCTCCGGGCTGTGTTCGTTGGGGTTGAACTCCTGCTAGCAAAACCGCCGGGTTGAGGGAAGGGTTCAGACTGTGCCTGGGCCCTGTGGTCTCTTCCAGGTCAGTGTATGGCATTTCCTTCACCTTGCCACAGGCACCTGGGAGCATGTCTGCACGTGGAGAAAGACTTTCCCGTGGGAAGCCGGTTTTTGTCAAACAGGTCCCAGTGCTCTGCTCCTCTCTTTTCACTCCTGCTGCCACAAGCCCAGGGAGGATGGGAGGGCTTAGAACATGGCTGGGCACTGTGGTTTCTTCCAGAGAAGTGGAGGGCATTTGCTTTACCTTGCCACAACCACTTGGGATAGGGTGTGCACCTCAGGAAAACTGTCTCCGTGGGAAGCCGGCTTTTTGCAAAGGGGTCTCAGGGCCGTGGGCCTCGGGTGTCCCTCCGGCTCCCCAAAGCACAGGGACGAGGTGAGGGGCTGAGACCATGCCTGGGCAATGTTGTTTCTTACTCCTTTTTGTGTGGCATTTTGTTGAGCTGGCTACCCCCTCTTGGGATTGGTTTTCCACAGCAAGCGCCTATTGTTCGTCGGAAGCCGTTTTTGCCTCAGGGGTCTCCGGGCTGTGTTCGTTGGGGTTGAACTCCTGCTAGCAAAACCGCCGGGTTGAGGGAAGGGTTCAGACTGTGCCTGGGCCCTGTGGTCTCTTCCAGGTCAGTGTATGGCATTTCCTTCCCCTTGCCCCAGGCACCTGGGAGCATGTCTGCACGTGGAGAAAGACTTTCCCGTGGGAAGCCGGGTTTTGTCAAACGGGTCCCAGTGCTCTGCTCCTCTCTTTTCACTCATGCTGTCAGAAGCCCAGGGAGGATGGGAGGGCTTAGAACATGGCTGGGCACTGTGGTTTCTTCCAGAGAAGTGGAGGGCATTTGCTTTACCTTGCCACAACCACTTGGGATAGGGTCTGCACCTCAGGAAAACTGTCTCCGTGGGAAGCCGGCTTTTTGCAAAGGGGTCTCAGGGCCGTGGGCCTCGGCTGTCCCTCCGGCTCCCCAAAGCACAGGGACGAGGTGAGGGGCTTAGACCATGCCTGCGCAATGTTGTTTCTTACACCTGGGTGTGTGGCATTTTGTTGAGCTGGCTAACGCCACTTGGGATAGGAGTTCCACAGCAAGCACCTATTGTTCGTCGGAAGCCGTTTTTGCCCCAGGGGTCTCCGGGCTGTGTTCGTTGGGGTTGAACTCCTGCTAGCAAAACCGCCGGGTTGAGGGAAGGGTTCAAACTGTGCCTGGGCCCTGTGGTCTCTTCCAGGTCAGTGTATGGCATTTCCTTCCCCTTGCCCCAGGCACCTGGGAGCATGTCTGCACGTGGAGAAAGACTTTCCCGTGGGAAGCCGGGTTTTGTCAAACGGGTCCCAGTGCTCTGCTCCTCTCTTTTCACTCCTGCTGCCAGAAGCCCAGGGAGGATGGGAGGGCTTAGAACATGGCTGGGCACTGTGGTTTCTTCCAGAGAAGTGGAGGGCATTTGCTTTACCTTGCCACAACCACTTGGGATAGGGTCTGCACCTCAGGAAAACTGTCTCCGTGGGAAGCCGGCTTTTTGCAAAGGGGTCTCAGGGCCGTGGGCCTCGGGTGTCCCTCCGGCTCCCCAAAGCACAGGGACGAGGTGAGGGGCTTAGACCATGCCTGGGCAATGTTGTTTCTTACACCTGGGTGTGTGGCATTTTGTTGAGCTGGCTACCCCCTCTTGGGATTGGTTTTCCACAGCAAGCGCCTATTGTTCGTCGGAAGCCGTTTTTGCCTCAGGGGTCTCCGGGCTGTGTTCGTTGGGGTTGAACTCCTGCTAGCAAAACCGCCGGGTTGAGGGAAGGGTTCAGACTGTGCCTGGGCCCTGTGGTCTCTTCCAGGTCAGTGTATGGCATTTCCTTCCCCTTGCCACAGGCACCTGGGAGCATGTCTGCACGTGGAGAAAGACTTTCCCGTGGGAAGCCGGTTTTTGTCAAACGGGTCCCAGTGCTCTGCTCCTCTCTTTTCACTCCTGCTGCCAGAAACCCAGGGAGGATGGGAGGGCTTAGAACATGGCTGGGCACTGTGGTTTCTTCCAGAGAAGTGGAGGGCATTTGCTTTACCTTGCCACAACCACTTGGGATAGGGTCTGCACCTCAGGAAAACTGTTTCCGTGGGAAGCCGGCTTTTTGCAAAGGGGTCTCAGGGCCGTGGGCCTCGGGTGTCCCTCCGGCTCCCCAAAGCACAGGGACGAGGTGAGGGGCTTAGACCATGCCTGGGCAATGTTGTTTCTTACACCTGGGTGTGTGGCATTATATTGAGCTGGCTACCCCCTCTTGGGATTGGTGTACCAAAGCAAGCGCCTATTGTTCGTCGGAAGCCGTTTTTGCCTCAGGGGTCTCCGGGCTGTGTTCGTTGGGGTTGAACTCCTGCTAGCAAAACCGCCGGGTTGAGGGAAGGGTTCAGACTGTGCCTGGGCCCTGTGGTCTCTTCCAGGTCAGTGTATGGCATTTCCTTCCCCTTGCCACAGGCACCTGGGAGCATGTCTGCACGTGGAGAAAGACTTTCCCGTGGGAAGCCGGGTTTTGTCAAATGGGTCCCAGTGCTCTGCTCCTCTCTTTTCACTCCTGCTGTCAGAAGCCCAGGGAGGATGGGAGGGCTTAGAACATGGCTGGGCACTGTGGTTTCTTCCAGAGAAGTGGAGGGCATTTGCTTTACCTTGCCACAACCACTTGGGATAGGGTGTGCACCTCAGGAAAACTGTCTCCGTGGGAAGCCGGCTTTTTGCAAAGGGGTCTCAGGGCCGTGGGCCTCGGCTGTCCCTCCGGCTCCCCAAAGCACAGGGACGAGGTGAGGGGCTTAGACCATGCCTGGGCAATGTTGTTTCTTACACCTGGGTGTGTGGCATTTTGTTGAGCTGGCTACCTCCACTTGGGATAGGAGTTCCACAGCAAGCACCTATTGTTCGTCTGAAGACGTTTTTGCCCCAGGGGTCTCCGGGCTGTGTTCGTTGGGGTTGAACTCCTGCTAGCAAAACCGCCGGGTTGAGGGAAGGGTTCAGACTGTGCCTGGGCCCTGTGGTCTCTTCCAGGTCAGTGTATGGCATTTCCTTCCCCTTGCCCCAGGCACCTGGGGGCATGTCTGCACGTGGAGAAAGACTTTCCCGTGGGAAGCCGGGTTTTCTCAAACGGGTCCCAGTGCTCTGCTCCTCTCTTTTCACTCCTGCTGTCAGAAGCCCAGGGAGGATGGGAGGGCTTAGAACATGGCTGGGCACTGTGGTTTCTTCCAGAGAAGTGGAGGGCATTTGCTTTACCTTGCCACAACCAGTTGGGATAGGGTCTGCACCTCAGGAAAACTGTCTCCGTGGGAAGCCGGCTTTTTGCAAAGGGGTCTCAGGGCCGTGGGCCTCGGCTGTCCCTCCGGCTCCCCAAAGCACAGGGACGAGGTGAGGGGCTTAGACCATGCCTGCGCAATGTTGGTTCTTACACCTGGGTGTGTGGCATTTTGTTGAGCTGGCTAACCCCACTTGGGATAGGAGTTCCACAGCAAGCACCTATTGTTTGTCGGAAGCCGTTTTTGCCCCAGGGGTCTCCGGGCTGTGTTCGTTGGGGTTGAACTCCTGCTAGCAAATCCGCCGGGTTGAGGGAAGGGTTCAGACTGTGCCTGGGCCCTGTGGTCTCTTCCAGGTCAGTGTATGGCATTTCCTTCCCCTTGCCACAGGCACCTGGGAGCATGTCTGCACGTGGAGAAAGACTTTCCCGTGGGAAGCCGGGTTTTGTCAAACGGGTCCCAGTGCTCTGCTCCTCTCTTTTCACTCCTGCTGCCAGAAGCCCAGGGAGGATGGGAGGGCTTAGAACATGGCTGGGCACTGTGGTTTCTTGCAGAGAAGTGGAGGGCATTTGCATTACCTTGCCACAACCACTTGGGATAGGGTCTGCACCTCA
This sequence comes from Ursus arctos, assembly GCF_023065955.2. Classification (NCBI taxonomy): domain Eukaryota; kingdom Metazoa; phylum Chordata; class Mammalia; order Carnivora; family Ursidae; genus Ursus; species Ursus arctos. The sequence goes on along the minus strand of NW_026622830.1, from coordinate 63,738,306 downwards.
GGAAAACTGTCTCCGTGGGAAGCCGGCTTTTTGCAAAGGGGTCTCAGGGCCGTGGGCCTCGGCTGTCCCTCCGGCTCCCCAAAGCACAGGGACGAGGTGAGGGGCTTAGACCATGCCTGGGCAATGTTGTTTCTTACACCTGGGTGTGTGGCATTTTGTTGAGCTGGCTACCCCCCCTTGGGATTGGTGTTCCACAGCAAGCGCCTATTATTCGTCGGAAGCCGTTTTTGCCTCAGGGGTCTCCGGGCTGTGTTCGTTGGGGTTGAACTCCTGCTAGCAAAACCGCCGGGTTGAGGGAAGGGTTCAGACTGTGCCTGGGCCCTGTGGTCTCTTCCAGGTCAGTGTATGGCATTTCCTTCACCTTGCCACAGGCACCTGGGAGCATGTCTGCACGTGGAGAAAGACTTTCCCGTGGGAAGCCGGTTTTTGTCAAACAGGTCCCAGTGCTCTGCTCCTCTCTTTTCACTCCTGCTGCCACAAGCCCAGGGAGGATGGGAGGGCTTAGAACATGGCTGGGCACTGTGGTTTCTTCCAGAGAAGTGGAGGGCATTTGCTTTACCTTGCCACAACCACTTGGGATAGGGTGTGCACCTCAGGAAAACTGTCTCCGTGGGAAGCCGGCTTTTTGCAAAGGGGTCTCAGGGCCGTGGGCCTCGGGTGTCCCTCCGGCTCCCCAAAGCACAGGGACGAGGTGAGGGGCTGAGACCATGCCTGGGCAATGTTGTTTCTTACTCCTTTTTGTGTGGCATTTTGTTGAGCTGGCTACCCCCTCTTGGGATTGGTTTTCCACAGCAAGCGCCTATTGTTCGTCGGAAGCCGTTTTTGCCTCAGGGGTCTCCGGGCTGTGTTCGTTGGGGTTGAACTCCTGCTAGCAAAACCGCCGGGTTGAGGGAAGGGTTCAGACTGTGCCTGGGCCCTGTGGTCTCTTCCAGGTCAGTGTATGGCATTTCCTTCCCCTTGCCCCAGGCACCTGGGAGCATGTCTGCACGTGGAGAAAGACTTTCCCGTGGGAAGCCGGGTTTTGTCAAACGGGTCCCAGTGCTCTGCTCCTCTCTTTTCACTCATGCTGTCAGAAGCCCAGGGAGGATGGGAGGGCTTAGAACATGGCTGGGCACTGTGGTTTCTTCCAGAGAAGTGGAGGGCATTTGCTTTACCTTGCCACAACCACTTGGGATAGGGTCTGCACCTCAGGAAAACTGTCTCCGTGGGAAGCCGGCTTTTTGCAAAGGGGTCTCAGGGCCGTGGGCCTCGGCTGTCCCTCCGGCTCCCCAAAGCACAGGGACGAGGTGAGGGGCTTAGACCATGCCTGCGCAATGTTGTTTCTTACACCTGGGTGTGTGGCATTTTGTTGAGCTGGCTAACGCCACTTGGGATAGGAGTTCCACAGCAAGCACCTATTGTTCGTCGGAAGCCGTTTTTGCCCCAGGGGTCTCCGGGCTGTGTTCGTTGGGGTTGAACTCCTGCTAGCAAAACCGCCGGGTTGAGGGAAGGGTTCAAACTGTGCCTGGGCCCTGTGGTCTCTTCCAGGTCAGTGTATGGCATTTCCTTCCCCTTGCCCCAGGCACCTGGGAGCATGTCTGCACGTGGAGAAAGACTTTCCCGTGGGAAGCCGGGTTTTGTCAAACGGGTCCCAGTGCTCTGCTCCTCTCTTTTCACTCCTGCTGCCAGAAGCCCAGGGAGGATGGGAGGGCTTAGAACATGGCTGGGCACTGTGGTTTCTTCCAGAGAAGTGGAGGGCATTTGCTTTACCTTGCCACAACCACTTGGGATAGGGTCTGCACCTCAGGAAAACTGTCTCCGTGGGAAGCCGGCTTTTTGCAAAGGGGTCTCAGGGCCGTGGGCCTCGGGTGTCCCTCCGGCTCCCCAAAGCACAGGGACGAGGTGAGGGGCTTAGACCATGCCTGGGCAATGTTGTTTCTTACACCTGGGTGTGTGGCATTTTGTTGAGCTGGCTACCCCCTCTTGGGATTGGTTTTCCACAGCAAGCGCCTATTGTTCGTCGGAAGCCGTTTTTGCCTCAGGGGTCTCCGGGCTGTGTTCGTTGGGGTTGAACTCCTGCTAGCAAAACCGCCGGGTTGAGGGAAGGGTTCAGACTGTGCCTGGGCCCTGTGGTCTCTTCCAGGTCAGTGTATGGCATTTCCTTCCCCTTGCCACAGGCACCTGGGAGCATGTCTGCACGTGGAGAAAGACTTTCCCGTGGGAAGCCGGTTTTTGTCAAACGGGTCCCAGTGCTCTGCTCCTCTCTTTTCACTCCTGCTGCCAGAAACCCAGGGAGGATGGGAGGGCTTAGAACATGGCTGGGCACTGTGGTTTCTTCCAGAGAAGTGGAGGGCATTTGCTTTACCTTGCCACAACCACTTGGGATAGGGTCTGCACCTCAGGAAAACTGTTTCCGTGGGAAGCCGGCTTTTTGCAAAGGGGTCTCAGGGCCGTGGGCCTCGGGTGTCCCTCCGGCTCCCCAAAGCACAGGGACGAGGTGAGGGGCTTAGACCATGCCTGGGCAATGTTGTTTCTTACACCTGGGTGTGTGGCATTATATTGAGCTGGCTACCCCCTCTTGGGATTGGTGTACCAAAGCAAGCGCCTATTGTTCGTCGGAAGCCGTTTTTGCCTCAGGGGTCTCCGGGCTGTGTTCGTTGGGGTTGAACTCCTGCTAGCAAAACCGCCGGGTTGAGGGAAGGGTTCAGACTGTGCCTGGGCCCTGTGGTCTCTTCCAGGTCAGTGTATGGCATTTCCTTCCCCTTGCCACAGGCACCTGGGAGCATGTCTGCACGTGGAGAAAGACTTTCCCGTGGGAAGCCGGGTTTTGTCAAATGGGTCCCAGTGCTCTGCTCCTCTCTTTTCACTCCTGCTGTCAGAAGCCCAGGGAGGATGGGAGGGCTTAGAACATGGCTGGGCACTGTGGTTTCTTCCAGAGAAGTGGAGGGCATTTGCTTTACCTTGCCACAACCACTTGGGATAGGGTGTGCACCTCAGGAAAACTGTCTCCGTGGGAAGCCGGCTTTTTGCAAAGGGGTCTCAGGGCCGTGGGCCTCGGCTGTCCCTCCGGCTCCCCAAAGCACAGGGACGAGGTGAGGGGCTTAGACCATGCCTGGGCAATGTTGTTTCTTACACCTGGGTGTGTGGCATTTTGTTGAGCTGGCTACCTCCACTTGGGATAGGAGTTCCACAGCAAGCACCTATTGTTCGTCTGAAGACGTTTTTGCCCCAGGGGTCTCCGGGCTGTGTTCGTTGGGGTTGAACTCCTGCTAGCAAAACCGCCGGGTTGAGGGAAGGGTTCAGACTGTGCCTGGGCCCTGTGGTCTCTTCCAGGTCAGTGTATGGCATTTCCTTCCCCTTGCCCCAGGCACCTGGGGGCATGTCTGCACGTGGAGAAAGACTTTCCCGTGGGAAGCCGGGTTTTCTCAAACGGGTCCCAGTGCTCTGCTCCTCTCTTTTCACTCCTGCTGTCAGAAGCCCAGGGAGGATGGGAGGGCTTAGAACATGGCTGGGCACTGTGGTTTCTTCCAGAGAAGTGGAGGGCATTTGCTTTACCTTGCCACAACCAGTTGGGATAGGGTCTGCACCTCAGGAAAACTGTCTCCGTGGGAAGCCGGCTTTTTGCAAAGGGGTCTCAGGGCCGTGGGCCTCGGCTGTCCCTCCGGCTCCCCAAAGCACAGGGACGAGGTGAGGGGCTTAGACCATGCCTGCGCAATGTTGGTTCTTACACCTGGGTGTGTGGCATTTTGTTGAGCTGGCTAACCCCACTTGGGATAGGAGTTCCACAGCAAGCACCTATTGTTTGTCGGAAGCCGTTTTTGCCCCAGGGGTCTCCGGGCTGTGTTCGTTGGGGTTGAACTCCTGCTAGCAAATCCGCCGGGTTGAGGGAAGGGTTCAGACTGTGCCTGGGCCCTGTGGTCTCTTCCAGGTCAGTGTATGGCATTTCCTTCCCCTTGCCACAGGCACCTGGGAGCATGTCTGCACGTGGAGAAAGACTTTCCCGTGGGAAGCCGGGTTTTGTCAAACGGGTCCCAGTGCTCTGCTCCTCTCTTTTCACTCCTGCTGCCAGAAGCCCAGGGAGGATGGGAGGGCTTAGAACATGGCTGGGCACTGTGGTTTCTTGCAGAGAAGTGGAGGGCATTTGCATTACCTTGCCACAACCACTTGGGATAGGGTCTGCACCTCAGGAAAACTGTCTCCGTGGGAAGCCGGCTTTTTGCAAAGGGGTCTCAGGGCCGTGGGCCTCGGCTGTCCCTCCGGCTCCCCAAAGCACAGGGACGAGGTGAGGGGCTTAGACCATGCCTGGGCAATGTTGTTTCTTACACCTGGCTGTGTGGCATTTTGTTGAGCTGGCTACCCCCACTTGGGATAGGAGTTCCACAGCAAGCACCTATTGTTCGTCGGAAGCCGTTTTTGACCCAGGGGTCTCCGGGCTGTGTTCGTTGGGGTTGAACTCCTGCTAGCAAAACCGCCGGGTTGAGGGAAGGGCTCAGACTGTGCCTGGGCCCTGTGGTCTCTTCCAGGTCAGTGTATGGCATTTCCTTCCCCTTGCCACAGGCACCTGGGAGCATGTCTGCACGTGGAGAAAGACTTTCCCGTGGGAAGCCGGGTTTTGTCAAACGGGTCCCAGTGCTCTGCTCCTCTCTTTTCACTCCTGCTACCAGAAGCCCAGGGAGGATGGGAGGGCTTAGAACATGGCTGGGCACTGTGGTTTCTTCCAGAGAAGTGGAGGGCATTTGCTTTACCTTGCCACAACCACTTGGGATAGGGTCTGCACCTCAGGAAAACGGTCTCCGTGGGAAGCCGGCTTTTTGCAAAGGGGTCTCAGGGCCGTGGGCCTCGGCTGTCCCTCCGGCTCCCCAAAGCACAGGGACGAGGTGAGGAGCTTAGACCATGCCTGGGCAATGCTGTTTCTTACATCTGGGTGTGTGGCATTTTGTTGAGCTGGCTACCCCCTCTTGGGATTGGTGTTCCACAGCAAGCGCCTATTGTTCGTCGGAAGCCGTTTTTGCCTCAGGGCTATCCGGGCTGTGTTCGTTGGGGTTGAACTCCTGCTAGCAAAACCGCCGGGTTGAGGGAAGGGTTCAGACTGTGCCTGGGCCCTGTGGTCTCTTCCAGGTCAGTGTATGGCATTTCCTTCCCCTTGCCACAGGCACCTGGGAACATGTCTGCACGTGGAGAAAGACTTTCCCGTGGGAAGCCGGGTTTTGTCAAACGGGTCCCAGTGCTCTGCTCCTCTCTTTTCACTCCTGCTTTCAGAAGCCCAGGGAGGATGGGAGGGCTTAGAACATGGCTGGGCACTGTGGTTTCTTCCAGAGAAGTGGAGGGCATTTGCTTTACCTTGCCACAACCACTTGGGATAGGGTCTGCACCTCAGGAAAACACTCTCCGCGGGAAGCCGGCTTTTTGCAAAGGGGTCTCAGGGCCGTGGGCCTCGGGTGTCCCTCCGGCTCACCAAAGCACAGGGACGAGGTGAGGGGCTTAGACCATGCCTGCGCAACGTTATTTCTTACACCTGGGTGTGTGGCATTTTGTTGAGCTGGCTACCCCCACTTGGGATAGGAGTTCCACAGCAAGCACCTATTGTTCGTCGGAAGCCGTTTTTGCCCCTGGGGTCTCCGGGCTGTGTTCGTTGGGGTTGAACTCCTGCTAGCAAAACCGCCGGGTTGAGGGAAGGGTTCAGACTGTGCCTGGGCCCTGTGGTCTCTTCCAGGTCAGTGTATGGCATTTCCTTCCCCTTGCCCCAGGCACCTGGCAGCATGTCTGCACGTGGAGAAAGACTTTCCCGTGGGAAGCCGGTTTTTGTCAAACGGGTCCCAGTGCTCTGCTCCTCTCTTTTCACTCCTGCTGCCAGAAGCCCAGGGAGGATGGGAGGGCTTAGAACATGGCTGGGCACTGTGGTTTCTTCCAGAGAAGTGGAGGGCATTTGCTTTACCTTGCCACAACCACTTGGGATAGGGTCTGCACCTCAGGAAAACTGTTTCCGTGGGAAGCCGGCTTTTTGCAAAGGGGTCTCAGGGCCGTGGGCCTCGGGTGTCCCTCCGGCTCCCCAAAGCACAGGGACGAGGTGAGGGGCTTAGACCATGCCTGGGCAATGTTGTTTCTTACACCTGGGTGTGTGGCATTTTGTTGAGCTGGCTACCCCCCCTTGGGATTGGTGTTCCACAGCAAGCGCCTATTATTCGTCGGAAGCCGTTTTTGCCTCAGGGGTCTCCGGGCTGTGTTCGTTGGGGTTGAACTCCTGCTAGCAAAACCGCCGGGTTGAGGGAAGGGTTCAGACTGTGCCTGGGCCCTGTGGTCTCTTCCAGGTCAGTGTATGGCATTTCCTTCACCTTGCCACAGGCACCTGGGAGCATGTCTGCACGTGGAGAAAGACTTTCCCGTGGGAAGCCGGTTTTTGTCAAACAGGTCCCAGTGCTCTGCTCCTCTCTTTTCACTCCTGCTGCCACAAGCCCAGGGAGGATGGGAGGGCTTAGAACATGGCTGGGCACTGTGGTTTCTTCCAGAGAAGTGGAGGGCATTTGCTTTACCTTGCCACAACCACTTGGGATAGGGTGTGCACCTCAGGAAAACTGTCTCCGTGGGAAGCCGGCTTTTTGCAAAGGGGTCTCAGGGCCGTGGGCCTCGGGTGTCCCTCCGGCTCCCCAAAGCACAGGGACGAGGTGAGGGGCTGAGACCATGCCTGGGCAATGTTGTTTCTTACTCCTTTTTGTGTGGCATTTTGTTGAGCTGGCTACCCCCTCTTGGGATTGGTTTTCCACAGCAAGCGCCTATTGTTCGTCGGAAGCCGTTTTTGCCTCAGGGGTCTCCGGGCTGTGTTCGTTGGGGTTGAACTCCTGCTAGCAAAACCGCCGGGTTGAGGGAAGGGTTCAGACTGTGCCTGGGCCCTGTGGTCTCTTCCAGGTCAGTGTATGGCATTTCCTTCCCCTTGCCCCAGGCACCTGGGAGCATGTCTGCACGTGGAGAAAGACTTTCCCGTGGGAAGCCGGGTTTTGTCAAACGGGTCCCAGTGCTCTGCTCCTCTCTTTTCACTCATGCTGTCAGAAGCCCAGGGAGGATGGGAGGGCTTAGAACATGGCTGGGCACTGTGGTTTCTTCCAGAGAAGTGGAGGGCATTTGCTTTACCTTGCCACAACCACTTGGGATAGGGTCTGCACCTCAGGAAAACTGTCTCCGTGGGAAGCCGGCTTTTTGCAAAGGGGTCTCAGGGCCGTGGGCCTCGGCTGTCCCTCCGGCTCCCCAAAGCACAGGGACGAGGTGAGGGGCTTAGACCATGCCTGCGCAATGTTGTTTCTTACACCTGGGTGTGTGGCATTTTGTTGAGCTGGCTAACGCCACTTGGGATAGGAGTTCCACAGCAAGCACCTATTGTTCGTCGGAAGCCGTTTTTGCCCCAGGGGTCTCCGGGCTGTGTTCGTTGGGGTTGAACTCCTGCTAGCAAAACCGCCGGGTTGAGGGAAGGGTTCAAACTGTGCCTGGGCCCTGTGGTCTCTTCCAGGTCAGTGTATGGCATTTCCTTCCCCTTGCCCCAGGCACCTGGGAGCATGTCTGCACGTGGAGAAAGACTTTCCCGTGGGAAGCCGGGTTTTGTCAAACGGGTCCCAGTGCTCTGCTCCTCTCTTTTCACTCCTGCTGCCAGAAGCCCAGGGAGGATGGGAGGGCTTAGAACATGGCTGGGCACTGTGGTTTCTTCCAGAGAAGTGGAGGGCATTTGCTTTACCTTGCCACAACCACTTGGGATAGGGTCTGCACCTCAGGAAAACTGTCTCCGTGGGAAGCCGGCTTTTTGCAAAGGGGTCTCAGGGCCGTGGGCCTCGGGTGTCCCTCCGGCTCCCCAAAGCACAGGGACGAGGTGAGGGGCTTAGACCATGCCTGGGCAATGTTGTTTCTTACACCTGGGTGTGTGGCATTTTGTTGAGCTGGCTACCCCCTCTTGGGATTGGTTTTCCACAGCAAGCGCCTATTGTTCGTCGGAAGCCGTTTTTGCCTCAGGGGTCTCCGGGCTGTGTTCGTTGGGGTTGAACTCCTGCTAGCAAAACCGCCGGGTTGAGGGAAGGGTTCAGACTGTGCCTGGGCCCTGTGGTCTCTTCCAGGTCAGTGTATGGCATTTCCTTCCCCTTGCCACAGGCACCTGGGAGCATGTCTGCACGTGGAGAAAGACTTTCCCGTGGGAAGCCGGTTTTTGTCAAACGGGTCCCAGTGCTCTGCTCCTCTCTTTTCACTCCTGCTGCCAGAAACCCAGGGAGGATGGGAGGGCTTAGAACATGGCTGGGCACTGTGGTTTCTTCCAGAGAAGTGGAGGGCATTTGCTTTACCTTGCCACAACCACTTGGGATAGGGTCTGCACCTCAGGAAAACTGTTTCCGTGGGAAGCCGGCTTTTTGCAAAGGGGTCTCAGGGCCGTGGGCCTCGGGTGTCCCTCCGGCTCCCCAAAGCACAGGGACGAGGTGAGGGGCTTAGACCATGCCTGGGCAATGTTGTTTCTTACACCTGGGTGTGTGGCATTATATTGAGCTGGCTACCCCCTCTTGGGATTGGTGTACCAAAGCAAGCGCCTATTGTTCGTCGGAAGCCGTTTTTGCCTCAGGGGTCTCCGGGCTGTGTTCGTTGGGGTTGAACTCCTGCTAGCAAAACCGCCGGGTTGAGGGAAGGGTTCAGACTGTGCCTGGGCCCTGTGGTCTCTTCCAGGTCAGTGTATGGCATTTCCTTCCCCTTGCCACAGGCACCTGGGAGCATGTCTGCACGTGGAGAAAGACTTTCCCGTGGGAAGCCGGGTTTTGTCAAATGGGTCCCAGTGCTCTGCTCCTCTCTTTTCACTCCTGCTGCCAGAAGCCCAGGGAGGATGGGAGGGCTTAGAACATGGCTGGGCACTGTGGTTTCTTCCAGAGAAGTGGAGGGCATTTGCTTTACCTTGCCACAACCACTTGGGATAGGGTGTGCACCTCAGGAAAACTGTCTCCGTGGGAAGCCGGCTTTTTGCAAAGGGGTCTCAGGGCCGTGGGCCTCGGCTGTCCCTCCGGCTCCCCAAAGCACAGGGACGAGGTGAGGGGCTTAGACCATGCCTGGGCAATGTTGTTTCTTACACCTGGGTGTGTGGCATTTTGTTGAGCTGGCTACCTCCACTTGGGATAGGAGTTCCACAGCAAGCACCTATTGTTCGTCTGAAGACGTTTTTGCCCCAGGGGTCTCCGGGCTGTGTTCGTTGGGGTTGAACTCCTGCTAGCAAAACCGCCGGGTTGAGGGAAGGGTTCAGACTGTGCCTGGGCCCTGTGGTCTCTTCCAGGTCAGTGTATGGCATTTCCTTCCCCTTGCCCCAGGCACCTGGGGGCATGTCTGCACGTGGAGAAAGACTTTCCCGTGGGAAGCCGGGTTTTCTCAAACGGGTCCCAGTGCTCTGCTCCTCTCTTTTCACTCCTGCTGTCAGAAGCCCAGGGAGGATGGGAGGGCTTAGAACATGGCTGGGCACTGTGGTTTCTTCCAGAGAAGTGGAGGGCATTTGCTTTACCTTGCCACAACCAGTTGGGATAGGGTCTGCACCTCAGGAAAACTGTCTCCGTGGGAAGCCGGCTTTTTGCAAAGGGGTCTCAGGGCCGTGGGCCTCGGCTGTCCCTCCGGCTCCCCAAAGCACAGGGACGAGGTGAGGGGCTTAGACCATGCCTGCGCAATGTTGGTTCTTACACCTGGGTGTGTGGCATTTTGTTGAGCTGGCTAACCCCACTTGGGATAGGAGTTCCACAGCAAGCACCTATTGTTTGTCGGAAGCCGTTTTTGCCCCAGGGGTCTCCGGGCTGTGTTCGTTGGGGTTGAACTCCTGCTAGCAAATCCGCCGGGTTGAGGGAAGGGTTCAGACTGTGCCTGGGCCCTGTGGTCTCTTCCAGGTCAGTGTATGGCATTTCCTTCCCCTTGCCACAGGCACCTGGGAGCATGTCTGCACGTGGAGAAAGACTTTCCCGTGGGAAGCCGGGTTTTGTCAAACGGGTCCCAGTGCTCTGCTCCTCTCTTTTCACTCCTGCTGCCAGAAGCCCAGGGAGGATGGGAGGGCTTAGAACATGGCTGGGCACTGTGGTTTCTTGCAGAGAAGTGGAGGGCATTTGCATTACCTTGCCACAACCACTTGGGATAGGGTCTGCACCTCAGGAAAACTGTCTCCGTGGGAAGCCGGCTTTTTGCAAAGGGGTCTCAGGGCCGTGGGCCTCGGCTGTCCCTCCGGCTCCCCAAAGCACAGGGACGAGGTGAGGGGCTTAGACCATGCCTGGGCAATGTTGTTTCTTACACCTGGCTGTGTGGCATTTTGTTGAGCTGGCTACCCCCACTTGGGATAGGAGTTCCACAGCAAGCACCTATTGTTCGTCGGAAGCCGTTTTTGACCCAGGGGTCTCCGGGCTGTGTTCGTTGGGGTTGAACTCCTGCTAGCAAAACCGCCGGGTTGAGGGAAGGGCTCAGACTGTGCCTGGGCCCTGTGGTCTCTTCCAGGTCAGTGTATGGCATTTCCTTCCCCTTGCCACAGGCACCTGGGAGCATGTCTGCACGTGGAGAAAGACTTTCCCGTGGGAAGCCGGGTTTTGTCAAACGGGTCCCAGTGCTCTGCTCCTCTCTTTTCACTCCTGCTACCAGAAGCCCAGGGAGGATGGGAGGGCTTAGAACATGGCTGGGCACTGTGGTTTCTTCCAGAGAAGTGGAGGGCATTTGCTTTACCTTGCCACAACCACTTGGGATAGGGTCTGCACCTCAGGAAAACGGTCTCCGTGGGAAGCCGGCTTTTTGCAAAGGGGTCTCAGGGCCGTGGGCCTCGGCTGTCCCTCCGGCTCCCCAAAGCACAGGGACGAGGTGAGGAGCTTAGACCATGCCTGGGCAATGCTGTTTCTTACATCTGGGTGTGTGGCATTTTGTTGAGCTGGCTACCCCCTCTTGGGATTGGTGTTCCACAGCAAGCGCCTATTGTTCGTCGGAAGCCGTTTTTGCCTCAGGGCTATCCGGGCTGTGTTCGTTGGGGTTGAACTCCTGCTAGCAAAACCGCCGGGTTGAGGGAAGGGTTCAGACTGTGCCTGGGCCCTGTGGTCTCTTCCAGGTCAGTGTATGGCATTTCCTTCCCCTTGCCACAGGCACCTGGGAACATGTCTGCACGTGGAGAAAGACTTTCCCGTGGGAAGCCGGGTTTTGTCAAACGGGTCCCAGTGCTCTGCTCCTCTCTTTTCACTCCTGCTTTCAGAAGCCCAGGGAGGATGGGAGGGCTTAGAACATGGCTGGGCACTGTGGTTTCTTCCAGAGAAGTGGAGGGCATTTGCTTTACCTTGCCACAACCACTTGGGATAGGGTCTGCACCTCAGGAAAACACTCTCCGCGGGAAGCCGGCTTTTTGCAAAGGGGTCTCAGGGCCGTGGGCCTCGGGTGTCCCTCCGGCTCACCAAAGCACAGGGACGAGGTGAGGGGCTTAGACCATGCCTGCGCAACGTTATTTCTTACACCTGGGTGTGTGGCATTTTGTTGAGCTGGCTACCCCCACTTGGGATAGGAGTTCCACAGCAAGCACCTATTGTTCGTCGGAAGCCGTTTTTGCCCCTGGGGTCTCCGGGCTGTGTTCGTTGGGGTTGAACTCCTGCTAGCAAAACCGCCGGGTTGAGGGAAGGGTTCAGACTGTGCCTGGGCCCTGTGGTCTCTTCCAGGTCAGTGTATGGCATTTCCTTCCCCTTGCCCCAGGCACCTGGGAGCATGTCTGCACGTGGAGAAAGACTTTCCCGTGGGAAGCCGGTTTTTGTCAAACGGGTCCCAGTGCTCTGCTCCTCTCTTTTCACTCCTGCTGCCAGAAGCCCAGGGAGGATGGGAGGGCTTAGAACATGGCTGGGCACTGTGGTTTCTTCCAGAGAAGTGGAGGGCATTTGCTTTACCTTGCCACAACCACTTGGGATAGGGTCTGCACCTCAGGAAAACTGTTTCCGTGGGAAGCCGGCTTTTTGCAAAGGGGTCTCAGGGCCGTGGGCCTCGGGTGTCCCTCCGGCTCCCCAAAGCACAGGGACGAGGTGAGGGGCTTAGACCATGCCTGGGCAATGTTGTTTCTTACACCTGGGTGTGTGGCATTTTGTTGAGCTGGCTACCCCCCCTTGGGATTGGTGTTCCACAGCAAGCGCCTATTATTCGTCGGAAGCCGTTTTTGCCTCAGGGGTCTCCGGGCTGTGTTCGTTGGAGTTGAACTCCTGCTAGCAAAACCGCCGGGTTGAGGGAAGGGTTCAGACTGTGCCTGGGCCCTGTGGTCTCTTCCAGGTCAGTGTATGGCATTTCCTTCACCTTGCCACAGGCACCTGGGAGCATGTCTGCACGTGGAGAAAGACTTTCCCGTGGGAAGCCGGTTTTTGTCAAACAGGTCCCAGTGCTCTGCTCCTCTCTTTTCACTCCTGCTGCCACAAGCCCAGGGAGGATGGGAGGGCTTAGAACATGGCTGGGCACTGTGGTTTCTTCCAGAGAAGTGGAGGGCATTTGCTTTACCTTGCCACAACCACTTGGGATAGGGTCTGCACCTCAGGAAAAATGTTTCCGTGGGAAGCCGGCTTTTTGCAAAGGGGTCTCAGGGCCGTGGGCCTCGGCTGTCCCTCCGGCTCCCCAAAGCACAGGGACGAGGTGAGGGGCTTAGACCATGCCTGCGCAATGTTGTTTCTTACACCTGGGTGTGTGGCATTTTGTTGAGCTGGCTAACCCCACTTGGGATAGGAGTTCCACAGCAAGCACCTATTGTTCGTCGGAAGCCGTTTTTGCCCCAGGGGTCTCCGGGCTGTGTTCGTTGGGGTTGAACTCCTGCTAGCAAAACCGCCGGGTTGAGGGAAGGGTTCAGACAGTGCCTGGGCCCTGTGGTCTCTTCCAGGTCAGTGTATGGCATTTCCTTCCCCTTGCCCCAGGCACCTGGGAGCATGTCTGCACGTGGAGAAAGACTTTCCCGTGGGAAGCCGGGTTTTCTCAAACGGGTCCCAGTGCTCTGCTCCTCTCTTTTCATTCCTGCTGCCAGAAGCCCAGGGAGGATGGGAGGACTTAGAACACGGCTGGGCACTGTGGTTTCTTCCAGAGAAGTGGAGGGCATTTGCTTTACCTTGCCACAACCACTTGGGATAGGGTGTGCACCTCAGGAAAACTGTCTCCGTGGGAAGCCGGCTTTTTGCAAAGGGGTCTCAGGGCCGTGGGCCTCGGGTGTCCCTCCGGCTCCCCAAAGCACAGGGACGAGGTGAGGGGCTGAGACCATGCCTGGGCAATGTTGTTTCTTACTCCTTTTTGTGTGGCATTTTGTTGAGCTGGCTACCCCCTCTTGGGATTGGTTTTCCACAGCAAGCGCCTATTGTTCGTCGGAAGCCGTTTTTGCCTCAGGGGTCTCCGGGCTGTGTTCGTTGGGGTTGAACTCCTGTTAGGAAAACCGCCGGGTTGAGGGAAGGGTTCAGACTGTGCCTGGGCCCTGTGGTCTCTTCCAGGTCAGTGTATGGCATTTCCTTCCCCTTGCCACAGGCACATGGGAGCATGTCTGCACGTGGAGAAAGACTTTCCCGTGGGAAGCCGGGTTTTGTCAAACGGGTCCCAGTGCTCTGCTCCTCTCTTTTCACTCCTGCTGTCAGAAGCCCAGGGAGGATGGGAGGGCTTAGAACATGGCTGGGCACTGTGGTTTCTTCCAGAGAAGTGGAGGGCATTTGCTTTACCTTGCCACAACCACTTGGGATAGGGTCTGCACCTCAGGAAAACTGTCTCCGTGGGAAGCCGGCTTTTTGCAAAGGGGTCTCAGGGCCGTGGGCCTCGGCTATCCCTCCGGCTCCCCAAAGCACAGGGACGAGGTGAGGGGCTTAGACCATGCCTGCGCAATGTTGTTTCTTACACCTGGGTGTGTGGCATTTTGTTGAGCTGGCTAACGCCACTTGGGATAGGAGTTCCACAGCAAGCACCTATTGTTCGTCGGAAGCCGTTTTTGCCCCAGGGGTCTCCGGGCTGTGTTCGTTGGGGTTGAACTCCTGCTAGCAAAACCGCCGGGTTGAGGGAAGGGTTCAAACTGTGACTGGGCCCTGTGGTCTCTTCCAGGTCAGTGTATGGCATTTCCTTCCCCTTGCCCCAGGCACCTGGGAGCATGTCTGCACGTGGAGAAAGACTTTCCCGTGGGAAGCCGGGTTTTCTCAAACGGGTCCCAGTGCTCTGCTCCTCTCTTTTCACTCCTGCTGCCAGAAGCCCAGGGAGGATGGGAGGGCTTAGAACATGGCTGGGCACTGTGGTTTCTTCCAGAGAAGTGGAGGGCATTTGCTTTACCTTGCCACAACCACTTGGGATAGGGTCTGCACCTCAGGAAAACTGTCTCCGTGGGAAGCCGGCTTTTTGCAAAGGGGTCTCAGGGCCGTGGGCCTCGGCTGTCCCTCCGGCTCCCCAAAGCACAGGGACGAGGTGAGGGGCTTAGACCATGCCTGGGCAATGTTGTTTCTTACACCTGGGTGTGTGGCATTTTGTTGAGCTGGCTACCCCCTCTTGGGATTGGTTTTCCACAGCAAGCGCCTATTGTTCGTCGGAAGCCGTTTTTGCCTCAGGGGTCTCCGGGCTGTGTTCGTTGGGGTTGAACTCCTGCTAGCAAAACCGCCGGGTTGAGGGAAGGGTTCAGACTGTGCCTGGGCCCTGTGGTCTCTTCCAGGTCAGTGTATGGCATTTCCTTCCCCTTGCCACAGGCACCTGGGAGCATGTCTGCACGTGGAGAAAGACTTTCCCGTGGGAAGCCGGGTTTTGTCAAACGGGTCCCAGTGCTCTACTCCTCTCTTTTCACTCCTGCTGTCAGAAGCCCAGGGAGGATGGGAGGGCTTAGAACATGGCTGGGCACTGTGGTTTCTTCCAGAGAAGTGGAGGGCATTTGCTTTACCTTGCCACAACCACTTGGGAGAGGGTCTGCACCTCAGGAAAACTGTCTCCGTGGGAAGCCGGCTTTTTGCAAAGGGGTCTCAGGGCCGTGGGCCTCGGCTGTCCCTCCGGCTCCCCAAAGCACAGGGACGAGGTGAGGGGCTTAGACCATGCCTGGGCAATGTTGTTTCTTACACCTGGGTGTGTGGCATTTTGTTGAGCTGGCTACCCCCACTTGGGATAGGAGTTCCACAGCAAGCACCTATTGTTCGTCGGAAGCCGTTTTTGCCCCAGGGGTCTCCGGGCTGTGTTCGTTGGGGTTGAACTCCTGCTAGCAAAACCGCCGGGTTGAGGGAAGGGTTCAGACTGTGCCTGGGCCCTGTGGTCTCTTCCAGGTCAGTGTATGGCATTTCCTTCCCCTTGCCCCAGGCACCTGGGAGCATGTCTGCACGTGGAGAAAGACTTTCCCGTGGGAAGCCGGTTTTTGTCAAACGGGTCCCAGTGCTCTGCTCCTCTCTTTTCACTCCTGCTGCCAGAAGCCCAGGGAGGATGGGAGGGCTTAGAACATGGCTGGGCACTGTGGTTTCTTCCAGAGAAGTGGAGGGCATTTGCTTTACCTTGCCACAACCACTTGGGATAGGGTCTGCACCTCAGGAAAACTGTTTCCGTGGGAAGCCGGCTTTTTGCAAAGGGGTCTCAGGGCCGTGGGCCTCGGGTGTCCCTCCGGCTCCCCAAAGCACAGGGACGAGGTGAGGGGCTTAGACCATGCCTGGGCAATGTTGTTTCTTACACCTGGGTGTGTGGCATTTTGTTGAGCTGGCTACCCCCTCTTGGGATTGGTGTTCCACAGCAAGCGCCTATTATTCGTCGGAAGCCGTTTTTGCCTCAGGGGTCTCCGGGCTGTGTTCGTTGGAGTTGAACTCCTGCTAGCAAAACCGCCGGGTTGAGGGAAGGGTTCAGACTGTGCCTGGGCCCTGTGGTCTCTTCCAGGTCAGTGTATGGCATTTCCTTCACCTTGCCCCAGGCACCTGGGAGCATGTCTGCACGTGGAGAAAGACTTTCCCGTGGGAAGCCGGTTTTTGTCAAACAGGTCCCAGTGCTCTGCTCCTCTCTTTTCACTCCTGCTGCCACAAGCCCAGGGAGGATGGGAGGGCTTAGAACATGGCTGGGCACTGTGGTTTCTTCCAGAGAAGTGGAGGGCATTTGCTTTACCTTGCCACAACCACTTGGGATAGGGTCTGCACCTCAGGAAAAATGTTTCCGTGGGAAGCCGGCTTTTTGCAAAGGGGTCTCAGGGCCGTGGGCCTCGGCTGTCCCTCCGGCTCCCCAAAGCACAGGGACGAGGTGAGGGGCTTAGACCATGCCTGCGCAATGTTGTTTCTTACACCTGGGTGTGTGGCATTTTGTTGAGCTGGCTAACCCCACTTGGGATAGGAGTTCCACAGCAAGCACCTATTGTTCGTCGGAAGCCGTTTTTGCCCCAGGGGTCTCCGGGCTGTGTTCGTTGGGGTTGAACTCCTGCTAGCAAAACCGCCGGGTTGAGGGAAGGGTTCAGACTGTGCCTTGGCCCTGTGGTCTCTTCCAGGTCAGTGTATGGCATTTCCTTCCCCTTGCCACAGGCACCTGGGAGCATGTCTGCACGTGGAGAAAGACTTTCCCGTGGGAAGCCGGGTTTTGTCAAACGGGTCCCAGTGCTCTGCTCCTCTCTTTTCACTCCTGCTGCCAGAAGCCCAGGGAGGATGGGAGGGCTTAGAACATGGCTGGGCACTGTGGTTTCTTCCAGAGAAGTGGAGGGCATTTGCTTTACCTTGCCACAACCACTTGGGATAGGGTCTGCACCTCAGGAAAACTGTCTCCGTGGGAAGCCGGCTTTTTGCAAAGGGGTCTCAGGGCCGTGGGCCTCGGCTGTCCCTCCGGCTCCCCAAAGCACAGGGACGAGGTGAGGGGCTTAGACCATGCCTGGGCAATGTTGTTTCTTACACCTGGGTGTGTGGCATTTTGTTGAGCTGGCTACCCCCACTTGGGATAGGAGTTCCACAGCAACCACCTATTGTTCGTAGGAAGCCGTTTTTGCCCCAGTGGTCTCCGGGCTGTGTTCGTTGGGGTTGAACTCCTGCTAGCAAAACCGCCGGGTTGAGGGAAGGGTTCAGACTGTGCCTGGGCCCTGTGGTCTCTTCCAGGTCAGTGTATGGCATTTCCTTCCCCTTGCCCCAGGCACCTGGGAGCATGTCTGCACGTGGAGACTTTCCCGTGGGAAGCCGGTTTTTGTCAAACGGGTCCCAGTGCTCTGCTCCTCTCTATTCACTCCTGCTGCCAGAAGCCCAGGGAGGATGGGAGGGCTTAGAACTTGGCTGGGCACTGTGGTTTCTTCCAGAGAAGTGGAGGGCATTTGCTTTACCTTGCCACAACCACTTGGGATAGGGTCTGCACCTCAGGAAAACTGTTTCCGTGGGAAGCCGGCTTTTTGCAAAGGGGTCTCAGGGCCGTGGGCCTCGGGTGTCCCTCCGGCTCCCCAAAGCACAGGGACGAGGTGAGGGGCTTAGACCATGCCTGGGCAATGTTGTTTCTTACACCTGGGTGTGTGGCATTTTGTTGAGCTGGCTACCCCCTCTTGGGATTGGTGTTCCACAGCAAGCGCCTATTGTTCGTCGGAAGCCGTTTTTGCCTCAGGGGTCTCCGGGCTGTGTTCGTTGGGGTTGAACTCCTGCTAGCAAAACCGCCGGGTTGAGGGAAGGGTTCAGACTGTGCCTGGGCCCTGTGGTCTCTTCCATGTCAGTGTATGGCATTTCCTTCCCCTTGCCCCAGGCACCTGGAAGCATGTCTGCACGTGGAGAAAGACTTTCCCGTGGGAAGCCGGGTTTTGTCAAACGGGTCCCAGTGCTCTGCTCCTCTCTTTTCACTCCTGCGGCCAGAAGCCCAGGGAGGATGGGAGGGCTTAGAACATGGCTGGGCACTGTGGTTTCTTCCAGAGAAGTGGAGGGCATTTGCTTTACCTTGCCACAACCACTTGGGATAGGGTGTGCACCTCAGGAAATCTGTCTCCGTGGGAAGCCGGCTTTTTGCAAAGGGGTCTCAGGGCCGTGTGCCTCGGCTGTCCCTCCGGCTCCCCAAAGCACAGGGACGAGGTGAGGGGCTTAGACCATGCCTGGGCAATGTTGTTTCTTACTGCTTTTTGTGTGGCATTTTGTTGAGCTGGCTACCCCCTCTTGGGATTGGTTTTCCACAGCAAGCGCCTATTGTTCGTCGGAAGCCGTTTTTGCCTCAGGGGTCTCCGGGCTGTGTTCGTTGGGGTTGAACTCCTGCTAGGAAAACCGCCGGGTTGAGGGAAGGGTTCAGACTGTGCCTGGGCCCTGTGGTCTCTTCCAGGTCAGTGTATGGCATTTCCTTCCCCTTGCCACAGGCACCTGGGAGCATGTCTGCACGTGGAGAAAGACTTTCCCGTGGGAAGCCGGGTTTTGTCAAACGGGTCCCAGTGCTCTGCTCCTCTCTTTTCACTCCTGCTGTCAAAAGCCCAGGGAGGATGGGAGGGCTTAGAACATGGCTGGGCACTGTGGTTTCTTCCAGAGAAGTGGAGGGCATTTGCTTTACCTTGCCACAACCACTTGGGATAGGGTCTGCACCTCAGGAAAACTGTCTCCGTGGGAAGCCGGCTTTTTGCAAGGGGGTCTCAGGGCCGTGGGCCTCGGCTGTCCCTCCGGCTCCCCAAAGCACAGGGACGAGGTGAAGGGCTTAGACCATGCCTGCGCAATGTTGTTTCTTACACCTGGGTGTGTGGCATTTTGTTGAGCTGGCTAACGCCACTTGGGATAGGAGTTCCACAGCAAGCACCTATTGTTCGTCGGAAGCCGTTTTTGCCCCAGGGGTCTCCGGGCTGTGTACGTTGGGGTTGAACTCCTGCTAGCAAAACCGCCGGGTTGAGGGAAAGGTTCAGACTGTGCCTGGGCCCTGTGGTCTCTTCCAGGTCAGTGTATGGCGTTTCCTTCCCCTTGCCCCAGGCACCTGGGAGCATGTCTGCACGTGGAGAAAGACTTTCCCGTGGGAAGCCGGGTTTTGTCAAACGGGTCCCAGTGCTCTGCTCCTCTCTTTTCACTCCTGCTGCCAGAAGCCCAGGGAGGATGGGAGGGCTTAGAACATGGCTGGGCACTGTGGTTTCTTCCAGAGAAGTGGAGGGCATTTGCTTTACCTTGCCACAACCACTTGGGATAGGGTCTGCACCTCAGGAAACTGTTTCCGTGGGAAGCCGGCTTTTTGCAAAGGGGTCTCAGGGCCGTGGGCCTCGGGTGTCCCTCCGGCTCCCCAAAGCACAGGGACGAGGTGAGGGGCTTAGACCATGCCTGGACAATATTGTTTCTTACACCTGGGTGTGTGGCATTTTGTTGAGCTGGCTACCCCCTCTTGGGATTGGTTTTCCACAGCAAGCGCCTATTGTTCGTCGGAAGCCGTTTTTGCCCCAGGGGTCTCCGGGCTGTGTTCGTTGGGGTTGAACTCCTGCTAGCAAATCCGCCGGGTTGAGGGAAGGGTTCAGACTGTGCCTGGGCCCTGTGGTCTCTTCCAGGTCAGTGTATGGCATTTCCTTCCCCTTGCCACAGGCACCTGGGAGCATGTCTGCACGTGGAGAAAGACTTTCCCGTGGGAAGCCGGGTTTTGTCAAACGGGTCCCAGTGCTCTGCTCCTCTCTTTTCACTCCTGCTGCCAGAAGCCCAGGGAGGATGGGAGGGCTTAGAACATGGCTGGGCACTGTGGTTTCTTCCAGAGAAGTGGAGGGCATTTGCTTTACCTTGCCACAACCACTTGGGATAGGGTCTGCACATCAGGAAAACTGTTTCCGTGGGAAGCCGGCTTTTTGCAAAGGGGTCTCAGGGCCGTGGGCCTCGGCTGTCCCTCCGGCTCCCCAAAGCACAGGGACGAGGTGAGGGGCTTAGACCATGCCTGGGCAATGTTGTTACTTACACCTGGGTGTGTGGCATTTTGTTGAGCTGGCTACCCCCACTTGGGATTGGTTTTCCACAGCAAGCGCCTATTGTTCGTCGGAAGACGTTTTTGCCCCAGGGGTCTCCGGGCTGTGTTCGTTGGGGTTGAACTCCTGCTAGCAAAACCGCCGGGTTGAGGGAAGGGTTCAGACTGTGCCTGGGCCCTGTGGTCTCTTCCAGGTCAGTGTATGGCATTTCCTTCCCCTTGCCCCAGGCACCTGGGAGCATGTCTGCACGTGGAGAAAGACTTTCCCGTGGGAAGTCGGGTTTTGTCAAACGGGTCCAAGTGCTCTGCTCCTCTCTTTTCACTCCTGCTGCCAGAAGCCCAGGGAGGATGGGAGGGCTTAGAACATGGCTGGGCACTGTGGTTTCTTCCAGAGAAGTGGAGGGCATTGGCTTTACCTTGCCACAACCACTTGGGATAGGGTGTGCACCTCAGGAAAACTGTCTCCGTGGGAAGCCGGCTTTTTGCAAAGGGGTCTAGGGCCGTGTGCCTCGGCTGTCCCTCCGGCCCCCCAAAGCACAGGGACGAGGTGAGGGGCTTAGACCAAGCCTGGGCAATGTTGTTACTTACACCTGGGTGTGTGGCATTTTGTTGAGCTGGCTACCCCCACTTGGAATAGGTGTTCCACAGCAAGCACCTATTGTTCGTCTGAAGCCGTTTTTGCCCCAGGGGTCTCCGGGCTGTGTTCGTTGGGGTTGAACTCCTGCTAGCAAAACCGCCGGGTTGAGGGAAGGGTTCAGACTGTGCCTGGGCCCTGTGGTCTCTTCCAGGTCAGTGTATGGCATTTCCTTCCCCTTGCCCCAGGCACCTGGGAGCATGTCTGCACGTGGAGAAAGACTTTCCCGTGGGAAGCCGGGTTTTGTCAAACGGGTCCCAGTGCTCTGCTCCTCTCTTTTCACTCCTGCTGCCAGAAGCCCAGGGAGGATGGGAGGGCTTAGAACATGGCTGGGCACTGTGGTTTCTTCCAGAGAAGTGGAGGGCATTTGCTTTACCTTGCCACAACCACTTGGGATAGGGTCTGCACCTCAGGAAAACTGTCTCCGTGGGAAGCCGGCTTTTTGCAAAGGGGTCTCAGGGCCGTGGGCCTCGGGTGTCCCTCCGGCTCCCCAAAGCACAGGGACGAGGTGAGGGGCTTAGACCATGCCTGGGCAATGTTGTTTCTTACACCTGGGTGTGTGGCATTTTGTTGAGCTGGCTACCCCCTCTTGGGATTGGTGTTCCACAGCAAGCGCCTATTGTTCGTCGGAAGCCGTTTTTGCCTCAGGGGTCTCCGGGCTGTGTTCGTTGGGGTTGAACTCCTGCTAGCAAAACCGCCGGGTTGAGGGAAGGGTTCAGACTGTGCCTGGGCCCTGTGGTCTCTTCCAGGTCAGTGTATGGCATTTCCTTCCAATTGCCACAGGCACCTGGGAGCATGTCTGCACGTGGAGAAAGACTTTCCCGTGGGAAGCCGGGTTTTGTCAAACGGGTCCCAGTGCTCTACTCCTCTCTTTTCACTCCTGCTGTCAGAAGCCCAGGGAGGATGGGAGGGCTTAGAACATGGCTGGGCACTGTGGTTTCTTCCAGAGAAGTGGAGGGCATTTGCTTTACCTTGCCACAACCACTTGGGATAGGGTCTGCACCTCAGGAAAACTGTCTCCGTGGGAAGCCGGCTTTTTGCAAAGGGGTCTCAGGGCCATGGGCCTCGGCTGTCCCTCCGGCTCCCCAAAGCACAGGGACGAGGTGAGGGGCTTAGACCATGCCTGGGCAATGTTGTTTCTTACACCTGGGTGTGTGGCATTTTGTTGAGCTGGCTACCCCCACTTGGGATAGGAGTTCCACAGCAAGCACCTATTGTTCGTCGGAAGCCGTTTTTGCCCCAGGGGTCTCCGGGCTGTGTTCGTTGGGGTTGAACTCCTGCTAGCAAAACCGCCGGGTTGAGGGAAGGGTTCAGACTGTGCCTGGGCCCTGTGGTCTCTTCCAGGTCAGTGTATGGCATTTCCTTCCCCTTGCCCCAGGCACCTGGGAGCATGTCTGCACGTGGAGAAAGACTTTCCCGTGGGAAGCCGGTTTTTGTCAAACGGGTCCCAGTGCTCTGCTCCTCTCTTTTCACTCCTGCTGCCAGAAGCCCAGGGAGGATGGGAGGGCTTAGAACATGGCTGGGCACTGTGGTTTCTTCCAGAGAAGTGGAGGGCATTTGCTTTACCTTGCCACAACCACTTGGGATATGGTCTGCACCTCAGGAAAACTGTTTCCGTGGGAAGCCGGCTTTTTGCAAAGGGGTCTCAGGGCCGTGGGCCTCTGCTGTCCCTCCGGCTCCCCAAAGCACAGGGACGAGGTGAGGGGCTTAGACCATGCCTGGGCAATGTTGTTTCTTACACCTGGGTGTGTGGCATTTTGTTGAGCTGGCTACCCCCACTTGGGATAGGAGTTCCACAGCAAGCACCTATTGTTCGTCGAAAGCCGTTTTTGCCCCAGGGGTCTCCGGGCTGTGTTCGTTGGGGTTGAACTCCTGCTAGCAAAACCGCCGGGTTGAGGGAAGGGTTCAGACTGTGCCTGGGCTCTGTGGTCTCTTCCAGGTCAGTGTATGGCATTTCCTTCCCCTTGCGCCAGGCACCTGGGAGCATGTCTGCACGTGGAGAAAGACTTTCCCGTGGGAAGCCGGTTTTTGTCAAACGGGTCCCAGTGCTCTGCTCCTCTCTTTTCACTCCTGCTGCCAGAAACCCAGGGAGGATGGGAGGGCTTAGAACATGGCTGGGCACTGTGGTTTCTTCCAGAGAAGTGGAGGGCATTTGCTTTACCTTGCCACAACCAGTTGGGATAGGGTCTGCACCTCAGGAAAACTGTTTCCGTGGGAAGCCGGCTTTTTGCAAAGGGGTCTCAGGGCCGTGGGCCTCGGGTGTCCCTCCGGCTCCCCAAAGCACAGGGACGAGGTGAGGGGCTTAGACCATGCCTGGGCAATGTTGTTTCTTACACCTGGGTGTGTGGCATTATATTGAGCTGGCTACCCCCTCTTGGGATTGGTGTACCACAGCAAGCGCCTATTGTTCGTCGGAAGCCGTTTTTGCCTCAGGGGTCTCCGGGCTGTGTTCGTTGGGGTTGAACTCCTGCTAGCAAAACCGCCGGGTTGAGGGAAGGGTTCAGACTGTGCCTGGGCCCTGTGGTCTCTTCCAGGTCAGTGTATGGCATTTCCTTCCCCTTGCCACAGGCACCTGGGAGCATGTCTGCACGTGGAGAAAGACTTTCCCGTGGGAAGCCGGGTTTTGTCAAACGGGTCCCAGTGCTCTGCTCCTCTCTTTTCACTCCTGCTCTCAGAAGCCCAGGGAGGATGGGAGGGCTTAGAACATGGCTGGGCACTGTGGTTTCTTCCAGAGAAGTGGAGTGCATTTGTTTTACCTTGCCACAACCAGTTGGGATAGGGTCTGCACCTCAGGAAAACTGTCTCCGTGGGAAGCCGGCTTTTTGCAAAGGGGTCTCAGGGCCGTGGGCCTCGGGTGTCCCTCCGGCTCCCCAAAGCACAGGGACGAGTTGAGGGGCTTAGACCATGCCTGCGCAATGTTGTTTCTTACACCTGGGTGTGTGGCATTTTTTGAGCTGGCTACCCCCCCTTGGGATGATTGGTGTTCCACAGCAAGCGCCTATTGTTCGTCGGAAGCCGTTTTTGCCTCAGGGGTCTCCGGGCTGTGTTCGTTGGGGTTGAACTCCTGCTAGCAAAACCGCCGGGTTGAGGGAAGGGTTCAGACTGTGCCTGGGCCCTGTGGTCTCTTCCAGGTCAGTGTATGGCATTTCCTTCCAATTGCCACAGGCACCTGGGAGCATGTCTGCACGTGGAGAAAGACTTTCCCGTGGGAAGCCGGGTTTTGTCAAACGGGTCCCAGTGCTCTACTCCTCTCTTTTCACTCCTGCTGTCAGAAGCCCAGGGAGGATGGGAGGGCTTAGGACATGGCTGGGCACTGTGGTTTCTTCCAGAGAAGTGGAGGGCATTTGCTTTACCTTGCCACAACCACTTGGGATAGGGTCTGCACCTCAGGAAAACTGTCTCCGTGGGAAGCCGGCTTTTTGCAAAGGGGTCTCAGGGCCATGGGCCTCGGCTGTCCCTCCGGCTCCCCAAAGCACAGGGACGAGGTGAGGGGCTTAGACCATGCCTGGGCAATGTTGTTTCTTACACCTGGGTGTGTGGCATTTTGTTGAGCTGGCTACCCCCACTTGGGATAGGAGTTCCACAGCAAGCACCTATTGTTCGTCGGAAGCCGTTTTTGCCCCAGGGGTCTCCGGGCTGTGTTCGTTGGGGTTGAACTCCTGCTAGGAAAACCGCCGGGTTGAGGGAAGGGTTCAGACTGTGCCTGGGCCTTGTGGTCTCTTCCAGGTCAGTGTATGATATTTCCTTCCCCTTGCCCCAGGCACCTGGGAGCATGTCTGCACGTGGAGAAAGACTTTCCCGTGGGAAGCCGGTTTTTGTCAAACGGGTCCCAGTGCTCTGCTCCTCTCTTTTCACTCCTGCTGTCAGAAGCCCAGGGAGGATGGGAGGGCTTAGAACATGGCTGGGCACTGTGGTTTCTTCCAGAGAAGTGGAGGGCATTTGCTTTACCTTGCCACAACCACTTGGGATAGGGTCTGCACCTCAGGAAAACTGTCTCCGTGGGAAGCCGGCTTTTTGCAAAGGGGTCTCAGGGCCGTGGGCCTCGGCTGTCCCTCCGGCTCCCCAAAGCACAGGGACGAGGTGAGGGGCTTAGACCATGCCTGCGCAATGTTGTTTCTTACACTTGGGTGTGTGGCATTTTGTTGAGCTGGCTAACGCCACTTGGGATAGGAGTTCCACAGCAAGCACCTATTGTTCGTCGGAAGCCGTTTTTGCCCCAGGGGTCTCCGGGCTGTGTTCGTTGGGGTTGAACTCCTGCTAGCAAAACCGCCGGGTTGAGGGAAGGGTTCAAACTGTGCCTGGGCCCTGTGGTCTCTTCCAGGTCAGTGTATGGCATTTCCTTCCCCTTGCCCCAGGCACCTGGGAGCATGTCTGCACGTGGAGAAAGACTTTCCCGTGGGAAGCCGGTTTTTGTCAAACGGGTCCCAGTGCTCTGCTCCTCTCTTTTCACTCCTGCTGCCAGAAGCCCAGGGAGGATGGGAGGGCTTAGAACATGGCTGGGCACTGTGGTTTCTTCCAGAGAAGTGGAGGGCATTTGCTTTACCTTGCCACAACCACTTGGGATAGGGTCTGCACCTCAGGAAAACTGTTTCCGTGGGAAGCCGGCTTTTTGCAAAGGGGTCTCAGGGCCGTGGGCCTCGGGTGTCCCTCCGGCTCCCCAAAGCACAGGGACGAGGTGAGGGGCTTAGACCATGCCTGGGCAATGTTGTTTCTTACACCTGGGTGTGTGGCATTTTGTTGAGCTGGCTACCCCTCTTGGGATTGGTGTTCCACAGCAAGCGCCTATTATTCGTCGGAAGCCGTTTTTGCCTCAGGGGTCTCCGGGCTGTGTTCGTTGGAGTTGAACTCCTGCTAGCAAAACCGCCGGGTTGAGGGAAGGGTTCAGACTGTGCCTGGGCCCTGTGGTCTCTTCCAGGTCAGTGTATGGCATTTCCTTCACCTTGCCCCAGGCACCTGGGAGCATGTCTGCACGTGGAGAAAGACTTTCCCGTGGGAAGCCGGTTTTTGTCAAACAGGTCCCAGTGCTCTGCTCCTCTCTTTTCACTCCTGCTGCCACAAGCCCAGGGAGGATGGGAGGGCTTAGAACATGGCTGGGCACTGTGGTTTCTTCCAGAGAAGTGGAGGGCATTGGCTTTACCTTGCCACAACCACTTGGGATAGGGTCTGCACCTCAGGAAAAATGTTTCCGTGGGAAGCCGGCTTTTTGCAAAGGGGTCTCAGGGCCGTGGGCCTCGGCTGTCCCTCCGGCTCCCCAAAGCACAGGGACGAGGTGAGGGGCTTAGACCATGCCTGCGCAATGTTGTTTCTTACACCTGGGTGTGTGGCATTTTGTTGAGCTGGCTAACCCCACTTGGGATAGGAGTTCCACAGCAAGCACCTATTGTTCGTCGGAAGCCGTTTTTGCCCCAGGGGTCTCCGGGCTGTGTTCGTTGGGGTTGAACTCCTGCTAGCAAAACCGCCGGGTTGAGGGAAGGGTTCAGACTGTGCCTGGGCCCTGTGGTCTCTTCCAGGTCAGTGTATGGCATTTCCTTCCCCTTGCCACAGGCACCTGGGAGCATGTCTGCACGTGGAGAAAGACTTTCCCGTGGGAAGCCGGTTTTTGTCAAACGGGTCCCAGTGCTCTGCTCCTCTCTTTTCACTCCTGCTGCCAGAAGCCCAGGGAGGATGGGAGGGCTTAGAACATGGCTGGGCACTGTGGTTTCTTGCAGAGAAGTGGAGGGCATTTGCATTACCTTGCCACAACCACTTGGGATAGGGTCTGCACCTCAGGAAAACTGTCTCCGTGGGAAGCCGGCTTTTTGCAAAGGGGTCTCAGGGCCGTGGGCCTCGGCTGTCCCTCCGGCTCCCCAAAGCACAGGGACGAGGTGAGGGGCTTAGACCATGCCTGGGCAATGTTGTTTCTTACACCTGGCTGTGTGGCATTTTGTTGAGCTGGCTACCCCCACTTGGGATAGGAGTTCCACAGCAAGCACCTATTGTTCGTCGGAAGCCGTTTTTGACCCAGGGGTCTCCGGGCTGTGTTCGTTGGGGTTGAACTCCTGCTAGCAAAACCGCCGGGTTGAGGGAAGGGTTCAGACAGTGCCTGGGCCCTGTGGTCTCTTCCAGGTCAGTGTATGGCATTTCCTTCCCCTTGCCCCAGGCACCTGGGAGCATGTCTGCACGTGGAGAAAGACTTTCCCGTGGGAAGCCGGGTTTTCTCAAACGGGTCCCAGTGCTCTGCTCCTCTCTTTTCATTCCTGCTGCCAGAAGCTCAGGGAGGATGGGAGGACTTAGAACACGGCTGGGCACTGTGGTTTCTTCCAGAGAAGTGGAGGGCATTTGCTTTACCTGGCCACAACCACTTGGGATAGGGTGTGCACCTCAGGAAAACTGTCTCCGTGGGAAGCCGGCTTTTTGCAAAGGGGTCTCAGGGCCGTGGGCCTCGGGTGTCCCTCCGGCTCCCCAAAGCACAGGGACGAGGTGAGGGGCTGAGACCATGCCTGGGCAATGTTGTTTCTTACTCCTTTTTGTGTGGCATTTTGTTGAGCTGGCTACCCCCACTTGGAATTGGTTTTCCACAGCAAGCGCCTATTTTTCGTCGGAAGCCGTTTTTGCCTCAGGGGTCTCCGGGCTGTGTTCGTTGGGGTTGAACTCCTGTTAGGAAAACCGCCGGGTTGAGGGAAGGGTTCAGACTGTGCCTGGGCCCTGTGGTCTCTTCCAGGTCAGTGTATGGCATTTCCTTCCCCTTGCCACAGGCACATGGGAGCATGTCTGCACGTGGAGAAAGACTTTCCCGTGGGAAGCCGGGTTTTGTCAAACGGGTCCCAGTGCTCTGCTCCTCTCTTTTCACTCCTGCTGTCAGAAGCCCAGGGAGGATGGGAGGGCTTAGAACATGGCTGGGCACTGTGGTTTCTTCCAGAGAAGTGGAGGGCATTTGCTTTACCTTGCCACAACCACTTGGGATAGGGTCTGCACCTCAGGAAAACTGTCTCCGTGGGAAGCCGGCTTTTTGCAAAGGGGTCTCAGGGCCGTGGGCCTCGGCTGTCCCTCCGGCTCCCCAAAGCACAGGGACGAGGTGAGGGGCTTAGACCATGCCTGCGCAATGTTGTTTCTTACACCTGGGTGTGTGGCATTTTGTTGAGCTGGCTAACGCCACTTGGGATAGGAGTTCCACAGCAAGCACCTATTGTTCGTCGGAAGCCGTTTTTGCCCCAGGGGTCTCCGGGCTGTGTTCGTTGGGGTTGAACTCCTGCTAGCAAAACCGCCGGGTTGAGGGAAGGGTTCAAACTGTGCCTGGGCC
This sequence comes from Ursus arctos, assembly GCF_023065955.2. Taxonomy (NCBI): domain Eukaryota; kingdom Metazoa; phylum Chordata; class Mammalia; order Carnivora; family Ursidae; genus Ursus; species Ursus arctos. The sequence goes on along the minus strand of NW_026622830.1, from coordinate 63,710,620 downwards.
CTGTGGTCTCTTCCAGGTCAGTGTATGGCATTTCCTTCCCCTTGCCCCAGGCACCTGGGAGCATGTCTGCACGTGGAGAAAGACTTTCCCGTGGGAAGCCGGGTTTTCTCAAACGGGTCCCAGTGCTCTGCTCCTCTCTTTTCACTCCTGCTGCCAGAAGCCCAGGGAGGATGGGAGGGCTTAGAACATGGCTGGGCACTGTGGTTTCTTCCAGAGAAGTGGAGGGCATTTGCTTTACCTTGCCACAACCACTTGGGAGAGGGTCTGCACCTCAGGAAAACTGTCTCCGTGGGAAGCCGGCTTTTTGCAAAGGGGTCTCAGGGCCGTGGGCGTCGGCTGTCTCTCCGGCTCCCCAAAGCACAGGGAGGAGGTGAGGGGCTTAGACCATGCCTGGGCAATGTTGTTTCTTACACCTGGGTGTGTGGCATTTTGTTGAGCTGGCTACCCCCTCTTGGGATTGGTTTTCCACAGCAAGCGCCTATTGTTCGTCGGAAGCCGTTTTTGCCTCAGGGGTCTCCGGGCTGTGTTCGTTGGGGTTGAACTCCTGCTAGCAAAACCGCCGGGTTGAGGGAAGGGTTCAGACTGTGCCTGGGCCCTGTGGTCTCTTCCAGGTCAGTGTATGGCATTTCCTTCCCCTTGCCCCAGGCACCTGGGAGCATGTCTGCACGTGGAGAAAGACTTTCCCGTGGGAAGCCGGTTTTTGTCAAACGGGTCCCAGTGCTCTGCTCCTCTCTTTTCACTCCTGCTGCCAGAAACCCAGGGAGGATGGGAGGGCTTAGAACATGGCTGGGCACTGTGGTTTCTTCCAGAGAAGTGGAGGGCATTTGCTTTACCTTGCCACAACCACTTGGGATAGGGTCTGCACCTCAGGAAAACTGTTTCCGTGGGAAGCCGGCTTTTTGCAAAGGGGTCTCAGGGCCGTGGGCCTCGGGTGTCCCTCCGGCTCCCCAAAGCACAGGGACGAGGTGAGGGGCTTAGAACATGCCTGGGCAATGTTGTTTCTTACACCTGGGTGTGTGGCATTATATTGAGCTGGCTACCCCCTCTTGGGATTGGTGTACCACAGCAAGCGCCTATTGTTCGTCGGAAGAAGTTTTTGCCTCAGGGGTCTCCGGGCTGTGTTCGTTGGGGTTGAACTCCTGCTAGCAAAACCGCCGGGTTGAGGGAAGGGTTCAGACTGTGCCTGGGCCCTGTGGTCTCTTCCAGGTCAGTGTATGGCATTTCCTTCCCCTTGCCACAGGCACCTGGGAGCATGTCTGCACGTGGAGAAAGACTTTCCCGTGGGAAGCCGGGTTTTGTCAAACGGGTCCCAGTGCTCTGCTCCTCTCTTTTCACTCCTGCTGTCAGAAGCCCAGGGAGGATGGGAGGGCTTAGAACATGGCTGGGCACTGTGGTTTCTTCCAGAGAAGTGGAGGGCATTTGCTTTACCTTGCCACAACCAGTTGGGATAGGGTCTGCACCTCAGGAAAACTGTCTCCGTGGGAAGCCGGCTTTTTGCAAAGGGGTCTCAGGGCCGTGGGCCTCGGCTGTCCCTCCGGCTCCCCAAAGCACAGGGACGAGGTGAGGGGCTTAGACCATGCCTGCGCAATGTTGTTTCTTACACCTGGGTGTGTGGCATTTTGTTGAGCTGGCTAACCCCACTTGGGATAGGAGTTCCACAGCAAGCACCTATTGTTCGTCGGAAGCCGTTTTTGCCCCAGGGGTCTCCGGGCTGTGTTCGTTGGGGTTGAACTCCTGCTAGCAAAACCGCCGGGTTGAGGGAAGGGTTCAGACTGTGCCTGGGCCCTGTGGTCTCTTCCAGGTCAGTGTATGGCATTTCCTTCCCCTTGCCCCAGGCACCTGGGAGCATGTCTGCACGTGGAGAAAGACTTTCCCGTGGGAAGCCGGGTTTTGTCAAACGGGTCCCAGTGCTCTGCTCCTCTCTTTTCACTCCTGCTGCCAGAAGCCCAGGGAGGATGGGAGGGCTTAGAACATGGCTGGGCACTGTGGTTTCTTGCAGAGAAGTGGAGGGCATTTGCATTACCTTGCCACAACCACTTGGGATAGGGTCTGCACCTCAGGAAAACTGTCTCCGTGGGAAGCCGGCTTTTTGCAAAGGGGTCTCAGGGCCGTGGGCCTCGGCTGTCCCTCCGGCTCCCCAAAGCACAGGGACGAGGTGAGGGGCTTAGACCATGCCTGGGCAATGTTGTTTCTTACACCTGGCTGTGTGGCATTTTGTTGAGCTGGCTACCCCCACTTGGGATAGGAGTTCCACAGCAAGCACCTATTGTTCGTCGGAAGCCGTTTTTGACCCAGGGGTCTCCGGGCTGTGTTCGTTGGGGTTGAACTCCTGCTAGCAAAACCGCCGGGTTGAGGGAAGGGCTCAGACTGTGCCTGGGCCCTGTGGTCTCTTCCAGGTCAGTGTATGGCATTTCCTTCCCCTTGCCACAGGCACCTGGGAGCATGTCTGCACGTGGAGAAAGACTTTCCCGTGGGAAGCCGGGTTTTGTCAAACGGGTCCCAGTGCTCTGCTCCTCTCTTTTCACTCCTGCTGCCAGAAGCCCAGGGAGGATGGGAGGGCTTAGAACATGGCTGGGCACTGTGGTTTCTTCCAGAGAAGTGGAGGGCATTTGCTTTACCTTGCCACAACCACTTGGGATAGGGTCTGCACCTCAGGAAAACTGTCTCCGTGGGAAGCCGGCTTTTTGCAAAGGGGTCTCAGGGCCGTGGGCCTCGGCTGTCCCTCCGGCTCCCCAAAGCACAGGGACGAGGTGAGGGGCTTAGACCATGCCTGGGCAATGCTGTTTCTTACATCTGGGTGTGTGGCATTTTGTTGAGCTGGCTACCCCCTCTTGGGATTGGTGTTCCACAGCAAGCGCCTATTGTTCGTCGGAAGCCGTTTTTGCCTCAGGGCTATCCGGGCTGTGTTCGTTGGGGTTGAACTCCTGCTAGCAAAACCGCCGGGTTGAGGGAAGGGTTCAGACTGTGCCTGGGCCCTGTGGTCTCTTCCAGGTCAGTGTATGGCATTTCCTTCCCCTTGCCACAGGCACCTGGGAGCATGTCTGCACGTGGAGAAAGACTTTCCCGTGGGAAGCCGGTTTTTGTCAAACGGGTCCCAGTGCTCTGCTCCTCTCTTTTCACTCCTGCTGCCAGAAGCCCAGGGAGGATGGGAGGGCTTAGAACATGGCTGGGCACTGTGGTTTCTTGCAGAGAAGTGGAGGGCATTTGCATTACCTTGCCACAACCACTTGGGATAGGGTCTGCACCTCAGGAAAACTGTCTCCGTGGGAAGCCGGCTTTTTGCAAAGGGGTCTCAGGGCCGTGGGCCTCGGCTGTCCCTCCGGCTCCCCAAAGCACAGGGACGAGGTGAGGGGCTTAGACCATGCCTGGGCAATGTTGTTTCTTACACCTGGCTGTGTGGCATTTTGTTGAGCTGGCTACCCCCACTTGGGATAGGAGTTCCACAGCAAGCACCTATTGTTCGTCGGAAGCCGTTTTTGACCCAGGGGTCTCCGGGCTGTGTTCGTTGGGGTTGAACTCCTGCTAGCAAAACCGCCGGGTTGAGGGAAGGGTTCAGACAGTGCCTGGGCCCTGTGGTCTCTTCCAGGTCAGTGTATGGCATTTCCTTCCCCTTGCCCCAGGCACCTGGGAGCATGTCTGCACGTGGAGAAAGACTTTCCCGTGGGAAGCCGGGTTTTCTCAAACGGGTCCCAGTGCTCTGCTCCTCTCTTTTCATTCCTGCTGCCAGAAGCCCAGGGAGGATGGGAGGACTTAGAACACGGCTGGGCACTGTGGTTTCTTCCAGAGAAGTGGAGGGCATTTGCTTTACCTGGCCACAACCACTTGGGATAGGGTGTGCACCTCAGGAAAACTGTCTCCGTGGGAAGCCGGCTTTTTGCAAAGGGGTCTCAGGGCCGTGGGCCTCGGGTGTCCCTCCGGCTCCCCAAAGCACAGGGACGAGGTGAGGGGCTGAGACCATGCCTGGGCAATGTTGTTTCTTACTCCTTTTTGTGTGGCATTTTGTTGAGCTGGCTACCCCCTCTTGGGATTGGTTTTCCACAGCAAGCGCCTATTGTTCGTCGGAAGCCGTTTTTGCCTCAGGGGTCTCCGGGCTGTGTTCGTTGGGGTTGAACTCCTGTTAGGAAAACCGCCGGGTTGAGGGAAGGGTTCAGACTGTGCCTGGGCCCTGTGGTCTCTTCCAGGTCAGTGTATGGCATTTCCTTCCCCTTGCCACAGGCACATGGGAGCATGTCTGCACGTGGAGAAAGACTTTCCCGTGGGAAGCCGGGTTTTGTCAAACGGGTCCCAGTGCTCTGCTCCTCTCTTTTCACTCCTGCTGTCAGAAGCCCAGGGAGGATGGGAGGGCTTAGAACATGGCTGGGCACTGTGGTTTCTTCCAGAGAAGTGGAGGGCATTTGCTTTACCTTGCCACAACCACTTGGGATAGGGTCTGCACCTCAGGAAAACTGTCTCCGTGGGAAGCCGGCTTTTTGCAAAGGGGTCTCAGGGCCGTGGGCCTCGGCTGTCCCTCCGGCTCCCCAAAGCACAGGGACGAGGTGAGGGGCTTAGACCATGCCTGGGCAATGTTGTTTCTTACACCTGGGTGTGTGGCATTTTGTTGAGCTGGCTACCCCCTCTTGGGATTGGTTTTCCACAGCAAGCGCCTATTGTTCGTCGGAAGCCGTTTTTGCCTCAGGGGTCTCCGGGCTGTGTTCGTTGGGGTTGAACTCCTGCTAGCAAAACCGCCGGGTTGAGGGAAGGGTTCAGACTGTGCCTGGGCCCTGTGGTCTCTTCCAGGTCAGTGTATGGCATTTCCTTCCCCTTGCCACAGGCACCTGGGAGCATGTCTGCACGTGGAGAAAGACTTTCCCGTGGGAAGCCGGGTTTTGTCAAACGGGTCCCAGTGCTCTACTCCTCTCTTTTCACTCCTGCTGTCAGAAGCCCAGGGAGGATGGGAGGGCTTAGAACATGGCTGGGCACTGTGGTTTCTTCCAGAGAAGTGGAGGGCATTTGCTTTACCTTGCCACAACCACTTGGGAGAGGGTCTGCACCTCAGGAAAACTGTCTCCGTGGGAAGCCGGCTTTTTGCAAAGGGGTCTCAGGGCCGTGGGCCTCGGCTGTCCCTCCGGCTCCCCAAAGCACAGGGACGAGGTGAGGGGCTTAGACCATGCCTGGGCAATGTTGTTTCTTACACCTGGGTGTGTGGCATTTTGTTGAGCTGGCTACCCCCACTTGGGATAGGAGTTCCACAGCAAGCACCTATTGTTCGTCGGAAGCCGTTTTTGCCCCAGGGGTCTCCGGGCTGTGTTCGTTGGGGTTGAACTCCTGCTAGCAAAACCGCCGGGTTGAGGGAAGGGTTCAGACTGTGCCTGGGCCCTGTGGTCTCTTCCAGGTCAGTGTATGGCATTTCCTTCCCCTTGCCCCAGGCACCTGGGAGCATGTCTGCACGTGGAGAAAGACTTTCCCGTGGGAAGCCGGTTTTTGTCAAACGGGTCCCAGTGCTCTGCTCCTCTCTTTTCACTCCTGCTGCCAGAAGCCCAGGGAGGATGGGAGGGCTTAGAACATGGCTGGGCACTGTGGTTTCTTCCAGAGAAGTGGAGGGCATTTGCTTTACCTTGCCACAACCACTTGGGATAGGGTCTGCACCTCAGGAAAACTGTTTCCGTGGGAAGCCGGCTTTTTGCAAAGGGGTCTCAGGGCCGTGGGCCTCGGGTGTCCCTCCGGCTCCCCAAAGCACAGGGACGAGGTGAGGGGCTTAGACCATGCCTGGGCAATGTTGTTTCTTACACCTGGGTGTGTGGCATTTTGTTGAGCTGGCTACCCCCTCTTGGGATTGGTGTTCCACAGCAAGCGCCTATTATTCGTCGGAAGCCGTTTTTGCCTCAGGGGTCTCCGGGCTGTGTTCGTTGGAGTTGAACTCCTGCTAGCAAAACCGCCGGGTTGAGGGAAGGGTTCAGACTGTGCCTGGGCCCTGTGGTCTCTTCCAGGTCAGTGTATGGCATTTCCTTCACCTTGCCCCAGGCACCTGGGAGCATGTCTGCACGTGGAGAAAGACTTTCCCGTGGGAAGCCGGTTTTTGTCAAACAGGTCCCAGTGCTCTGCTCCTCTCTTTTCACTCCTGCTGCCACAAGCCCAGGGAGGATGGGAGGGCTTAGAACATGGCTGGGCACTGTGGTTTCTTCCAGAGAAGTGGAGGGCATTTGCTTTACCTTGCCACAACCACTTGGGATAGGGTCTGCACCTCAGGAAAAATGTTTCCGTGGGAAGCCGGCTTTTTGCAAAGGGGTCTCAGGGCCGTGGGCCTCGGCTGTCCCTCCGGCTCCCCAAAGCACAGGGACGAGGTGAGGGGCTTAGACCATGCCTGCGCAATGTTGTTTCTTACACCTGGGTGTGTGGCATTTTGTTGAGCTGGCTAACCCCACTTGGGATAGGAGTTCCACAGCAAGCACCTATTGTTCGTCGGAAGCCGTTTTTGCCCCAGGGGTCTCCGGGCTGTGTTCGTTGGGGTTGAACTCCTGCTAGCAAAACCGCCTGGTTGAGGGAAGGGTTCAGACTGTGCCTGGGCCCTGTGGTCTCTTCCAGGTCAGTGTATGGCATTTCCTTCCCCTTGCCACAGGCACCTGGGAGCATGTCTGCACGTGGAGAAAGACTTTCCCGTGGGAAGCCGGTTTTTGTCAAACGGGTCCCAGTGCTCTGCTCCTCTCTTTTCACTCCTGCTGCCAGAAGCCCAGGGAGGATGGGAGGGCTTAGAACATGGCTGGGCACTGTGGTTTCTTGCAGAGAAGTGGAGGGCATTTGCATTACCTTGCCACAACCACTTGGGATAGGGTCTGCACCTCAGGAAAACTGTCTCCGTGGGAAGCCGGCTTTTTGCAAAGGGGTCTCAGGGCCGTGGGCCTCGGCTGTCCCTCCGGCTCCCCAAAGCACAGGGACGAGGTGAGGGGCTTAGACCATGCCTGGGCAATGTTGTTTCTTACACCTGGCTGTGTGGCATTTTGTTGAGCTGGCTACCCCCACTTGGGATAGGAGTTCCACAGCAAGCACCTATTGTTCGTCGGAAGCCGTTTTTGACCCAGGGGTCTCCGGGCTGTGTTCGTTGGGGTTGAACTCCTGCTAGCAAAACCGCCGGGTTGAGGGAAGGGTTCAGACAGTGCCTGGGCCCTGTGGTCTCTTCCAGGTCAGTGTATGGCATTTCCTTCCCCTTGCCCCAGGCACCTGGGAGCATGTCTGCACGTGGAGAAAGACTTTCCGGTGGGAAGCCGGGTTTTCTCAAACGGGTCCCAGTGCTCTGCTCCTCTCTTTTCATTCCTGCTGCCAGAAGCCCAGGGAGGATGGGAGGACTTAGAACACGGCTGGGCACTGTAGTTTCTTCCAGAGAAGTGGAGGGCATTTGCTTTACCTGGCCACAACCACTTGGGATAGGGTGTGCACCTCAGGAAAACTGTCTCCGTGGGAAGCCGGCTTTTTGCAAAGGGGTCTCAGGGCCGTGGGCCTCGGGTGTCCCTCCGGCTCCCCAAAGCACAGGGACGAGGTGAGGGGCTGAGACCATGCCTGGGCAATGTTGTTTCTTACTCCTTTTTGTGTGGCATTTTGTTGAGCTGGCTACCCCCTCTTGGGATTGGTTTTCCACAGCAAGCGCCTATTGTTCGTCGGAAGCCGTTTTTGCCTCAGGGGTCTCCGGGCTGTGTTCGTTGGGGTTGAACTCCTGTTAGGAAAACCGCCGGGTTGAGGGAAGGGTTCAGACTGTGCCTGGGCCCTGTGGTCTCTTCCAGGTCAGTGTATGGCATTTCCTTCCCCTTGCCACAGGCACATGGGAGCATGTCTGCACGTGGAGAAAGACTTTCCCGTGGGAAGCCGGGTTTTGTCAAACGGGTCCCAGTGCTCTGCTCCTCTCTTTTCACTCCTGCTGTCAGAAGCCCAGGGAGGATGGGAGGGCTTAGAACATGGCTGGGCACTGTGGTTTCTTCCAGAGAAGTGGAGGGCATTTGCTTTACCTTGCCACAACCACTTGGGATAGGGTCTGCACCTCAGGAAAACTGTCTCCGTGGGAAGCCGGCTTTTTGCAAAGGGGTCTCAGGGCCGTGGGCCTCGGCTGTCCCTCCGGCTCCCCAAAGCACAGGGACGAGGTGAGGGGCTTAGACCATGCCTGCGCAATGTTGTTTCTTACACCTGGGTGTGTGGCATTTTGTTGAGCTGGCTAACGCCACTTGGGATAGGAGTTCCACAGCAAGCACCTATTGTTCGTCGGAAGCCGTTTTTGCCCCAGGGGTCTCCGGGCTGTGTTCGTTGGGGTTGAACTCCTGCTAGCAAAACCGCCGGGTTGAGGGAAGGGTTCAAACTGTGCCTGGGCCCTGTGGTCTCTTCCAGGTCAGTGTATGGCATTTCCTTCCCCTTGCCCCAGGCACCTGGGAGCATGTCTGCACGTGGAGAAAGACTTTCCCGTGGGAAGCCGGGTTTTCTCAAACGGGTCCCAGTGCTCTGCTCCTCTCTTTTCACTCCTGCTGCCAGAAGCCCAGGGAGGATGGGAGGGCTTAGAACATGGCTGGGCACTGTGGTTTCTTCCAGAGAAGTGGAGGGCATTTGCTTTACCTTGCCACAACCAGTTGGGATAGGGTCTGCACCTCAGGAAAACTGTCTCCGTGGGAAGCCGGCTTTTTGCAAAGGGGTCTCAGGGCCGTGGGCCTCGGCTGTCCCTCCGGCTCCCCAAAGCACAGGGACGAGGTGAGGGGCTTAGACCATGCCTGGGCAATGTTGTTTCTTACACCTGGGTGTGTGGCATTTTGTTGAGCTGGCTACCCCCTCTTGGGATTGGAGTTCCACAGCAAGCGCCTATTGTTCGTCGGAAGCCGTTTTTGCCCCAGGGGTCTCCGGGCTGTGTTCGTTGGGGTTGAACTCCTGCTAGCAAAACCGCCGGGTTGAGGGAAGGGTTCAGACTGTGCCTGGGCCCTGTGGTCTCTTCCAGGTCAGTGTATGGCATTTCCTTCCCCTTGCCCCAGGCACCTGGGAGCATGTCTGCACGTGGAGAAAGACTTTCCCGTGGGAAGCCGGTTTTTGTCAAACGGGTCCCAGTGCTCTGCTCCTCTCTTTTCACTCCTGCTGCCAGAAACCCAGGGAGGATGGGAGGGCTTAGAACATGGCTGGGCACTGTGGTTTCTTCCAGAGAAGTGGAGGGCATTTGCTTTACCTTGCCACAACCACTTTGGATAGGGTCTGCACCTCAGGAAAACTGTCTCCGTGGGAAGCCGGCTTTTTGCAAAGGGGTCTCAGGGCCGTGGGCCTCGGCTGTCCCTCCGGCTCCCCAAAGCACAGGGACGAGGTGAGGGGCTTAGACCATGCCTGCGCAATGTTGTTTCTTACACCTGGGTGTGTGGCATTTTGTTGAGCTGGCTAACCCCACTTGGGATAGGAGTTCCACAGCAAGCACCTATTGTTCGTCGGAAGCCGTTTTTGCCCCAGGGGTCTCCGGGCTGTGTTCGTTGGGGTTGAACTCCTGCTAGCAAAACCGCCGGGTTGAGGGAAGGGTTCAGACTGTGCCTGGGCCCTGTGGTCTCTTCCAGGTCAGTGTATGGCATTTCCTTCCCCTTGCCCCAGGCACCTGGGAGCATGTCTGCACGTGGAGAAAGACTTTCCCGTGGGAAGCCGGGTTTTGTCAAACGGGTCCCAGTGCTCTGCTCCTCTCTTTTCACTCCTGCTGCCAGAAGCCCAGGGAGGATGGGAGGGCTTAGAACATGGCTGGGCACTGTGGTTTCTTGCAGAGAAGTGGAGGGCATTTGCATTACCTTGCCACAACCACTTGGGATAGGGTCTGCACCTCAGGAAAACTGTCTCCGTGGGAAGCCGGCTTTTTGCAAAGGGGTCTCAGGGCCGTGGGCCTCGGCTGTCCCTCCGGCTCCCCAAAGCACAGGGACGAGGTGAGGGGCTTAGACCATGCCTGGGCAATGTTGTTTCTTACACCTGGCTGTGTGGCATTTTGTTGAGCTGGCTACCCCCACTTGGGATAGGAGTTCCACAGCAAGCACCTATTGTTCGTCGGAAGCCGTTTTTGACCCAGGGGTCTCCGGGCTGTGTTCGTTGGGGTTGAACTCCTGCTAGCAAAACCGCCGGGTTGAGGGAAGGGCTCAGACTGTGCCTGGGCCCTGTGGTCTCTTCCAGGTCAGTGTATGGCATTTCCTTCCCCTTGCCACAGGCACCTGGGAGCATGTCTGCACGTGGAGAAAGACTTTCCCGTGGGAAGCCGGGTTTTGTCAAACGGGTCCCAGTGCTCTGCTCCTCTCTTTTCACTCCTGCTGCCAGAAGCCCAGGGAGGATGGGAGGGCTTAGAACATGGCTGGGCACTGTGGTTTCTTCCAGAGAAGTGGAGGGCATTTGCTTTACCTTGCCACAACCACTTGGGATAGGGTCTGCACCTCAGGAAAACTGTCTCCGTGGGAAGCCGGCTTTTTGCAAAGGGGTCTCAGGGCCGTGGGCCTCGGCTGTCCCTCCGGCTCCCCAAAGCACAGGGACGAGGTGAGGGGCTTAGACCATGCCTGGGCAATGTTGTTTCTTACACCTGGGTGTGTGGCATTTTGTTGAGCTGGCTACCCCCTCTTGGGATTGGTTTTCCACAGCAAGCGCCTATTGTTCGTCGGAAGCCGTTTTTGCCTCAGGGGTCTCCGGGCTGTGTTCGTTGGGGTTGAACTCCTGCTAGCAAAACCGCCGGGTTGAGGGAAGGGTTCAGACTGTGCCTGGGCCCTGTGGTCTCTTCCAGGTCAGTGTATGGCATTTCCTTCCCCTTGCCACAGGCACCTGGGAGCATGTCTGCACGTGGAGAAAGACTTTCCCGTGGGAAGCCGGGTTTTGTCAAACGGGTCCCAGTGCTCTACTCCTCTCTTTTCACTCCTGCTGTCAGAAGCCCAGGGAGGATGGGAGGGCTTAGAACATGGCTGGGCACTGTGGTTTCTTCCAGAGAAGTGGAGGGCATTTGCTTTACCTTGCCACAACCACTTGGGAGAGGGTCTGCACCTCAGGAAAACTGTCTCCGTGGGAAGCCGGCTTTTTGCAAAGGGGTCTCAGGGCCGTGGGCCTCGGCTGTCCCTCCGGCTCCCCAAAGCACAGGGACGAGGTGAGGGGCTTAGACCATGCCTGGGCAATGTTGTTTCTTACACCTGGGTGTGTGGCATTTTGTTGAGCTGGCTACCCCCACTTGGGATAGGAGTTCCACAGCAAGCACCTATTGTTCGTCGGAAGCCGTTTTTGCCCCAGGGGTCTCCGGGCTGTGTTCGTTGGGGTTGAACTCCTGCTAGCAAAACCGCCGGGTTGAGGGAAGGGTTCAGACTGTGCCTGGGCCCTGTGGTCTCTTCCAGGTCAGTGTATGGCATTTCCTTCCCCTTGCCACAGGCACCTGGGAGCATGTCTGCACGTGGAGAAAGACTTTCCCGTGGGAAGCCGGTTTTTGTCAAACGGGTCCCAGTGCTCTGCTCCTCTCTTTTCACTCCTGCTGCCAGAAACCCAGGGAGGATGGGAGGGCTTAGAACATGGCTGGGCACTGTGGTTTCTTCCAGAGAAGTGGAGGGCATTTGCTTTACCTTGCCACAACCACTTGGGATAGGGTCTGCACCTCAGGAAAACTGTTTCCGTGGGAAGCCGGCTTTTTGCAAAGGGGTCTCAGGGCCGTGGGCCTCGGGTGTCCCTCCGGCTCCCCAAAGCACAGGGACGAGGTGAGGGGCTTAGACCATGCCTGGGCAATGTTGTTTCTTACACCTGGGTGTGTGGCATTATATTGAGCTGGCTACCCCCTCTTGGGATTGGTGTACCACAGCAAGCGCCTATTGTTCGTCGGAAGAAGTTTTTGCCTCAGGGGTCTCCGGGCTGTGTTCGTTGGGGTTGAACTCCTGCTAGCAAAACCGCCGGGTTGAGGGAAGGGTTCAGACTGTGCCTGGGCCCTGTGGTCTCTTCCAGGTCAGTGTATGGCATTTCCTTCCCCTTGCCACAGGCACCTGGGAGCATGTCTGCACGTGGAGAAAGACTTTCCCGTGGGAAGCCGGGTTTTGTCAAACGGGTCCCAGTGCTCTGCTCCTCTCTTTTCACTCCTGCTGTCAGAAGCCCAGGGAGGATGGGAGGGCTTAGAACATGGCTGGGCACTGTGGTTTCTTCCAGAGAAGTGGAGGGCATTTGCTTTACCTTGCCACAACCAGTTGGGATAGGGTCTGCACCTCAGGAAAACTGTCTCCGTGGGAAGCCGGCTTTTTGCAAAGGGGTCTCAGGGCCGTGGGCCTCGGCTGTCCCTCCGGCTCCCCAAAGCACAGGGACGAGGTGAGGGGCTTAGACCATGCCTGCGCAATGTTGTTTCTTACACCTGGGTGTGTGGCATTTTGTTGAGCTGGCTAACCCCACTTGGGATAGGAGTTCCACAGCAAGCACCTATTGTTCGTCGGAAGCCGTTTTTGCCCCAGGGGTCTCCGGGCTGTGTTCGTTGGGGTTGAACTCCTGCTAGCAAAACCGCCGGGTTGAGGGAAGGGTTCAGACTGTGCCTGGGCCCTGTGGTCTCTTCCAGGTCAGTGTATGGCATTTCCTTCCCCTTGCCCCAGGCACCTGGGAGCATGTCTGCACGTGGAGAAAGACTTTCCCGTGGGAAGCCGGGTTTTGTCAAACGGGTCCCAGTGCTCTGCTCCTCTCTTTTCACTCCTGCTGCCAGAAGCCCAGGGAGGATGGGAGGGCTTAGAACATGGCTGGGCACTGTGGTTTCTTGCAGAGAAGTGGAGGGCATTTGCATTACCTTGCCACAACCACTTGGGATAGGGTCTGCACCTCAGGAAAACTGTCTCCGTGGGAAGCCGGCTTTTTGCAAAGGGGTCTCAGGGCCGTGGGCCTCGGCTGTCCCTCCGGCTCCCCAAAGCACAGGGACGAGGTGAGGGGCTTAGACCATGCCTGGGCAATGTTGTTTCTTACACCTGGCTGTGTGGCATTTTGTTGAGCTGGCTACCCCCACTTGGGATAGGAGTTCCACAGCAAGCACCTATTGTTCGTCGGAAGCCGTTTTTGACCCAGGGGTCTCCGGGCTGTGTTCGTTGGGGTTGAACTCCTGCTAGCAAAACCGCCGGGTTGAGGGAAGGGCTCAGACTGTGCCTGGGCCCTGTGGTCTCTTCCAGGTCAGTGTATGGCATTTCCTTCCCCTTGCCACAGGCACCTGGGAGCATGTCTGCACGTGGAGAAAGACTTTCCCGTGGGAAGCCGGGTTTTGTCAAACGGGTCCCAGTGCTCTGCTCCTCTCTTTTCACTCCTGCTGCCAGAAGCCCAGGGAGGATGGGAGGGCTTAGAACATGGCTGGGCACTGTGGTTTCTTCCAGAGAAGTGGAGGGCATTTGCTTTACCTTGCCACAACCACTTTGGATAGGGTCTGCACCTCAGGAAAACTGTCTCCGTGGGAAGCCGGCTTTTTGCAAAGGGGTCTCAGGGCCGTGGGCCTCGGCTGTCCCTCCGGCTCCCCAAAGCACAGGGACGAGGTGAGGGGCTTAGACCATGCCTGGGCAATGCTGTTTCTTACATCTGGGTGTGTGGCATTTTGTTGAGCTGGCTACCCCCTCTTGGGATTGGTGTTCCACAGCAAGCGCCTATTGTTCGTCGGAAGCCGTTTTTGCCTCAGGGCTATCCGGGCTGTGTTCGTTGGGGTTGAACTCCTGCTAGCAAAACCGCCGGGTTGAGGGAAGGGTTCAGACTGTGCCTGGGCCCTGTGGTCTCTTCCAGGTCAGTGTATGGCATTTCCTTCCCCTTGCCACAGGCACCTGGGAGCATGTCTGCACGTGGAGAAAGACTTTCCCGTGGGAAGCCGGGTTTTGTCAAACGGGTCCCAGTGCTCTGCTCCTCTCTTTTCACTCCTGCTTTCAGAAGCCCAGGGAGGATGGGAGGGCTTAGAACATGGCTGGGCACTGTGGTTTCTTCCAGAGAAGTGGAGGGCATTTGCTTTACCTTGCCACAACCACTTGAGATAGGGTCTTCACCTCAGGAAAACTGTCTCCGTGGGAAGCCGGCTTTTTGCAAAGGGGTCTCAGGGCCGTGGGCCTCGGGTGTCCCTCCGGCTCACCAAAGCACAGGGACGAGGTGAGGGGCTTAGACCATGCCTGGGCAATGTTGTTTCTTACACCTGGGTGTGTGGCATTTTGTTGAGCTGGCTACCCCCACTTGGGATAGGAGTTCCACAGCAAGCACCTATTGTTCGTCGGAAACCGTTTTTGCCCCTGGGGTCTCCGGGCTGTGTTCGTTGGGGTTGAACTCCTGCTAGCAAAACCGCCGGGTTGAGGGAAGGGTTCAGACTGTGCCTGGGCCCTGTGGTCTCTTCCAGGTCAGTGTATGGCATTTCCTTCCCCTTGCCCCAGGCACCTGGCAGCATGTCTGCATGTGGAGAAAGACTTTCCCGTGGGAAGCCGGTTTTTGTCAAACGGGTCCCAGTGCTCTGCTCCTCTCTTTTCACTCCTGCTGCCAGAAGCCCAGGGAGGATGGGAGGGCTTAGAACATGGCTGGGCACTGTGGTTTCTTCCAGAGAAGTGGAGGGCATTTGCTTTACCTTGCCACAACCACTTGGGATAGGGTCTGCACCTCAGGAAAACTGTTTCCGTGGGAAGCCGGCTTTTTGCAAAGGGGTCTCAGGGCCGTGGGCCTCGGGTGTCCCTCCGGCTCCCCAAAGCACAGGGACGAGGTGAGGGGCTTAGACCATGCCTGGGCAATGTTGTTTCTTACACCTGGGTGTGTGGCATTTTGTTGAGCTGCCTACCCCCTCTTGGGATTGGTGTTCCACAGCAAGCGCCTATTATTCGTCGGAAGCCGTTTTTGCCTCAGGGGTCTCCGGGCTGTGTTCGTTGGGGTTGAACTCCTGCTAGCAAAACCGCCGGGTTGAGGGAAGGGTTCAGACTGTGCTTGGGCCCTGTGGTCTCTTCCAGGTCAGTGTATGGCATTTCCTTCCCCTTGCCACAGGCACCTGGGAGCATGTCTGCACGTGGAGAAAGACTTTCCCGTGGGAAGCCGGGTTTTGTCAAACGGGTCCCAGTGCTCTACTCCTCTCTTTTCACTCCTGCTGTCAGAAGCCCAGAGAGGATGGGAGGGCTTAGAACATGGCTGGGCACTGTGGTTTCTTGCAGAGAAGTGGAGGGCATTTGCATTACCTTGCCACAACCACTTGGGATAGGGTCTGCACCTCAGGAAAACTGTCTCCGTGGGAAGCCGGCTTTTTGCAAAGGGGTCTCAGGGCCGTGGGCCTCGGCTGTCCCTCCGGCTCCCCAAAGCACAGGGACGAGGTGAGGGGCTTAGACCATGCCTGGGCAATGTTGTTTCTTACACCTGGCTGTGTGGCATTTTGTTGAGCTGGCTACCCCCACTTGGGATAGGAGTTCCACAGCAAGCACCTATTGTTCGTCGGAAGCCGTTTTTGCCCCAGGGGTCTCCGGGCTGTGTTCGTTGGGGTTGAACTCCTGCTAGCAAAACCGCCGGGTTGAGGGAAGGGTTCAGACTGTGCCTGGGCCCTGTGGTCTCTTCCAGGTCAGTGTATGGCATTTCCTTCCCCTTGCCCCAGGCACCTGGGAGCATGTCTGCACGTGGAGAAAGACTTTCCCGTGGGAAGCCGGTTTTTGTCAAACGGGTCCCAGTGCTCTGCTCCTCTCTTTTCACTCCTGCTGCCAGAAACCCAGGGAGGATGGGAGGGCTTAGAACATGGCTGGGCACTGTGGTTTCTTCCAGAGAAGTGGAGGGCATTTGCTTTACCTTGCCACAACCACTTGGGATAGGGTCTGCACCTCAGGAAAACTGTCTCCGTGGGAAGCCGGCTTTTTGCAAAGGGGTCTCAGGGCCGTGGGCCTCGGCTGTCCCTCCGGCTCCCCAAAGCACAGGGACGAGGTGAGGGGCTTAGACCATGCCTGCGCAATGTTGTTTCTTACACCTGGGTGTGTGGCATTTTGTTGAGCTGGCTAACCCCACTTGGGATAGGAGTTCCACAGCAAGCACCTATTGTTCGTCGGAAGCCGTTTTTGCCCCAGGGGTCTCCGGGCTGTGTTCGTTGGGGTTGAACTCCTGCTAGCAAAACCGCCGGGTTGAGGGAAGGGTTCAGACTGTGCCTGGGCCCTGTGGTCTCTTCCAGGTCAGTGTATGGCATTTCCTTCCCCTTGCCCCAGGCACCTGGGAGCATGTCTGCACGTGGAGAAAGACTTTCCCGTGGGAAGCCGGGTTTTGTCAAACGGGTCCCAGTGCTCTGCTCCTCTCTTTTCACTCCTGCTGCCAGAAGCCCAGGGAGGATGGGAGGGCTTAGAACATGGCTGGGCACTGTGGTTTCTTGCAGAGAAGTGGAGGGCATTTGCATTACCTTGCCACAACCACTTGGGATAGGGTCTGCACCTCAGGAAAACTGTCTCCGTGGGAAGCCGGCTTTTTGCAAAGGGGTCTCAGGGCCGTGGGCCTCGGCTGTCCCTCCGGCTCCCCAAAGCACAGGGACGAGGTGAGGGGCTTAGACCATGCCTGGGCAATGTTGTTTCTTACACCTGGCTGTGTGGCATTTTGTTGAGCTGGCTACCCCCACTTGGGATAGGAGTTCCACAGCAAGCACCTATTGTTCGTCGGAAGCCGTTTTTGACCCAGGGGTCTCCGGGCTGTGTTCGTTGGGGTTGAACTCCTGCTAGCAAAACCGCCGGGTTGAGGGAAGGGCTCAGACTGTGCCTGGGCCCTGTGGTCTCTTCCAGGTCAGTGTATGGCATTTCCTTCCCCTTGCCACAGGCACCTGGGAGCATGTCTGCACGTGGAGAAAGACTTTCCCGTGGGAAGCCGGGTTTTGTCAAACGGGTCCCAGTGCTCTGCTCCTCTCTTTTCACTCCTGCTGCCAGAAGCCCAGGGAGGATGGGAGGGCTTAGAACATGGCTGGGCACTGTGGTTTCTTCCAGAGAAGTGGAGGGCATTTGCTTTACCTTGCCACAACCACTTGGGATAGGGTCTGCACCTCAGGAAAACTGTCTCCGTGGGAAGCCGGCTTTTTGCAAAGGGGTCTCAGGGCCGTGGGCCTCGGCTGTCCCTCCGGCTCCCCAAAGCACAGGGACGAGGTGAGGGGCTTAGACCATGCCTGGGCAATGTTGTTTCTTACACCTGGGTGTGTGGCATTTTGTTGAGCTGGCTACCCCCTCTTGGGATTGGTTTTCCACAGCAAGCGCCTATTGTTCGTCGGAAGCCGTTTTTGCCTCAGGGGTCTCCGGGCTGTGTTCGTTGGGGTTGAACTCCTGCTAGCAAAACCGCCGGGTTGAGGGAAGGGTTCAGACTGTGCCTGGGCCCTGTGGTCTCTTCCAGGTCAGTGTATGGCATTTCCTTCCCCTTGCCACAGGCACCTGGGAGCATGTCTGCACGTGGAGAAAGACTTTCCCGTGGGAAGCCGGGTTTTGTCAAACGGGTCCCAGTGCTCTACTCCTCTCTTTTCACTCCTGCTGTCAGAAGCCCAGGGAGGATGGGAGGGCTTAGAACATGGCTGGGCACTGTGGTTTCTTCCAGAGAAGTGGAGGGCATTTGCTTTACCTTGCCACAACCACTTGGGAGAGGGTCTGCACCTCAGGAAAACTGTCTCCGTGGGAAGCCGGCTATTTGCATAGGGGTCTCAGGGCCGTGGGCCTCGGCTGTCCCTCCGGCTCCCCAAAGCACAGGGACGAGGTGAGGGGCTTAGACCATGCCTGGGCAATGTTGTTTCTTACACCTGGGTGTGTGGCATTTTGTTGAGCTGGCTACCCCCACTTGGGATAGGAGTTCCACAGCAAGCACCTATTGTTCGTCGGAAGCCGTTTTTGCCCCAGGGGTCTCCGGGCTGTGTTCGTTGGGGTTGAACTCCTGCTAGCAAAACCGCCGGGTTGAGGGAAGGGTTCAGACTGTGCCTGGGCCCTGTGGTCTCTTCCAGGTCAGTGTATGGCATTTCCTTCCCCTTGCCCCAGGCACCTGGGAGCATGTCTGCACGTGGAGAAAGACTTTCCCGTGGGAAGCCGGTTTTTGTCAAACGGGTCCCAGTGCTCTGCTCCTCTCTTTTCACTCCTGCTGCCAGAAACCCAGGGAGGATGGGAGGGCTTAGAACATGGCTGGGCACTGTGGTTTCTTCCAGAGAAGTGGAGGGCATTTGCTTTACCTTGCCACAACCACTTGGGAGAGGGTCTGCACCTCAGGAAAACTGTTTCCGTGGGAAGCCGGCTTTTTGCAAAGGGGTCTCAGGGCCGTGGGCCTCGGGTGTCCCTCCGGCTCCCCAAAGCACAGGGACGAGGTGAGGGGCTTAGACCATGCCTGGGCAATGTTGTTTCTTACACCTGGGTGTGTGGCATTATATTGAGCTGGCTACCCCCTCTTGGGATTGGTGTACCACAGCAAGCGCCTATTGTTCGTCGGAAGAAGTTTTTGCCTCAGGGGTCTCCGGGCTGTGTTCGTTGGGGTTGAACTCCTGCTAGCAAAACCGCCGGGTTGAGGGAAGGGTTCAGACTGTGCCTGGGCCCTGTGGTCTCTTCCAGGTCAGTGTATGGCATTTCCTTCCCCTTGCCACAGGCACCTGGGAGCATGTCTGCACGTGGAGAAAGACTTTCCCGTGGGAAGCCGGGTTTTGTCAAACGGGTCCCAGTGCTCTGCTCCTCTCTTTTCACTCCTGCTGCCAGAAGCCCAGGGAGGATGGGAGGGCTTAGAACATGGCTGGGCACTGTGGTTTCTTCCAGAGAAGTGGAGGGCATTTGCTTTACCTTGCCACAACCAGTTGGGATAGGGTCTGCACCTCAGGAAAACTGTCTCCGTGGGAAGCCGGCTTTTTGCAAAGGGGTCTCAGGGCCGTGGGCCTCGGCTGTCCCTCCGGCTCCCCAAAGCACAGGGACGAGGTGAGGGGCTTAGACCATGCCTGCGCAATGTTGTTTCTTACACCTGGGTGTGTGGCATTTTGTTGAGCTGGCTAACCCCACTTGGGATAGGAGTTCCACAGCAAGCACCTATTGTTCGTCGGAAGCCGTTTTTGCCCCAGGGGTCTCCGGGCTGTGTTCGTTGGGGTTGAACTCCTGCTAGCAAAACCGCCGGGTTGAGGGAAGGGTTCAGACTGTGCCTGGGCCCTGTGGTCTCTTCCAGGTCAGTGTATGGCATTTCCTTCCCCTTGCCCCAGGCACCTGGGAGCATGTCTGCACGTGGAGAAAGACTTTCCCGTGGGAAGCCGGGTTTTGTCAAACGGGTCCCAGTGCTCTGCTCCTCTCTTTTCACTCCTGCTGCCAGAAGCCCAGGGAGGATGGGAGGGCTTAGAACATGGCTGGGCACTGTGGTTTCTTGCAGAGAAGTGGAGGGCATTTGCATTACCTTGCCACAACCACTTGGGATAGGGTCTGCACCTCAGGAAAACTGTCTCCGTGGGAAGCCGGCTTTTTGCAAAGGGGTCTCAGGGCCGTGGGCCTCGGCTGTCCCTCCGGCTCCCCAAAGCACAGGGACGAGGTGAGGGGCTTAGACCATGCCTGGGCAATGTTGTTTCTTACACCTGGCTGTGTGGCATTTTGTTGAGCTGGCTACCCCCACTTGGGATAGGAGTTCCACAGCAAGCACCTACTGTTCGTCGGAAGCCGTTTTTGACCCAGGGGTCTCCGGGCTGTGTTCGTTGGGGTTGAACTCCTGCTAGCAAAACCGCCGGGTTGAGGGAAGGGCTCAGACTGTGCCTGGGCCCTGTGGTCTCTTCCAGGTCAGTGTATGGCATTTCCTTCCCCTTGCCACAGGCACCTGGGAGCATGTCTGCACGTGGAGAAAGACTTTCCCGTGGGAAGCCGGGTTTTGTCAAACGGGTCCCAGTGCTCTGCTCCTCTCTTTTCACTCCTGCTGCCAGAAGCCCAGGGAGGATGGGAGGGCTTAGAACATGGCTGGGCACTGTGGTTTCTTCCAGAGAAGTGGAGGGCATTTGCTTTACCTTGCCACAACCACTTTGGATAGGGTCTGCACCTCAGGAAAACTGTCTCCGTGGGAAGCCGGCTTTTTGCAAAGGGGTCTCAGGGCCGTGGGCCTCGGCTGTCCCTCCGGCTCCCCAAAGCACAGGGACGAGGTGAGGGGCTTAGACCATGCCTGGGCAATGCTGTTTCTTACATCTGGGTGTGTGGCATTTTGTTGAGCTGGCTACCCCCTCTTGGGATTGGTGTTCCACAGCAAGCGCCTATTGTTCGTCGGAAGCCGTTTTTGCCTCAGGGCTATCCGGGCTGTGTTCGTTGGGGTTGAACTCCTGCTAGCAAAACCGCCGGGTTGAGGGAAGGGTTCAGACTGTGCCTGGGCCCTGTGGTCTCTTCCAGGTCAGTGTATGGCATTTCCTTCCCCTTGCCACAGGCACCTGGGAGCATGTCTGCACGTGGAGAAAGACTTTCCCGTGGGAAGCCGGGTTTTGTCAAACGGGTCCCAGTGCTCTGCTCCTCTCTTTTCACTCCTGCTTTCAGAAGCCCAGGGAGGATGGGAGGGCTTAGAACATGGCTGGGCACTGTGGTTTCTTCCAGAGAAGTGGAGGGCATTTGCTTTACCTTGCCACAACCACTTGAGATAGGGTCTTCACCTCAGGAAAACTGTCTCCGTGGGAAGCCGGCTTTTTGCAAAGGGGTCTCAGGGCCGTGGGCCTCGGGTGTCCCTCCGGCTCACCAAAGCACAGGGACGAGGTGAGGGGCTTAGACCATGCCTGGGCAATGTTGTTTCTTACACCTGGGTGTGTGGCATTTTGTTGAGCTGGCTACCCCCACTTGGGATAGGAGTTCCACAGCAAGCACCTATTGTTCGTCGGAAACCGTTTTTGCCCCTGGGGTCTCCGGGCTGTGTTCGTTGGGGTTGAACTCCTGCTAGCAAAACCGCCGGGTTGAGGGAAGGGTTCAGACTGTGCCTGGGCCCTGTGGTCTCTTCCAGGTCAGTGTATGGCATTTCCTTCCCCTTGCCCCAGGCACCTGGCAGCATGTCTGCACGTGGAGAAAGACTTTCCCGTGGGAAGCCGGTTTTTGTCAAACGGGTCCCAGTGCTCTGCTCCTCTCTTTTCACTCCTGCTGCCAGAAGCCCAGGGAGGATGGGAGGGCTTAGAACATGGCTGGGCACTGTGGTTTCTTCCAGAGAAGTGGAGGGCATTTGCTTTACCTTGCCACAACCACTTGGGATAGGGTCTGCACCTCAGGAAAACTGTTTCCGTGGGAAGCCGGCTTTTTGCAAAGGGGTCTCAGGGCCGTGGGCCTCGGGTGTCCCTCCGGCTCCCCAAAGCACAGGGACGAGGTGAGGGGCTTAGACCATGCCTGGGCAATGTTGTTTCTTACACCTGGGTGTGTGGCATTTTGTTGAGCTGCCTACCCCCTCTTGGGATTGGTGTTCCACAGCAAGCGCCTATTATTCGTCGGAAGCCGTTTTTGCCTCAGGGGTCTCCGGGCTGTGTTCGTTGGGGTTGAACTCCTGCTAGCAAAACCGCCGGGTTGAGGGAAGGGTTCAGACTGTGCCTGGGCCCTGTGGTCTCTTCCAGGTCAGTGTATGGCATTTCCTTCCCCTTGCCACAGGCACCTGGGAGCATGTCTGCACGTGGAGAAAGACTTTCCCGTGGGAAGCCGGGTTTTGTCAAACGGGTCCCAGTGCTCTGCTCCTCTCTTTTCACTCCTGCTGCCAGAAGCCCAGGGAGGATGGGAGGGCTTAGAACATGGCTGGGCACTGTGGTTTCTTGCAGAGAAGTGGAGGGCATTTGCATTACCTTGCCACAACCACTTGGGATAGGGTCTGCACCTCAGGAAAACTGTCTCCGTGGGAAGCCGGCTTTTTGCAAAGGGGTCTCAGGGCCGTGGGCCTCGGCTGTCCCTCCGGCTCCCCAAAGCACAGGGACGAGGTGAGGGGCTTAGACCATGCCTGGGCAATGTTGTTTCTTACACCTGGCTGTGTGGCATTTTGTTGAGCTGGCTACCCCCACTTGGGATAGGAGTTCCACAGCAAGCACCTATTGTTCGTCGGAAGCCGTTTTTGACCCAGGGGTCTCCGGGCTGTGTTCGTTGGGGTTGAACTCCTGCTAGCAAAACCGCCGGGTTGAGGGAAGGGCTCAGACTGTGCCTGGGCCCTGTGGTCTCTTCCAGGTCAGTGTATGGCATTTCCTTCCCCTTGCCACAGGCACCTGGGAGCATGTCTGCACGTGGAGAAAGACTTTCCCGTGGGAAGCCGGGTTTTGTCAAACGGGTCCCAGTGCTCTGCTCCTCTCTTTTCACTCCTGCTGCCAGAAGCCCAGGGAGGATGGGAGGGCTTAGAACATGGCTGGGCACTGTTGTTTCTTCCAGAGAAGTGGAGGGCATTTGCTTTACCTTGCCACAACCACTTGGGATAGGGTCTGCACCTCAGGAAAACTGTCTCCGTGGGAAGCCGGCTTTTTGCAAAGGGGTCTCAGGGCCGTGGGCCTCGGGTGTCCCTCCGGCTCCCCAAATCACAGGGACGAGGTGAGGGGCTGAGACCATGCCTGGGCAATGTTGTTTCTTACTCCTTTTTGTGTGGCATTTTGTTGAGCTGGCTACCCCCTCTTGGGATTGGTTTTCCACAGCAAGCGCCTATTGTTCGTCGGAAGTCGTTTTTGCCTCAGGGGTCTCCGGGCTGTGTTCGTTGGGGTTGAACTCCTGTTAGGAAAACCGCCGGGTTGAGGGAAGGGTTCAGACTGTGCCTGGGCCCTGTGGTCTCTTCCAGGTCAGTGTATGGCATTTCCTTCCCCTTGCCACAGGCACATGGGAGCATGTCTGCACGTGGAGAAAGACTTTCCCGTGGGAAGCCGGGTTTTGTCAAACGGGTCCCAGTGCTCTGCTCCTCTCTTTTCACTCCTGCTGTCAGAAGCCCAGGGAGGATGGGAGGGCTTAGAACATGGCTGGGCACTGTGGTTTCTTCCAGAGAAGTGGAGGGCATTTGCTTTACCTTGCCACAACCACTTGGGATAGGGTCTGCACCTCAGGAAAACTGTTTCCGTGGGAAGCCGGCTTTTTGCAAAGGGGTCTCAGGGCCGAGGGCCTCGGGTGTCCCTCCGGCTCCCCAAAGCACAGGGACGAGGTGAGGGGCTTAGACCATGCCTGGGCAATGTTGTTTCTTACACCTGGGTGTGTGGCATTATATTGAGCTGGCTACCCCCTCTTGGGATTGGTGTACCACAGCAAGCGCCTATTGTTCGTCGGAAGAAGTTTTTGCCTCAGGGGTCTCCGGGCTGTGTTCGTTGGGGTTGAACTCCTGCTAGCAAAACCGCCGGGTTGAGGGAAGGGTTCAGACTGTGCCTGGGCCCTGTGGTCTCTTCCAGGTCAGTGTATGGCATTTCCTTCCCCTTGCCACAGGCACCTGGGAGCATGTCTGCACGTGGAGAAAGACTTTCCCGTGGGAAGCCGGGTTTTGTCAAACGGGTCCCAGTGCTCTGCTCCTCTCTTTTCACTCCTGCTGTCAGAAGCCCAGGGAGGATGGGAGGGCTTAGAACATGGCTGGGCACTGTGGTTTCTTCCAGAGAAGTGGAGGGCATTTGCTTTACCTTGCCACAACCAGTTGGGATAGGGTCTGCACCTCAGGAAAACTGTCTCCGTGGGAAGCCGGCTTTTTGCAAAGGGGTCTCAGGGCCGTGGGCCTCGGCTGTCCCTCCGGCTCCCCAAAGCACAGGGACGAGGTGAGGGGCTTAGACCATGCCTGCGCAATGTTGTTTCTTACACCTGCGTGTGTGGCATTTTGTTGAGCTGGCTAACCCCACTTGGGATAGGAGTTCCACAGCAAGCACCTATTGTTCGTCGGAAGCCGTTTTTGCCCCAGGGGTCTCCGGGCTGTGTTCGTTGGGGTTGAACTCCTGCTAGCAAAACCGCCGGGTTGAGGGAAGGGTTCAGACTGTGCCTGGGCCCTGTGGTCTCTTCCAGGTCAGTGTATGGCATTTCCTTCCCCTTGCCCCAGGCACCTGGGAGCATGTCTGCACGTGGAGAAAGACTTTCCCGTGGGAAGCCGGGTTTTGTCAAACGGGTCCCAGTGCTCTGCTCCTCTCTTTTCAGTCCTGCTGCCAGAAGCCCAGGGAGGATGGGAGGGCTTAGAACATGGCTGGGCACTGTGGTTTCTTGCAGAGAAGTGGAGGGCATTTGCATTACCTTGCCACAACCACTTGGGATAGGGTCTGCACCTCAGGAAAACTGTCTCCGTGGGAAGCCGGCTTTTTGCAAAGGGGTCTCAGGGCCGTGGGCCTCGGCTGTCCCTCCGGCTCCCCAAAGCACAGGGACGAGGTGAGGGGCTTAGACCATGCCTGGGCAATGTTGTTTCTTACACCTGGCTGTGTGGCATTTTGTTGAGCTGGCTACCCCCACTTGGGATAGGAGTTCCACAGCAAGCACCTATTGTTCGTCGGAAGCCGTTTTTGACCCAGGGGTCTCCGGGCTGTGTTCGTTGGGGTTGAACTCCTGCTAGCAAAACCGCCGGGTTGAGGGAAGGGCTCAGACTGTGCCTGGGCCCTGTGGTCTCTTCCAGGTCAGTGTATGGCATTTCCTTCCCCTTGCCACAGGCACCTGGGAGCATGTCTGCACGTGGAGAAAGACTTTCCCGTGGGAAGCCGTTTTTTGTCAAACGGGTCCTAGTGCTCTGCTCCTCTCTTTTCACTCCTGCTGCCAGAAGCCCAGGGAGGATGGGAGGGCTTAGAACATGGCTGGGCACTGTGGTTTCTTGCAGAGAAGTGGAGGGCATTTGCATTACCTTGCCACAACCACTTGGGATAGGGTCTGCACCTCAGGAAAACTGTCTCCGTGGGAAGCCGGCTTTTTGCAAAGGGGTCTCAGGGCCGTGGGCCTCGGCTGTCCCTCCGGCTCCCCAAAGCACAGGGACGAGGTGAGGGGCTTAGACCATGCCTGGGCAATGTTGTTTCTTACACCTGGCTGTGTGGCATTTTGTTGAGCTGGCTACCCCCACTTGGGATAGGAGTTCCACAGCAAGCACCTATTGTTCGTCGGAAGCCGTTTTTGACCCAGGGGTCTCCGGGCTGTGTTCGTTGGGGTTGAACTCCTGCTAGCAAAACCGCCGGGTTGAGGGAAGGGTTCAGACGGTGCCTGGGCCCTGTGGTCTCTTCCAGGTCAGTGTATGGCATTTCCTTCCCCTTGCCCCAGGCACCTGGGAGCATGTCTGCACGTGGAGAAAGACTTTCCCGTGGGAAGCCGGGTTTTCTCAAACGGGTCCCAGTGCTCTGCTCCTCTCTTTTCATTCCTGCTGCCAGAAGCCCAGGGAGGATGGGAGGACTTAGAACACGGCTGGGCACTGTGGTTTCTTCCAGAGAAGTGGAGGGCATTTGCTTTACCTGGCCACAACCACTTGGGATAGGGTGTGCACCTCAGGAAAACTGTCTCCGTGGGAAGCCGGCTTTTTGCAAAGAGGTCTCAGGGCCGTGGGCCTCGGGTGTCCCTCCGGCTCCCCAAAGCACAGGGACGAGGTGAGGGGCTGAGACCATGCCTGGGCAATGTTGTTTCTTACTCCTTTTTGTGTGGCATTTTGTTGAGCTGGCTACCCCCTCTTGGGATTGGTTTTCCACAGCAAGCGCCTATTGTTCGTCGGAAGCCGTTTTTGCCTCAGGGGTCTCCGGGCTGTGTTCGTTGGGGTTGAACTCCTGCTAGCAAAACCGCCGGGTTGAGGGAAGGGTTCAGACTGTGCCTGGGCCCTGTGGTCTCTTCCAGGTCAGTGTATGGCATTTCCTTCCCCTTGCCACAGGCACCTGGGAGCATGTCTGCACGTGGAGAAAGACTTTCCCGTGGGAAGCCGGGTTTTGTCAAACGGGTCCCAGTGCTCTGCTCCTCTCTTTTCACTCCTGCTGTCAGAAGCCCAGGGAGGATGGGAGGGCTTAGAACATGGCTGGGCACTGTGGTTTCTTCCAGAGAAGTGGAGGGCATTTGCTTTACCTTGCCACAACCAGTTGGGATAGGGTCTGCACCTCAGGAAAACTGTCTCCGTGGGAAGCCGGCTTTTTGCAAAGGGGTCTCAGGGCCGTGGGCCTCGGCTGTCCCTCCGGCTCCCCAAAGCACAGGGACGAGGTGAGGGGCTTAGACCATGCCTGCGCAATGTTGTTTCTTACACCTGGGTGTGTGGCATTTTGTTGAGCTGGCTAACGCCACTTGGGATAGGAGTTCCACAGCAAGCACCTATTGTTCGTCGGAAGCCGTTTTTGCCCCAGGGGTCTCCGGGCTGTGTTCGTTGGGGTTGAACTCCTGCTAGCAAAACCGCCGGGTTGAGGGAAGGGTTCAGACTGTGCCTGGGCCCTGTGGTCTCTTCCAGGTCAGTGTATGGCATTTCCTTCCCCTTGCCCCAGGCACCTGGGAGCATGTCTGCACGTGGAGAAAGACTTTCCCGTGGGAAGCCGGGTTTTGTCAAACGGGTCCCAGTGCTCTGCTCCTCTCTTTTCACTCCTGCTGCCAGAAGCCCAGGGAGGATGGGAGGGCTTAGAACATGGCTGGGCACTGTGGTTTCTTCCAGAGAAGTGGAGGGCATTTGCTTTACCTTGCCACAACCACTTGGGATAGGGTCTGCACCTCAGGAAAACTGTCTCCGTGGGAAGCCGGCTTTTTGCAAAGGGGTCTCAGGGCCGTGGGCCTCGGGTGTCCCTCCGGCTCCCCAAAGCACAGGGACGAGGTGAGGGGCTTAGACCATGCCTGGGCAATGTTGTTTCTTACACCTGGGTGTGTGGCATTTTGTTGAGCTGGCTACCCCCTCTTGGGATTGGTTTTCCACAGCAAGCGCCTATTGTTCGTCGGAAGCCGTTTTTGCCTCAGGGGTCTCCGGGCTGTGTTCGTTGGGGTTGAACTCCTGCTAGCAAAACCGCCGGGTTGAGGGAAGGGTTCAGACTGTGCCTGGGCCCTGTGGTCTCTTCCAGGTCAGTGTATGGCATTTCCTTCCCCTTGCCACAGGCACCTGGGAGCATGTCTGCACGTGGAGAAAGACTTTCCCGTGGGAAGCCGGGTTTTGTCAAACGGGTCCCAGTGCTCTACTCCTCTCTTTTCACTCCTGCTGTCAGAAGCCCAGGGAGGATGGGAGGGCTTAGAACATGGCTGGGCACTGTGGTTTCTTCCAGAGAAGTGGAGGGCATTTGCTTTACCTTGCCACAACCACTTGGGAGAGGGTCTGCACCTCAGGAAAACTGTCTCCGTGGGAAGCCGGCTTTTTGCAAAGGGGTCTCAGGGCCGTGGGCCTCGGCTGTCCCTCCGGCTCCCCAAAGCACAGGGACGAGGTGAGGGGCTTAGACCATGCCTGGGCAATGTTGTTTCTTACACCTGGGTGTGTGGCATTTTGTTGAGCTGGCTACCCCCACTTGGGATAGGAGTTCCACAGCAAGCACCTATTGTTCGTCGGAAGCCGTTTTTGCCCCAGGGGTCTCCGGGCTGTGTTCGTTGGGGTTGAACTCCTGCTAGCAAAACCGCCGGGTTGAGGGAAGGGTTCAGACTGTGCCTGGGCCCTGTGGTCTCTTCCAGGTCAGTGTATGGCATTTCCTTCCCCTTGCCCCAGGCACCTGGGAGCATGTCTGCACGTGGAGAAAGACTTTCCCGTGGGAAGCCGGTTTTTGTCAAACGGGTCCCAGTGCTCTGCTCCTCTCTTTTCACTCCTGCTGCCAGAAGCCCAGGGAGGATGGGAGGGCTTAGAACATGGCTGGGCACTGTGGTTTCTTCCAGAGAAGTGGAGGGCATTTGCTTTACCTTGCCACAACCACTTGGGATAGGGTCTGCACCTCAGGAAAACTGTTTCCGTGGGAAGCCGGCTTTTTGCAAAGGGGTCTCAGGGCCGTGGGCCTCGGGTGTCCCTCCGGCTCCCCAAAGCACAGGGACGAGGTGAGGGGCTTAGACCATGCCTGGGCAATGTTGTTTCTTACACCTGGGTGTGTGGCATTTTGTTGAGCTGGCTACCCCCTCTTGGGATTGGTGTTCCACAGCAAGCGCCTATTATTCGTCGGAAGCCGTTTTTGCCTCAGGGGTCTCCGGGCTGTGTTCGTTGGAGTTGAACTCCTGCTAGCAAAACCGCCGGGTTGAGGGAAGGGTTCAGACTGTGCCTGGGCCCTGTGGTCTCTTCCAGGTCAGTGTATGGCATTTCCTTCACCTTGCCCCAGGCACCTGGGAGCATGTCTGCACGTGGAGAAAGACTTTCCCGTGGGAAGCCGGTTTTTGTCAAACAGGTCCCAGTGCTCTGCTCCTCTCTTTTCACTCCTGCTGCCACAAGCCCAGGGAGGATGGGAGGGCTTAGAACATGGCTGGGCACTGTGGTTTCTTCCAGAGAAGTGGAGGGCATTTGCTTTACCTTGCCACAACCACTTGGGATAGGGTCTGCACCTCAGGAAAAATGTTTCCGTGGGAAGCCGGCTTTTTGCAAAGGGGTCTCAGGGCCGTGGGCCTCGGCTGTCCCTCCGGCTCCCCAAAGCACAGGGACGAGGTGAGGGGCTTAGACCATGCCTGCGCAATGTTGTTTCTTACACCTGGGTGTGTGGCATTTTGTTGAGCTGGCTAACCCCACTTGGGATAGGAGTTCCACAGCAAGCACCTATTGTTCGTCGGAAGCCGTTTTTGCCCCAGGGGTCTCCGGGCTGTGTTCGTTGGGGTTGAACTCCTGCTAGCAAAACCGCCTGGTTGAGGGAAGGGTTCAGACTGTGCCTGGGCCCTGTGGTCTCTTCCAGGTCAGTGTATGGCATTTCCTTCCCCTTGCCACAGGCACCTGGGAGCATGTCTGCACGTGGAGAAAGACTTTCCCGTGGGAAGCCGGTTTTTGTCAAACGGGTCCCAGTGCTCTGCTCCTCTCTTTTCACTCCTGCTGCCAGAAGCCCAGGGAGGATGGGAGGGCTTAGAACATGGCTGGGCACTGTGGTTTCTTGCAGAGAAGTGGAGGGCATTTGCATTACCTTGCCACAACCACTTGGGATAGGGTCTGCACCTCAGGAAAACTGTCTCCGTGGGAAGCCGGCTTTTTGCAAAGGGGTCTCAGGGCCGTGGGCCTCGGCTGTCCCTCCGGCTCCCCAAAGCACAGGGACGAGGTGAGGGGCTTAGACCATGCCTGGGCAATGTTGTTTCTTACACCTGGCTGTGTGGCATTTTGTTGAGCTGGCTACCCCCACTTGGGATAGGAGTTCCACAGCAAGCACCTATTGTTCGTCGGAAGCCGTTTTTGACCCAGGGGTCTCCGGGCTGTGTTCGTTGGGGTTGAACTCCTGCTAGCAAAACCGCCGGGTTGAGGGAAGGGTTCAGACAGTGCCTGGGCCCTGTGGTCTCTTCCAGGTCAGTGTATGGCATTTCCTTCCCCTTGCCCCAGGCACCTGGGAGCATGTCTGCACGTGGAGAAAGACTTTCCCGTGGGAAGCCGGGTTTTCTCAAACGGGTCCCAGTGCTCTGCTCCTCTCTTTTCATTCCTGCTGCCAGAAGCCCAGGGAGGATGGGAGGACTTAGAACACGGCTGGGCACTGTGGTTTCTTCCAGAGAAGTGGAGGGCATTTGCTTTACCTGGCCACAACCACTTGGGATAGGGTGTGCACCTCAGGAAAACTGTCTCCGTGGGAAGCCGGCTTTTTGCAAAGGGGTCTCAGGGCCGTGGGCCTCGGGTGTCCCTCCGGCTCCCCAAAGCACAGGGACGAGGTGAGGGGCTGAGACCATGCCTGGGCAATGTTGTTTCTTACTCCTTTTTGTGTGGCATTTTGTTGAGCTGGCTACCCCCTCTTGGGATTGGTTTTCCACAGCAAGCGCCTATTGTTCGTCGGAAGCCGTTTTTGCCTCAGGGGTCTCCGGGCTGTGTTCGTTGGGGTTGAACTCCTGTTAGGAAAACCGCCGGGTTGAGGGAAGGGTTCAGACTGTGCCTGGGCCCTGTGGTCTCTTCCAGGTCAGTGTATGGCATTTCCTTCCCCTTGCCACAGGCACATGGGAGCATGTCTGCACGTGGAGAAAGACTTTCCCGTGGGAAGCCGGGTTTTGTCAAACGGGTCCCAGTGCTCTGCTCCTCTCTTTTCACTCCTGCTGTCAGAAGCCCAGGGAGGATGGGAGGGCTTAGAACATGGCTGGGCACTGTGGTTTCTTCCAGAGAAGTGGAGGGCATTTGCTTTACCTTGCCACAACCACTTGGGATAGGGTCTGCACCTCAGGAAAACTGTCTCCGTGGGAAGCCGGCTTTTTGCAAAGGGGTCTCAGGGCCGTGGGCCTCGGCTGTCCCTCCGGCTCCCCAAAGCACAGGGACGAGGTGAGGGGCTTAGACCATGCCTGCGCAATGTTGTTTCTTACACCTGGGTGTGTGGCATTTTGTTGAGCTGGCTAACGCCACTTGGGATAGGAGTTCCACAGCAAGCACCTATTGTTCGTCGGAAGCCGTTTTTGCCCCAGGGGTCTCCGGGCTGTGTTCGTTGGGGTTGAACTCCTGCTAGCAAAACCGCCGGGTTGAGGGAAGGGTTCAAACTGTGCCTGGGCCCTGTGGTCTCTTCCAGGTCAGTGTATGGCATTTCCTTCCCCTTGCCCCAGGCACCTGGGAGCATGTCTGCACGTGGAGAAAGACTTTCCCGTGGGAAGCCGGGTTTTCTCAAACGGGTCCCAGTGCTCTGCTCCTCTCTTTTCACTCCTGCTGCCAGAAGCCCAGGGAGGATGGGAGGGCTTAGAACATGGCTGGGCACTGTGGTTTCTTCCAGAGAAGTGGAGGGCATTTGCTTTACCTTGCCACAACCAGTTGGGATAGGGTCTGCACCTCAGGAAAACTGTCTCCGTGGGAAGCCGGCTTTTTGCAAAGGGGTCTCAGGGCCGTGGGCCTCGGCTGTCCCTCCGGCTCCCCAAAGCACAGGGACGAGGTGAGGGGCTTAGACCATGCCTGGGCAATGTTGTTTCTTACACCTGGGTGTGTGGCATTTTGTTGAGCTGGCTACCCCCTCTTGGGATTGGTTTTCCACAGCAAGCGCCTATTGTTCGTCGGAAGCCGTTTTTGCCTCAGGGGTCTCCGGGCTGTGTTCGTTGGGGTTGAACTCCTGCTAGCAAAACCGCCGGGTTGAGGGAAGGGTTCAGACTGTGCCTGGGCCCTGTGGTCTCTTCCAGGTCAGTGTATGGCATTTCCTTCCCCTTGCCACAGGCACCTGGGAGCATGTCTGCACGTGGAGAAAGACTTTCCCGTGGGAAGCCGGGTTTTGTCAAACGGGTCCCAGTGCTCTACTCCTCTCTTTTCACTCCTGCTGTCAGAAGCCCAGGGAGGATGGGAGGGCTTAGAACATGGCTGGGCACTGTGGTTTCTTCCAGAGAAGTGGAGGGCATTTGCTTTACCTTGCCACAACCACTTGGGAGAGGGTCTGCACCTCAGGAAAACTGTCTCCGTGGGAAGCCGGCTTTTTGCAAAGGGGTCTCAGGGCCGTGGGCCTCGGCTGTCCCTCCGGCTCCCCAAAGCACAGGGACGAGGTGAGGGGCTTAGACCATGCCTGGGCAATGTTGTTTCTTACACCTGGGTGTGTGGCATTTTGTTGAGCTGGCTACCCCCACTTGGGATAGGAGTTCCACAGCAAGCACCTATTGTTCGTCGGAAGCCGTTTTTGCCCCAGGGGTCTCCGGGCTGTGTTCGTTGGGGTTGAACTCCTGCTAGCAAAACCGCCGGGTTGAGGGAAGGGTTCAGACTGTGCCTGGGCCCTGTGGTCTCTTCCAGGTCAGTGTATGGCATTTCCTTCCCCTTGCCCCAGGCACCTGGGAGCATGTCTGCACGTGGAGAAAGACTTTCCCGTGGGAAGCCGGTTTTTGTCAAACGGGTCCCAGTGCTCTGCTCCTCTCTTTTCACTCCTGCTGCCAGAAACCCAGGGAGGATGGGAGGGCTTAGAACATGGCTGGGCACTGTGGTTTCTTCCAGAGAAGTGGAGGGCATTTGCTTTACCTTGCCACAACCACTTGGGATAGGGTCTGCACCTCAGGAAAACTGTCTCCGTGGGAAGCCGGCTTTTTGCAAAGGGGTCTCAGGGCCGTGGGCCTCGGCTGTCCCTCCGGCTCCCCAAAGCACAGGGACGAGGTGAGGGGCTTAGACCATGCCTGGGCAATGTTGTTTCTTACACCTGGGTGTGTGGCATTTTGTTGAGCTGGCTACCCCCTCTTGGGATTGGTTTTCCACAGCAAGCGCCTATTGTTCGTCGGAAGCCGTTTTTGCCTCAGGGGTCTCCGGGCTGTGTTCGTTGGGGTTGAACTCCTGCTAGCAAAACCGCCGGGTTGAGGGAAGGGTTCAGACTGTGCCTGGGCCCTGTGGTCTCTTCCAGGTCAGTGTATGGCATTTCCTTCCCCTTGCCACAGGCACCTGGGAGCATGTCTGCACGTGGAGAAAGACTTTCCCGTGGGAAGCCGGGTTTTGTCAAACGGGTCCCAGTGCTCTACTCCTCTCTTTTCACTCCTGCTGTCAGAAGCCCAGGGAGGATGGGAGGGCTTAGAACATGGCTGGGCACTGTGGTTTCTTCCAGAGAAGTGGAGGGCATTTGCTTTACCTTGCCACAACCACTTGGGAGAGGGTCTGCACCTCAGGAAAACTGTCTCCGTGGGAAGCCGGCTTTTTGCAAAGGGGTCTCAGGGCCGTGGGCCTCGGCTGTCCCTCCGGCTCCCCAAAGCACAGGGACGAGGTGAGGGGCTTAGACCATGCCTGCGCAATGTTGTTTCTTACACCTGGGTGTGTGGCATTTTGTTGAGCTGGCTACCCCCACTTGGGATAGGAGTTCCACAGCAAGCACCTATTGTTCGTCGGAAGCCGTTTTTGCCCCAGGGGTCTCCGGGCTGTGTTCGTTGGGGTTGAACTCCTGCTAGCAAAACCGCCGGGTTGAGGGAAGGGTTCAGACTGTGCCTGGGCCCTGTGGTCTCTTCCAGGTCAGTGTATGGCATTTCCTTCCCCTTGCCCCAGGCACCTGGGAGCATGTCTGCACGTGGAGAAAGACTTTCCCGTGGGAAGCCGGTTTTTGTCAAACGGGTCCCAGTGCTCTGCTCCTCTCTTTTCACTCCTGCTGCCAGAAACCCAGGGAGGATGGGAGGGCTTAGAACATGGCTGGGCACTGTGGTTTCTTCCAGAGAAGTGGAGGGCATTTGCTTTACCTTGCCACAACCAGTTGGGATAGGGTCTGCACCTCAGGAAAACTGTCTCCGTGGGAAGCCGGCTTTTTGCAAAGGGGTCTCAGGGCCGTGGGCCTCGGCTGTCCCTCCGGCTCCCCAAAGCACAGGGACGAGGTGAGGGGCTTAGACCATGCCTGCGCAATGTTGTTTCTTACACCTGGGTGTGTGGCATTTTGTTGAGCTGGCTAACCCCACTTGGGATAGGAGTTCCACAGCAAGCACCTATTGTTCGTCGGAAGCCGTTTTTGCCCCAGGGGTCTCCGGGCTGTGTTCGTTGGGGTTGAACTCCTGCTAGCAAAACCGCCGGGTTGAGGGAAGGGTTCAGACTGTGCCTGGGCCCTGTGGTCTCTTCCAGGTCAGTGTATGGCATTTCCTTCCCCTTGCCCCAGGCACCTGGGAGCATGTCTGCACGTGGAGAAAGACTTTCCCGTGGGAAGCCGGGTTTTGTCAAACGGGTCCCAGTGCTCTGCTCCTCTCTTTTCACTCCTGCTGCCAGAAGCCCAGGGAGGATGGGAGGGCTTAGAACATGGCTGGGCACTGTGGTTTCTTGCAGAGAAGTGGAGGGCATTTGCATTACCTTGCCACAACCACTTGGGATAGGGTCTGCACCTCAGGAAAACTGTCTCCGTGGGAAGCCGGCTTTTTGCAAAGGGGTCTCAGGGCCGTGGGCCTCGGCTGTCCCTCCGGCTCCCCAAAGCACAGGGACGAGGTGAGGGGCTTAGACCATGCCTGGGCAATGTTGTTTCTTACACCTGGCTGTGTGGCATTTTGTTGAGCTGGCTACCCCCACTTGGGATAGGAGTTCCACAGCAAGCACCTATTGTTCGTCGGAAGCCGTTTTTGACCCAGGGGTCTCCGGGCTGTGTTCGTTGGGGTTGAACTCCTGCTAGCAAAACCGCCGGGTTGAGGGAAGGGCTCAGACTGTGCCTGGGCCCTGTGGTCTCTTCCAGGTCAGTGTATGGCATTTCCTTCCCCTTGCCACAGGCACCTGGGAGCATGTCTGCACGTGGAGAAAGACTTTCCCGTGGGAAGCCGGGTTTTGTCAAACGGGTCCCAGTGCTCTGCTCCTCTCTTTTCACTCCTGCTGCCAGAAGCCCAGGGAGGATGGGAGGGCTTAGAACATGGCTGGGCACTGTGGTTTCTTCCAGAGAAGTGGAGGGCATTTGCTTTACCTTGCCACAACCACTTGGGATAGGGTCTGCACCTCAGGAAAACTGTCTCCGTGGGAAGCCGGCTTTTTGCAAAGGGGTCTCAGGGCCGTGGGCCTCGGCTGTCCCTCCGGCTCCCCAAAGCACAGGGACGAGGTGAGGGGCTTAGACCATGCCTGGGCAATGCTGTTTCTTACATCTGGGTGTGTGGCATTTTGTTGAGCTGGCTACCCCCTCTTGGGATTGGTGTTCCACAGCAAGCGCCTATTGTTCGTCGGAAGCCGTTTTTGCCTCAGGGCTATCCGGGCTGTGTTCGTTGGGGTTGAACTCCTGCTAGCAAAACCGCCGGGTTGAGGGAAGGGTTCAGACTGTGCCTGGGCCCTGTGGTCTCTTCCAGGTCAGTGTATGGCATTTCCTTCCCCTTGCCACAGGCACCTGGGAGCATGTCTGCACGTGGAGAAAGACTTTCCCGTGGGAAGCCGGGTTTTGTCAAACGGGTCCCAGTGCTCTGCTCCTCTCTTTTCACTCCTGCTTTCAGAAGCCCAGGGAGGATGGGAGGGCTTAGAACATGGCTGGGCACTGTGGTTTCTTCCAGAGAAGTGGAGGGCATTTGCTTTACCTTGCCACAACCACTTGAGATAGGGTCTTCACCTCAGGAAAACTGTCTCCGTGGGAAGCCGGCTTTTTGCAAAGGGGTCTCAGGGCCGTGGGCCTCGGGTGTCCCTCCGGCTCACCAAAGCACAGGGACGAGGTGAGGGGCTTAGACCATGCCTGGGCAATGTTGTTTCTTACACCTGGGTGTGTGGCATTTTGTTGAGCTGGCTACCCCCACTTGGGATAGGAGTTCCACAGCAAGCACCTATTGTTCGTCGGAAACCGTTTTTGCCCCTGGGGTCTCCGGGCTGTGTTCGTTGGGGTTGAACTCCTGCTAGCAAAACCGCCGGGTTGAGGGAAGGGTTCAGACTGTGCCTGGGCCCTGTGGTCTCTTCCAGGTCAGTGTATGGCATTTCCTTCCCCTTGCCCCAGGCACCTGGCAGCATGTCTGCATGTGGAGAAAGACTTTCCCGTGGGAAGCCGGGTTTTGTCAAACGGGTCCCAGTGCTCTGCTCCTCTCTTTTCACTCCTGCTGCCAGAAGCCCAGGGAGGATGGGAGGGCTTAGAACA
The DNA here is from genome assembly GCF_023065955.2 of Ursus arctos. Classification (NCBI taxonomy): domain Eukaryota; kingdom Metazoa; phylum Chordata; class Mammalia; order Carnivora; family Ursidae; genus Ursus; species Ursus arctos. Next base: position 63,675,327 of record NW_026622830.1, on the reverse strand, counting down.
TGGCTGGGCACTGTGGTTTCTTGCAGAGAAGTGGAGGGCATTTGCATTACCTTGCCACAACCACTTGGGATAGGGTCTGCACCTCAGGAAAACTGTCTCCGTGGGAAGCCGGCTTTTTGCAAAGGGGTCTCAGGGCCGTGGGCCTCGGCTGTCCCTCCGGCTCCCCAAAGCACAGGGACGAGGTGAGGGGCTTAGACCATGCCTGGGCAATGTTGTTTCTTACACCTGGCTGTGTGGCATTTTGTTGAGCTGGCTACCCCCACTTGGGATAGGAGTTCCACAGCAAGCACCTATTGTTCGTCGGAAGCCGTTTTTGACCCAGGGGTCTCCGGGCTGTGTTCGTTGGGGTTGAACTCCTGCTAGCAAAACCGCCGGGTTGAGGGAAGGGCTCAGACTGTGCCTGGGCCCTGTGGTCTCTTCCAGGTCAGTGTATGGCATTTCCTTCCCCTTGCCACAGGCACCTGGGAGCATGTCTGCACGTGGAGAAAGACTTTCCCGTGGGAAGCCGGGTTTTGTCAAACGGGTCCCAGTGCTCTGCTCCTCTCTTTTCACTCCTGCTGCCAGAAGCCCAGGGAGGATGGGAGGGCTTAGAACATGGCTGGGCACTGTGGTTTCTTCCAGAGAAGTGGAGGGCATTTGCTTTACCTTGCCACAACCACTTGGGATAGGGTCTGCACCTCAGGAAAACTGTCTCCGTGGGAAGCCGGCTTTTTGCAAAGGGGTCTCAGGGCCGTGGGCCTCGGCTGTCCCTCCGGCTCCCCAAAGCACAGGGACGAGGTGAGGGGCTTAGACCATGCCTGGGCAATGCTGTTTCTTACATCTGGGTGTGTGGCATTTTGTTGAGCTGGCTACCCCCTCTTGGGATTGGTGTTCCACAGCAAGCGCCTATTGTTCGTCGGAAGCCGTTTTTGCCTCAGGGCTATCCGGGCTGTGTTCGTTGGGGTTGAACTCCTGCTAGCAAAACCGCCGGGTTGAGGGAAGGGTTCAGACTGTGCCTGGGCCCTGTGGTCTCTTCCAGGTCAGTGTATGGCATTTCCTTCCCCTTGCCACAGGCACCTGGGAGCATGTCTGCACGTGGAGAAAGACTTTCCCGTGGGAAGCCGGGTTTTGTCAAACGGGTCCCAGTGCTCTGCTCCTCTCTTTTCACTCCTGCTTTCAGAAGCCCAGGGAGGATGGGAGGGCTTAGAACATGGCTGGGCACTGTGGTTTCTTCCAGAGAAGTGGAGGGCATTTGCTTTACCTTGCCACAACCACTTGAGATAGGGTCTTCACCTCAGGAAAACTGTCTCCGTGGGAAGCCGGCTTTTTGCAAAGGGGTCTCAGGGCCGTGGGCCTCGGGTGTCCCTCCGGCTCACCAAAGCACAGGGACGAGGTGAGGGGCTTAGACCATGCCTGGGCAATGTTGTTTCTTACACCTGGGTGTGTGGCATTTTGTTGAGCTGGCTACCCCCACTTGGGATAGGAGTTCCACAGCAAGCACCTATTGTTCGTCGGAAACCGTTTTTGCCCCTGGGGTCTCCGGGCTGTGTTCGTTGGGGTTGAACTCCTGCTAGCAAAACCGCCGGGTTGAGGGAAGGGTTCAGACTGTGCCTGGGCCCTGTGGTCTCTTCCAGGTCAGTGTATGGCATTTCCTTCCCCTTGCCCCAGGCACCTGGCAGCATGTCTGCATGTGGAGAAAGACTTTCCCGTGGGAAGCCGGGTTTTGTCAAACGGGTCCCAGTGCTCTGCTCCTCTCTTTTCACTCCTGCTGCCAGAAGCCCAGGGAGGATGGGAGGGCTTAGAACATGGCTGGGCACTGTGGTTTCTTCCAGAGAAGTGGAGGGCATTTGCTTTACCTTGCCACAACCACTTGGGATAGGGTCTGCACCTCAGGAAAACTGTTTCCGTGGGAAGCCGGCTTTTTGCAAAGGGGTCTCAGGGCCGTGGGCCTCGGGTGT